>NW_026067925.1:3932148-3982243 GCF_014885135.2 Alexandromys fortis | reverse complement strand
GCGATGAAGATGGATGTAGGCTAGAATCTTCCCGGTAAGCGCACCTTGGGGTGCTTACAAACATTATTAGAAATGGGCTAGTCCAGGTGCGAGAATTAGCCTATAAGGGCTAGAGTATGGGCCAAGCAGTTCTTTAAATGAATACAGTTTGTGTGTTGTTATTTCGGGCATAAGCTAGCCAAGCGGCTGGGGTGTTGGGGACGCAGCCCCGCCGCCGCTCTTATTTCAACAGTTCCTCCTCCCAACAGCACCACACTAGAGACAAAGCCTTTGACAAATGAATCTTCATAGGGCAATAGAAATTTAATTTCCAGGCTGCCATACTTTGTTTCTCATCCTGACAGGGATCTAGCATTGCTGTAGAAATCCTCTCTCCCACATCCTGCTGTATTCATGTCCACTCTGCTGTCTAAGGGTCCATCCTTTGAACAAGACTGCCAGGGTTCTCTCCTTCACCACGTTTCCAGCAGCTCCTGCTGCACTGGCTTCTTCCTTATCTAACCCACAAAACAGGTTCCCAAAGTAGGATTGAAATCGAGCCCTGAGGTTACACTACATTGATTTCTTTCTCATCTAATAACCATCCATCCCACCTACTCATTGTACTTCGGGCTGCATCAATATTTGATATGTTATTTGGAGAAACAACTTATGATGTCTTGCCTAATCACTAACAAAGATGGATGAGATAAAAAGCCAATACATCAGGAGGGCAGACAAATGTGCAGGTGCACTTGGCTTCTGACCTTGGACTCCCCACTCTGTGGATGACGAATGACGAGAAAATGTTTGTGTGACACACCTCTCGTGCTTGGTGATACGCAGATCCTGGACTGGGCCAGACTCCTCAGTGTCACTGAAAATCCCATAGGAAATGGGGACTGAGGAGAGGGCTCACAATTTTCTCTTCACCCTTCTCTTCATACCCTACTTGCCCCTTCGAGTGGAGATTTGACAATTACTAGATCGGGGACTAGAGAAATGGCTCAGGGGTTAAGGGTACTGGCTGCTCTTTCAGAGGATCCTGGTCTGGTTCCCAGCACCTATATGCTAATTTACAACTGTTTGTCTCCAGTTCCACACACCCTCTTCTGGCAGTGGGTTCTCAACCTTCCCAATGCTGTGACCCTTTAATACAGTTCCTCAAGTTGTGGTGACCCCCAACCATAAAATTATTTTGTTGCTATTTTATAACTGTAATTTTGCTACTGTTAGGAATCGTAATATAAATATCTGATATGCAGGACAGCTAACAGTCAAACCCCAGAGGAATTTCGGCTAAGACTGAGAACCACTGGTATAGGAGAAAGTCCAGGATATTTAGTCTCTTTTAAAATTATGCATTGGTATAAGATTCTATTAGTCTATTTTAATTGTTAAATCTTAAGGTATTTGTTATTTGTATGTGTATTGGGTGGGAACTGCACGTGTGTGTAGGCTCTCAGAGAAATCAGAAGGTGTTGGATTCCCCGGAGCTGAAGTTACAAGCAGTTGTGACCCACCCAACTTCATACAGGGACTCAAACTTAAGTGTGAGTGGGTCAGTTCTTAACCACTGAGCCATATCTTGGGCCCCCAAAAACATGCATTATATTAGAAGCTGGGACTAGAATTTCTACGTGAGGGAAGGAGAACCATTTTTGTTTCAGGACATAACTGAGTCAGCAACACGGAGGTAGACGGTGAAGCTGGTGACGTGGGGCGGCATCGGTCAAATCCACACTATCTCAGCAGGCAGAGTCTGAGAAGAGCCTAAGAGAAAGGAACGAAGCCACAGCGACATTGGCAAGAGCTGTGATTTGAGGCATGACTGAAGGATTTCTGTAGAGGTGCTACTGGTGTGCTTTCAGATATTCGTGGGTTAAAGCTCTCCCCTGCCTCGGGTTTTCAGCAAGTCATCCACATGTACAAGCTCGCTGTTCAGTGAAAGTGGGAGCCGGAAGCCAGAGGTGACCCTGAGAATAGTGGCTTCTTGGAAGTCCACGGGAATCTTGCCACTCTCAAAGAGGTTGATCAACTGGGTAAGATCTGGGTCACCTCTGCTGACCCCTGAGTTAAGACATGCTCCTTGTGCCAGCTCTGACCAAGAGCTGCTCTGCTGGGAAAATGTGGAAATTCACAATACAAACTGGGGGAAACATCGTTGCATGTTCATATTCTTCCTAGAGTCGTAGAACCCCTACTCTTTAGTGTTGTATCCTAGGAGACAGCCAGGGTTAGATGAAGTCATGACAGCAATGAAGTTATGGTAGAAGTGACACCTTTATAACAGGGGAGACAGTAAAGACTGTGTGTGTGTGTGTGTGTGTGTGTGTGTGTGTGTGTGTGTGTACCATGATGGTCAAAGTGGATAAAGTAGGCAGATCTTTGCTGAGAATTCAGCCATACTTGTACCCTCACTATGTAGTCCAGGCTGGCTTCAGATTCATGGTCCTCATGCCCCAGCCTCCTGGGTTTATGGACGTGTACATCAGGTCAGGCTCCCAACTGCTTCTTTCTAGTCCCCACCTCTACTCCTGCACTTTACAGACAGATTAATTCTTCATAGAGCATCTATCCTTCCTATTTATCCATCCATCTATCTATCTATCTATCTATCTATCTATCATCTATCTCTATTTATACCTCTGTCTATCACTTCTTGGCCAACATAAGGCCACCTCATTGGTCATATTCTGTCTACCATGAGTCACTGTCTCACAGATCTAAAAGCACAGAACAAAGTGAATGTGGACTGAAACTTGAGACAAAACGACTTTTCATCCTTTATTTGTCTCAGCGAGTTTCGTCATAGTGACAGGAAGGCATCACTGCCCTCATTGTTTCCTGATTTTAAAAATCCTTATAAATCTTTGCTAACTTCTTAGAAATTGACTCTTAATTTTAAATTTTGTGCTCATATTCCTATTAATGAATCTGCATGAATTTTCTTGTCTATTAACTGCTCTGTTCCATCATCCATGAATAATCTTTCCATATGCTTAACATTTTTATGGAGCCTTAACATCTTATAAATATGCATAAGCTCTTTATATATTAAAGTTATTAGCATTTGTGGTGATCACTTATCCAGTTTGTGATTTGTCTATCTTTTCTATTTGGTTTCTTCTAATTAGAAACCATAGAACCATATTAAGAACTCATCTCTACAATAATAACAACTCAACAGGTATTTTTAATTGCCATGCTGTGTGATTATCAATAGCTCCTCCTAAGATTGGTATTTCTGATATGGAGTCAAAATTTTTACAAGCCAAGTCCTTAAGAGCAATGCAGTCCTATATAGAATACAGGGCTAAGAACATCACTAAGACTCTAAAAGTCGTGACACAGTGCCACAAAATATAGAAGGATCATTGTGAAGACAGTAGAGAGTGAGCTCAGAGGTTAATTGCTGGTGACCTTATAGCTCTTCCTATTTTATTACATTTAGTGTGTGTGTGTTTGTGTGTGTGTATGCGTGTGTGTGTGTGTGTGCATGTGTAAGCATGCATGAGCAATACTGCATGTGCAGTCTGTGTCCCATGGCATGCATTTGTGGATATAAAACAATTGCTCCTGGAAATTGATCTCTGTTCTTAGAGACCACATGGTTCCCAAAAATTAAACTCAGATCATCAGACATGGTGGCGAGTGTCTTTACTCACTGTGCTATCTGGCTGGCCCACATCAACTTATTTTAAAAGACAACTTTTCTTTGCTAGACATAGTAGCTCCTGCTTGTCATCCCAGAATTCCAAGTGAGAGTGGAGGCAAGATTTCAAAGTTAAATTGGACTGTTTATAAAGAGTCTGTGAGCTGGGTGGTGGTGGTGCATGGCATGGCTCAAGCCCAGCCTGGTCCACTGAGTTAGTTCCAGACTGTCAGAGTTGTTTTACACACACACACACACACACACACACACACACCCCAAAACAAACAAACACACAAACAAAAAACAAAGGGGGTAAAAAAATATATAAAAGAATTTACGTCAGCCGGGTGGTGGTGGTGCACACCTTGAATCCCAGAGGTAGCAGACAGCTCTCTGTGAGTTCAAGACCAGCCTGGTCTACTGAGCAAATTCCAATAGAGCTATACAGCTACACAGAGAAATCCTGTCTCAAAAAAACAAAAGCAAACAAATGAATTTGTGTGGGAGAGAGATAGTTGATGAATGTTTGTAGACAGATGACAAAATCCTCTTTATTGACTTGAAAAGACCCATTGTACTGTTCTAATTTCAGCTTGTGTGTTAAATTCCCAACAAAGGTGGAAGGTTGTTATCATGTGCTCAGGCTCAGGCAGCCACTATAATTAATAACGAGAGATTGGATTGTCCTTTAGGTGACCAGGGTTCACTACTAGTATGGTGGCGATTAGCTGTATTTGTTAACTTGGCAGAATCTAGAGTCACCTAGGCAACAAAGTGACGTATCTGTGAGGGAATTAGTAGACTGTATAGCTGACGTGAAAGGCCCATTCTAGGGGACATGGCACATTCCACGAGCTGCCGTTTCTAGTGAAAGCAGGTTGACCACCAGCATCTCGCTTACTCACTGTGGATACAATAACCAGCCGCCTTCAGCTCCTACTGCAGTGATATCCCCACCACCATGCACTGTTTGCTCCTCGAATCGTAAGTCAAAATAAACTCTCCCTTCTTTAAGTTGCTTTCGTTGGGGACTTTGACACGGCAAGAGAAGGAGCTGAAACCAAGAGGTAGGGAAGATCTCACATGAGTATTACATTATCAGTTCCAAAACCGACTACTAGTGGTTTGAGCCTGTGCATCCTCTCCCTTTACAAATGAGTCAGTGGAAGTAAACCTTAATAGGAGGGAGGAGCTTGGCCAAAGAGCTTTGTCTACTTATGGCTACAGTAACTCAAGCCCAGAGAAGTCTGGAGCAACAGCTCAGGAACTTACTGTTCCTGAATCGAGTGTGGTGTGACATCTAGTGGTGAGAGACGCTAATTTCATTTCCCCCTTGAGTTTATTCGTAAGTAGAATCTGTACCCCAATACAGATGGGCCACTACTGCATGTGAACTGCCTCACTAAAGGCTGAGGAGGACTCAAGGATGAAAATGTGCTGCCTGCCTTTCCTCTGGCGCTCGCAGACCTGACAGAAGGCAGAGAGGTCAGTCTTTTGCTTTTCAGCTCTGGCCAGACACGGAAGTGCATGTTAACTCCACCTCCTCGTGCGTGTTTAGCAATTGATAGAAATGATGGAAACCTGGGCTGGAGGGAGAGATTCAGGATCCATCGGCCATCAAGCCACTGTGGAGACCTAACTATGGGTGACCCACAGGAACACTTAGTGAGTACAGGATATTTCAGTATATATTTTCCACTATTGTTCAATTCAAGCCAGGCAGGGGATGGCACACACCTTTAATCCCAGCACTCAGAAGGCAGAGGCAGGCTGATCTCTGTGAGTTCTGGACCAGTCTGGTCTACAGAATGAGTTCCAGGACAGGCTGCAAAGAAACACATAGAAACCCTGTCTCAAAAAAACAAAAACAAAACAAAGAAACAAACAAAAAAAAAAAAAAAAGAATTATTAAAATGACAAAGTCAGTCTGGTGTGTATTTAGGGATGCATGTCTGTAATCACAGCACTTGGAAAGTTGAGGCAGGAGAACAAGTTTGAGATGGGGCTGAGCTAGCTGCATAGTGAGACCTTGTCTCCAAAGAAGGAAAAACAAGCCGAACAGCAGTGGAGGGCCTTCAAAAGGTTCCAGGTCTACCTTAAGGAAATGCCTGTTAAGCCAGTAAACACACTTCAGAGCTGGCAAGACAGGTCAGAGCTTGTTAAGAAAGCCAGGCAAACTGAGTTCAATCCCAAGAACCAACATAAAAGTGGAAGGGAGAGAAAAGTTCCACAAAGTTGTCCTCTGACCTCCACACGCATGGTGCAGCATGCTCACCCACACTCTGACATCATGCGTGTGCACGGTAAGAATAACCATTTTTTTAAATATGTGCTTTATTTTGACTGAAAAATAAGTCAGGACTGTCAATTGTCTGGAAAATGCTTCATATTCTCGGAGATGCTCACTAAGAAAACCTAGAAACAGAACCAGACAGAAACTGTCGACTGAGACAGATCACATGTGAAAAGGACATGTGCCTGAGGAAAACTCGAAACACTTGAGCTCATACCTAGAGAAGAGGCGCAGAGGCCGTGCAGGAAGAGACGCTGGCTTCATCCTTGTCAGTTTGGTTTTAAGTAATGATAAAGAGTCCTCGTGTGTGTGTGCGCGCATGCGCGCACAGACACCAGAGATATTTCCTTTTTCTTCTGCACCTTATTGATTGATTGATTGATTGATTGATTGATTGACTGACTGATTGATTTTTTAGAAAATATCTCACTGTGTAGCCTCTTTTGGCCTGGAAGTCACTATGTAAGCTAGGCTGGTATTGAACTCATAGAGATCCGCCTGCCTCTTCCTTCTGAGTGCTGGGACTGAAGCTGTGTCCACATGCCTGCTCCCCCCTTTTGGGGGGCGGGGTTTAAGACAAGATAGGGATTCTTTGTGTTGCCCTGGCTGTCCTGGAACTTACTTTGTAGAACACGCTGGCCTCAAACTCATGGAGACCCACCTGCCTCTGCCTCCTGAGTGCTAGGATTAAAAGCATGCACCACCACTGCCCCCCCCAATTTTTTAAACAGTATCTCACTGAACCTGGAGCTTGCTCTTTTATCTTTTTTACTTACTAGACTAGTTGGCCAGGGAGTCTCCCCTTTCTCCCCACCAGTCTCTGTCCCACCTCACCCAACCCCACACCCAAAGCAGAGGTTACAGGTGCACACTGCCATGCCAGAGTTTGAGGTTGGCTTTGGGGATCCAATTCAGGTGCTCAAGGCTATGCAACACATACTTTACTGCTGCTGAGTCATCGTCTCCCAGCCTGATGATACAGGTGAGCTTTGCTTTGTGTTTTGGGGGTGTTGTTTTGTTTTGTTTTATTTTATTATTTATTTATTTTTGGTTTTTCGAGACAGAGTTTCTCTGTAGCTTTGGAACCTGTCCTGGAACTAGCTCTTGAGGCTGGCCTCGAACTCACAGAGATCCGCCTGCCTCTGTCTCCCAACTGCTGGGATTAAAGGCCTGTGCCACCACCTGTTTTGTATTATGTTACTGCTATCACTATTGTTTAAGATGGCGTGGTAATTGGTTTGAATGTAATTTGTCCCCATAGGCTCAGAGAATGGCACTATTAGGAGGCGTGGCCTTTTGGGAGTAGGTGTGGCCTTATTAGAGGAAGTGTGTCACTGTGGAGGTGAGCTTTGAGGTCTCCTATGCTGAAACAATGCCCAGGGTGGCACTCAGTTCACTTCCTGTTGCTTGAGGATCAAGATGTAGAACTCTCAGCTTCTCCAGCACGATGTCTGACTGATTATTTTAGTAATTTTGCTTGCAAAAAGATAAAGCGGGGCTGGAGAGATGGCTCAATAGGTCAGAGCACTTGCTGCTCTTGCAGAGGACCAGGCTCCATTTCCCTGGACCTGTGTGGCAACTGGCAATATCTGTAACTCTATTTTCAGAGTGACTGATGCCCTCTTCTGACCTCCTGGGCTTCAAGCATGGGT
Source organism: Alexandromys fortis (assembly GCF_014885135.2). Classification (NCBI taxonomy): domain Eukaryota; kingdom Metazoa; phylum Chordata; class Mammalia; order Rodentia; family Cricetidae; genus Alexandromys; species Alexandromys fortis. Next base: position 3,974,664 of record NW_026067925.1, on the reverse strand, counting down.
GCGGTACCCATACATCCATACATGCACACAGTACACTCCCATCCCACAAATAAAATAAAACTAAGTAAAGATTTTTTTTTTAAAATAGGTAACAGGCCAGCCGCCGCACAAGCGTGACGCAGAGAAGAAATGGTCCTCTCCCACCTCCCCAAGATGGGAAGCAGTAGGTCACATGCATGTTTGCATTTATTTTTCATAATTCTCACCAGTTGTAGGTGGAGAAAAGGCCAAATCCAATCTCACTGGCTGAACCCACGTGCATACTCAAAGTCAAATATGAATGTGCACCTGGAAACACCGTCACTACAGGAAGTGTGTGAGGAGAGGAACATGGTTGAGGCAAGACTGGAAGGAAATACAGCAAGAGCATTTCGTGTGTGGAAATTAAACCCAAGGCCTGAAGAAGGAAGCAGGGATGACTGTAGTGGGTCGGGAAGGGCCTGAGCTGGAAGGGTGGTGAAGGGTGGTGAACTATGGGGGCTGAGACCCCGTGAAGGGTCCTGACAAGGATCTGCACTTGACTTTGTATATGAGGAATCAGAGTTAAAGTTTTACAAAAATGAGATTTGTCTTCCTTTCTCTATCCTTCATTTCACTGTTCCAAGAAAGTTTTTTTTTTAACTTATTACATTAGTTGGTTTGTTTACTTGTTCATTTATTTAATTGGCTTGGGGGCATGCCAATGGTGTGCCGCTGGAAGTCAGGAGACAACTTGCAGGAGTCGATTCTCTCCTTCCACTTCATGGATGCTGGGAATTGGACTCTGGCCATCAGGCTCGGGAACAAGAGCTTTAATTCACTAAGCAATCTCGCAATCTTGCCTGTCCTCCAGGAGAAATTCTATGTAATAACAGATAAAAGGCGCATGCCTGCCTGACCCAGACTAAATAATCAGGATATGCCTCAAAGAGGAGAATATCTCCAAATTTCTCATTTCTTTTTGGCACTTCATCTCTCCTTGACACCGATGCTTGAGACTCCTGATGAGCCACACGCAGATGAGTGGAATATGGGAGAACATCAGCAATGAGAAGAAGGGCCTTTCCACCTCTCATGCCTTCCTCTTCTCCTCGGTCCTGAATTCTCTTTTATTCTCTGCATTCTTCTGTACCTAAACAAGAGTGCCTTCCCAGGATGCATGGATCCCTGGGTTTTATTTCCAGTGTAACATAAACCTGACATGGTAGCACACACATGTAATCCCAACACTCCAGAGGAGTAGAGCGGAGAAATGGACATTCAGGATCATCCTGGACTGCACAAAGGGTTTGAGATCAGCCTGAGCTATTTGAGACTGTGTCCCAAATTTTTTTTAAAGAGAAACTATAAGTAAACAACATACAGTAGTGAAACTACAGATATTGCCGAGGTGATCCATGAGTTAAGGTACAGATTAAGAAGCCATGCACAATTGCGGTGGATCTTTAGACCTGTGTGTGTCGATCCATGCTTCGTGTGGTATGCTCAGTCTTCACTGCCAACATGACGGAGTAGGTCAGCCCAGGGATCTTTTCAATCTGTCTTTTCTCTGCAGCCGGCAAACCATTCAATGCCTACAACTCCCTTCAATCTAGACCCTCAGCTTCACATCCTCCCAAGCCCAGACACCGCCTGACCCTTCACTGGCTTCAGTCACGCGCCTCAGAGGCATCCCAATCTCCCCACAATAGGTACTCCACATCAGCTTGACTCTAGCCCAGTTTCCCAGACAACTGAGCATTGCATGCAGTTGCCGTAGCCATAAACCCACTAATTACCAACACGTGGCTTTCTATCCGCTCCAGGCTTCTGAGGTTACCCTGCTTCCTCGTTTCCTTCATAGCTCCCAACTGTGTCTAATATCCAGATCATAACCTTCTTAAGCCAAGCTTCCATCTTTTCTTCCCTCATTCTCTTCAGTGTTCTGCCTCCTGTCTAGGCTCCACATTCCTACATGGATAGATTCTTTTTTCAAGGTAGTAATTTAACACATTATACTTCAACTAGGAGTTCCCAGTGGTTGCCATGGACTCACCATTGATCAGCTGAAGGAATTCGCCATAATTCTTCAGCTGCTTTTGCATGGGGTTCTCTTCCTGCATTTGGAACTCTTTTAATTTAAAGATTTATTTATCATATCTTTATATAATAAATATATACAGTGTTCTGCCTGCAAGCCAGAAGAGGGCATCAGATCTCGTTATGAATGGTTGTGAGCCACCATGTATTGAGCTGGGAATTGAACTCAGGACCACTGGAGGAGCAGCCAGTGCTCCTAACTGCTGAGCCGTCTCTCCAAACCCGCATTTGGAACGCTTAACCACACTGCCCTCTAGCACTCCCTTAGGCGCACAGCACACAGTGTCCCTCTTTGTTCACAGGCTCCGCCCCCTCCCTCAGCCCCACCCCCTCCTATTTCTACCCCTGTCATTGCCTTGTTCTGTTTGTGTCTTTGGGAACCTTTCTTCCACATTCCTCTACGTCTCAGAAATATTTCCTAGCAAATCCTGCCGTAGCACCCAAGCCTCTTCTCCCATGACTGCCACAGCTGTGTGCCCTCTTGGCGTCTCCACCTTCTCTGCTGGAAGTTTCAGACTACGTTCAATTTTCCTTCTCTTTCATCTGCCCAGAATTTCTGAGGGCATCTACCACAAGTAGGCAGCCAATAGCTTCGAAGTCAGCTGTGACGGTGTATGCATAGACTCCCAGCGCTTGGTGGGAGGGGGTGAGGTGTGGGGGGGGGGGAGGTGGGAAGCGAGATGATACTCCTCCCAACCCTACAGGTGCTAAAAATGGTTTTCCTCTTGTACAAAACATATATTCACCGTGTCTTTGAGTGTTTCATAGATCCTGGGTATAACCGAAAATGCCTCTGGCTCTGAGGAAAACAAGTTTAGCTCTCTTTTCTGGCTGCTTTCCCTGAAGGCCACCTTCCAGAATCCCTTTATCCCTTCCCCATCGTATCAGAGTTCTTTCAGTTCCCTCTGTGCCTCTGCGTCTGAAGGATTAGTAAGCAATGGATTGCTTCCTGTTGTCTATATCAGTTTTCACCCAGAGTGGCAGGAATGCGAGGAAGAGCCAACAGCTGCACAGCTGAGTCAGGGAAAAGAGGAGCCTAGCTTTCCAGCTGTGGATGTGGGGTCTGTGGAACCAGTCTGCACCTCCAGTCCCCAGGCGGCGAAGGCTCTGGAGTGGAGCTGCTCAGCCCAGATCTGCACCACCCAGCCCAAGAACTACAATGAGCGAACAGTGGCTTGGGCCTGGGCTGTGAGCACTCCGGGAGCTATCAGACAAAAGTTCTTTAGGACCAAAAGTCAGGGACCTTGTCAGTGAAGGGAGAAGGTGTGTGTGTGTGTGTGTGTGTGTGTGTGTGTGTGTGTGTGTGTCTTTGCAATTCCAACACTGCAAACAAGAACGCAACAGTGGTAAGTGTTTTCCCAATAACAGCCACGGCGCCACTCTAGGCAATTCTCATGAAAGGGCTTGGTACCATATGGTCACAGGCTCAAATCTCACCATCCACACGACACTGATCAAATGACTTCAGCTCACTCCCTAAGCTGCGGGTGCCTTTTCTCCACCCCAGAACTAAATACAGAAATGAACCGGCCATCCCAGGGTCTAACTAAGCTAAAGCTCCCTGGATGTCCCCATCCTGACGACTTGCAAATGCTAAAATAGTAAGCGACGATATTGGCAGTGGTGACACCCGAGATGGAGGCTGCCTTCCAGGATAGGATTCCCTGCTGCACCGAAGGGGATGCTAGCGAACTGGGTGGCGGAGGGTGGAAGAGACTGCACTGTGGTCATCTGAACTAAAGATCAAAGGTAACCAGATGGACTGTGGAGTGTCCCGTCCAGTGAGGGTTAGCAGTGGTTCCCAGATCAGCGTCAATGAAGCACTGAACGTGATGAATCCCCCAGCTAAAGGCCAAGCAGGAAACCCAGAGAGCCCCTGACAAAGGAGACACTCTTGGTCTGTAACTATGGAAACACTAAGGTAAGGACCAGGCCCAGAACGTAGCTGTATGAGCAATAGAACATTCATGAAGGTTGAACCGTCAAACTAAGCGTGCTTGCTATCCCAAAGTCAGGGTACTCTGGCTGAGACATTTTGGAACCTGACATCTGGGATGGGTACATCTGGTCCGAAAGAAAGAAAGAAAGAAAGAAAGAAAGAAAGAAAGAAAGAAAGAAAGAAAGAAAGAAAGAAAGAAAGAAAAAAGGAAGAGAGAGAGAGAAAGAAAGGGAAAAAAAATCTGCCTCCTACAACTGACTCTGAACTTGATGAACAGTCTGGGTTTTTTTTTTTTTTTCCGAGATAGGGTTTATCTGTAGCTTTGGAGTCTGTCCTGCAACTAGCTCTTGTAGGCCAGGCTAGTCTCGCACTCACAGAGATCTGCCTGCCTCTGCCTCCCAAGTGCTGGGATTAAAGGCGTGTGCCACCACCGCCCAGCTTGATGGACAGTCTTAGATTCTCCTCATGCACCTAACTGTCCATGGCCACCTCTCATCCTCTCCTGTCCAGCCTTCTCCACTTCCCTGCTTTGCCTGGGATCCCAGTGTCTACCATTGCCACCATACTACAAATACAAGAGTTTGCTCTGGGCGACCTTTTGTGTCATGTTTGGTCTCACAGACCTCACTGATGTGACTTCCTCTCACCTCCTAATACCCTTGGCTGATGTGGGATGTGTTGAGGATGGCTCGAGACCCTCTGGTGGGGCGGGCATTGTTCACGACTAAGCGAACCTCAAGCTATAAAGTGAAAAGTAGCCACTGTTGCATACAGCTCCGAGTGTGGGGGAGGGGGCTACAGAATCTGCAGACAGCTGACTCTGCTCCTGGTCTAGGGACTCAGCCATGGAGACATGAAAGACTTGGTACTACAGGCTCAGAGGACAGACAGCAGGAGCCATCTGGAGGCCATTTCAAACTCAGGCCTGGGCCCAGCAGGACTGAGGGCTGGACTGACTCCAGGAGGCCTCTTCTCAGCATGGTGGCTGAATTCCACATCCAAGCATCCTTTAAAGCAGGAGGATGTGTGATTCCAGAAGCCAGGCAGGAGCTGACCTGTCTTTAGGAGACAGATTCAGACCATTTCTGGTCTGGATATAGCCTTCCTTTTCTTAGCGCCCACTCACGTAACTGGAACTAATGGGCAATTTGTACGCTAAGGATCATATCTCTTTGCATCTAGGTTGTTTATGATTCTCTGTTAAATTTTTTTTAACTGAGTAATTTCCTCATTGTAAGTCATGCATTTTAAAGCTAATTCCACGATTCTCTCTGACCATTAAGTCAATTTTCTCATCTAGGTTCTTATGATACCTTTTTTGTGTGTGGCTTCCGAGGTTCGTGTTTCTAAGCACACTCTCCCACCTCAGATATTGCAAGATGATCGTTGCCCTTTCTGTATTCTCACAGTATGTTTACTCATGAGTTTTGTGAGCAACCATGATGCATTTGGCTAGCAGAAGAGGGCGCCCAGGTCCTGACATTTTTCCCAAACGCACAAGCAATTGTCAGTGTGTGCTCACTGACTCCAGTGGATGCTCTCCACGGACATCTGAACTTGCTGAGACTGAGAGTCTCTGTCAGCGCCACACAAACACACGAAAATCCTTTGTAGTCATGGAGCAGAACTAGTTTATGGAGTTTATCATGACACCAGGAAGTCTGAGTACACACAGGTAGTGGGCCATCTGATCTGGGCCTGTCTGGATGTGAGACGTTGGATTGTTCTCATGCCCGCTGATCTCTGTCTCTCAGGTGCTTCTGTGTGACGACAGCAGAGTGGAGTAGCAGCTGCAACAGAGACCACGAAACGTGCACAGCCTAAGACCCTAGTTGACCCTTTAAGGAAAGCATTTGTTGATCCCCTTCTCTGCATTTACTGTGAGAATTCTAGTACTAGCATCACGATGGTATCCCCGAGGAAGGATGTTCTGAGACCTCAGTGGTAGAATGCTTGTCTAGCACATGTAAGACACTAGGTTTCACTGCCCTGGACCCTAGGAAAAAGCCACTCTTGGGAGACAAGAGCTTTGTCAAGTCCACTGAACTTATTGACTTTGTTCTGCAAGGCTTCTCCTGGAGCTTAACAGAAGCGTACATGAAAAGCCTCCTTCTGGGTCTGAACGCATTCTTACTGTGTTCCTGCTATCCCAAAATGGTCTAGAGTCCGCTCAAGACTCCAGCGTCAGCATCACCTCAGAGCTTGACAGGATGGAATACACCTTAGACTCTTCCTTAGAACTGCTTCCCAAACTCTCAACTTCTCAAGGTTCTCAGATAGCTCAGGCAGCCTTTTGAGCTGGCAGCCCCGGGATCTTTTACGAAAGAACTACCAGGATGTTTTGTCCCTATCCATTCTGAGTTCAGGTAAACATATGAAGCACACATCTTCAGGACGCTGTCTTGGGGAGAGCAGGGGTTTTGGCATCACATGGTTCTGGATCCAGAAGAAGAATCTGTGCTACAAATCTAATAGATTATTTACTCTGAGCCATTTTCTTCATATCTTGAAAAATTAACTAGGCTTCAAAGCAAGAAAACCTTCTAAGCAGGCTATGTGAGATTTGCACCACCCAATTCAAAGTTACTCCGTCACTTGTCTTTTCTTCCCAAGTGATAATGGCATCAAACTGAAGTAGCTCCTTCCGCCAGTCATTTTAGAACCCAACAGGTCTTCACTTACGGCTGTCAAAACTGACAACTACCACTAGGGGGCAGAAGCGACCTTTTTTAGGTTTGTGACCACTAAACCCTCAGTTTTTAAAAACTTTGGTGTGTTTATATAAACCTCATAAAAATTATCTCTAGACAAGTGAAGTATTACATATAAATATTGGTGTGAGGAGGTTGCTGGGTAGTTAAACTTGGTACAAGCTAGAATAATCAGATAAGAAGGAGGCTTAACTGAGAAAATGTCTCCAAAAGATTGGGATGTGGGCAAATCTGTAGGGCATCTTTCTATTATTTAGTGACTGATGGAAGGGGTAGCCCACTATGGGTGATGCCACCCCTGGACTGCTGGTCCTGGGTTCTGTAAGAAAGCAGGCTGAGCAAGCCATGAGAAGCAAGCTGGCAAGCAGCATCCTCCATGGCCTCTGCATCAGCTCCTGCCTCCAGGTTCCTGGCCTGACATCCTTCAACAATGAAGGCTGATGTGGAAGTGTAAGCCAAACAAACCCTTTCTTCCCCAACTTGCTTTTTTTGCTCACCATATGGTGTTTCACTACAACAGTAACCCTAAGAGAGTGGCTAAACAGAAAAAAAAAATGCATCTCCTTAGGAACTCTAGCGGGTTCTTGGAAAAAAAAAAAAACCTGAAGAACCAGGAGTTCATGCCAGCTTCTGGTGTTGCTATGGCAACCGGCGCTGGATGTGATAGCGGAGCTTGCTGGTGAATTAAAGGGCACAGGCTGGGGAATGAGAGTCTAAGACTACAGTTAGGGAAGTAAAGTCAAAGATAAAAGCAGAGAATATCGCCAAGCGGCAGTGGTGCACGCCTTTAATCCCAGCACTTGGGAGGCAAAGGTAGGTGGATTTCTGTTCAAGGCCAGCCTGGTCTAAGGAGGGTGTAAGGTCTACAGAGAGATGCTCCAAAGCTATGTGCTGAGAAAACCTGTCTCAAAAATAAATAAATAAGCCGGGAGGTGGTGGCGCATGCCTTTAATCCCAGCACTCGGGAGGCAGAGGCAGGCGGATCTCTGTGAGTTCGAGACCAGTCTGCTCTATAGAGCTAGTTCCAGAACAGGCTCCAAAGCCACAGAGAAACCCTGTCTCGAAAAACCAAATAAATAAATGAAATCGGAGAATCTCTGGCCACTGAAATGCAGATATGATTTTCTGGGTTTTATTTATTTTTTTTTCGAGACAGGGTTTCTCTGTACCTTTGGAGCCTGTTGTCCTGGACTAGCTCTTGTAGACCATGCTTGCCTCGAACTCATGGAGATCCGCCTGCCTCTGCCTCCTGAGTGCTGGGATTAAAGGCGTGTGCCACCACCGCCTGGCAATTTTCTGTTTATAAGATGCCCTTGTCTAAAGATAAGCAGTTATGAGTGTGAATTCCTGCGGGGCACCTAGCAGGGATTGCACAGCTGCTGGCAGCTGACGAGGTGCTTAGAGGGACGGCTCGAATTTTGTCTCAGTCCGGAGCAGGCGCTTGCTCGTAATCTTTCAGGAGATGCTGTGGCAGGAGGATCGGGGACTTCCAGACCTGGGCTGCAGTGAATTCCAGGCCAGTTGGGGCAACTTCAAGGTGTGCACCATCACTGCCCCCACGACATTATTACATCTTTTTGGGGGGAAGTGGAGGGACAGGGTTTCTCTGTAGCTTTGGAGCCTATCTTGGAACTATCGTTTGTAGACCAGGCTGGTCTCGAACTCATAGAGATCCTCCTGCCTCTGCCTTCCGAGTGCTGGGATTAAAGGCGTGTGCCACCCCCGTCCAGCACAGTCTATGATCCAGGACAGGCTCCAAAGCTACAGAGAAGCCCTGACTCGAAAGACCAAAGGAGTCTATGAATCAGAAGGGCGGTGATGGCGCACGCCTTTAATCCCAGAACTGAGGAATGGGGGCAGGCGGATCTTTTGAGAATTCGAGGCCAGCGTGGTCTACGTAGTGAATTCCATGACAGATTAGACTGTCTAAAAACAATTTCTCTGTTTGAGCGTTTTTGGACGTGTTAATTGCATTGTGTGAGATATAAACATTAAAATTGGGGAAAGTGGGCCAGGCGGTGGTGGCGCACGCCTTTAATCGCAGCACTCGGGAGGCAGAGGCAGGAGATCTGAGTTTGAGGCCAGCCTGGTCTCCACGAGCTAGTTCCAGGGAAGTGACGTTAAACTGGGCTCTGCCTGCTGGAGGGCCGCCGCCACCACCACGGGCCGCGAGTTCGGGAATCTGACGAGGATGCGTCACGTGATCTCTTACAGCTTACCACCCTTTGAGCAGCGCGCCTTCCCGAACTACTTCAGCAAAGGCATCCCCAACGTGCTGCGCTGCACTCGCGAGTGCATCCTGCGCCGCCGTTTGTGGCGTTTTATCTGATCTTCACCTGGGGGAACCAGGAGTTTGAGCGGTCCAGGAAGAACTCAGCCATGTACGAAAATGACAAGTGAGCAGCATGCGTCTAGATGACAGTTGCCTGCCCGACTTCTCTGCGAGAGGAGTCTGTGTCCTGAAGATACAATAAATTCCTAGTTCCAGGACAGGTTCTAAAACTACAGCAAAACCCTGCCTCAAAAAAAAGGCATAGGAATACTTTACTGCTTGTTTGGTTCTGTAATCACCTCAACGACGTCTAAGAATGCGTCCAATTGTCCCCACTTTACAGATGAGCAGAAGGGGACAGAATGGTCTCCCTGGAAACTGGCATCTTCATTAATCCTTTCCCACCCATCCTGGAGCTTCCTCTGGACCCTCTCACTTCCACATCCCACTGTATCCCCAGGCTTCAAAGCTAATTTCAAACAAACAAAATGTCCTGGGTGCGGTGGCACACTTTTTATCCCAGCACTCAGGAGGCAGAAGCAGGTTGGCAGATCTCTAAACTAGGGGACAGCCTGGTCTACAGAGAATTCCAGGCTAGCCAGAGCTAGATAGACCTTGTCTCTGGAAAAAAAAAAAAAGTATTTTTTTTTTATTTTGCTTTTTCGAGACAGGGTTTCTCTGTGGTTTTGGAGCCTGTCCTGGAACTAGCTCTTGTAGACCAGGCTGGTCTCGAACTCAGAGATCCGCCTGTCTCTGCCTCCCGAGTGCTGGGATTAAAGGCGTGCGCCACCATCACCGAAAACGAAAGTAATCTTAATGTGACACACAGAATTAAGACAGCTTTCACCAGGCGGGGTTGGCACACACCTTTAATCCCAGCACTCGGGAGGCAGAGGCAGGCGGATCTCTGTGAGTTCAAGACCAGCCTGGTCTACAGAGCAAGTGCCAGGACAGGCTCCAGAGCTACAGAGAAACCCTGTCTCGAAAAACCAGAGACAGCCCTCAGCTGCAGAGGCACATGGCACATAAATTCCAGCATGGCAGAGGCTGAAGTACAGAAATATAAAATGCCAGGCCAGCGTGAGCTTTAGGCAATCCACCCTCAAAGATGACACACTCTGAATCGTTTAAGAAAATGTAAACGTTTATTGAAATTGTCTTAGAGAAAACAAACACATAATCCCGAAGCCTGATCCCATGACTGCCGCCCTCCCAAGGTCCAGTCCACAACAGAGCCAGTTTTTCTTAGAAAGCTCAAACGAGCTTTTCTCCCCACAATTCCAACTCCATTCATCTCCCGCTAATTCTCTCATCTCTTTACCCATCATTTTTAATGCAGGAGTGATCCTACGTCCCCTTCAGTTGGTTACTTCTTACTATAATACTTTGACGAAGCCCAAGCAAGAATCAACTTTAAGTTGGTAAGCATGAATTTAAGAGCCTTTGCCCACTCGTCCTCCGTGTTCAGGTGGGTCCTGATGGAGTAGCATTTCCCACTGCCCGTGGTATCCTCCAACATACCTCCCTTCACGTGGATCCTGTAGGGCAGGAAGAGGCCTTCCTCCTTCTGTAGCATCTTCACAAACTGCTGTAGGCAGTCCAAAAAGGCCTTCATCCCACGGTCATACTTGTTATCATAGAAGATGTTGTGGCTCCCATCCGAGAACAAGCGCAGCATTTCATCACTAGTCAAGGACTTGATGTAGGAATGGTCCCCGCAGGGAACTAGTTCGTACCTCTGGAATTGTAGTCCAGATAGCTTGGACAAGCTGAAGAGCAGCAAGGCTGTCTGTCCCCAGGCGGCATTGATCTCATTCCATCCCACCTGGATGTCAGGGATGCGGCCCAACCTGAAGTTGTTGATAATGCCCAAGGGACCCTCATCCAAGATGGTAAACGTGATGTTCAAGATGTCGGTCTTGCTCAGGCTCTGCAGCTGCCCCTGGACATACACCAACTGGTTCTCCACACTGCTCAGCTCGCCCGTCAGCTCCAGCTCTTCCATCTTCAAGGCAGCGTAGTCCTTCAAGTCCTGTTCCTCCTGTTGTTCGAGCTCCCTGGTCTCTGCCTCCGCTGCTTTTTCGGCCTCTATTCTTGCATGCTCTTGGTCGACGTCCTGCAGCTCCTGAGTCAGCCTTGCTTCTTCCTGCTCCAGACTCTGCAGCTCAGCCTGAAGCTCTGCATTCAAGACCTCCCGCTCCTCATCACTCACCAGGGACTCTCTCTCCGTGAAACTTTTGTACTTCTGATTGTCAGCTTCAGCTAGAGTGAGCTGGGCATCTAGCTCCTCCAAGAGGCCGTCCATACAGTCCACACAGAGCGGGTGATCCACATCCTTTTGGCCAGAGACGATTTTGAAGGTCTCTAAGATAGTGTTTTGGATACTGTCCAAAGTTCTCTGGGTGCTCGGCTCACCAAGCAGAGTGAAGGGGCAGCAAGCACCTTCCTGGGATGTCCTGCCAGGGTCAGGATGGCGTCTTCTGGAGGTCCTGTCCTCTAGTTTCCCAGAAACTGGCATCTTTGGAGAAGGACTGGCACGATGCTGGGCTTCCAAGGATCTCCTCTGCATTGCAGAGAGGTCCGGTGAGATTTTCAGGGGCTTGTTGCAACGGTGGCAGAGGAAGCAGGTGGAAGACATCCTGGAGATCAAATCTGCACTCCCACCAGAGTCTAGGTTTCTTTCCAGCCCAGTGAGTCTTTGGAGACCTCTCTCTCCTACTTCCTCATCACAGTTCCCTCCTGGGCTACCTGTAGAGCTCCTACAGCTCCCAAAGGCCAGCGAGTCTCTGGAAAAGGAGATGCTGACTTTATTGCTTTTTCCCTTTTTAAAGTTTTCAAGACACACCTTAAAACTGATTTCTAGCCTTCAAATCTGGCCACGCTTTATCCCACCTTAAAATGCTTAAGGCGCTGGGCTGTGTTAGCACGCCCTTTAAATCCCAGCTCTGGGGAGGCAGAGTCAGGTGGATCTTTGTAAGTTCAAGGCCAGCCTGGTCTACAAGTCAGGAGGAGCTCCAAAGCTACAGGGAAACTCTATCTCGAAAAACAAATAAACAAAAAAAAAATTCTTAATTCCTTTATCTCGTTTTTTTAGAAAAATTCTCCATGGTCTAGCAGCACGGGGCCTGGAATTCTAGCAGTCAAGGGTGGAGGCAGGAGGATCTCGAGTTTGTTTGTTGGCTTATTATTGAGGCAGAGTTTACTGTTGTGTGTAGCCTTGAACCTTTCAGACCAGGCTGATCTTCACCTGCCTCTGGCTCCCAGGTGATAGGATTAATGGCGTGTACTGCCACACCCAGTAAAAGTGGCGCTTGTCACCAGGCTAAACCTTGCCTTGTCAGGACAACCTGCAGCCTATACTGAGAGCTTGTCTTAAAAAAAGGTGTGTGTGGGGCTGGAGAGATGGCTCAGCGGTTAAGAGCACTGCCTGCTCTTCCAAAGGTCCTGAGTTCAATTCCCAGCAACCACATGGTGGCTCACAACCATCTGTAATGAGGTCTGGTGCCCTCTTCTGGCCTGCAGGCATACAAGCAGACAGAATACTGTATAAATAATAAAATAAATATTTAAAAAAAAAAAGGTGTGTGTGGGGGGAGCTCAGGTATAATAACACATGGCTGTGACTTGCCTGTGATCCTAGGATTGTTGTCAGCCTGGTACCAGGCCACCCAGACACACAGCAAGACTGTCACAGTCTTGGTGGCGCAAACCTTTAATCCCAAAACTGGGATTAAAGGTGTGCGCCACCACCGCTTGGCTTGATTTTAGTTCTTAAGTGTATTATAGCGCCCATGTACCACAATGAGGAGGTCAGAAGATAACTCTCAAGAGCTGGATATCTTTTTTTTTTTTGTTGTGTTTTTGTTTTTGTTTTTCGAGACAGGGTTTCTCTGTAGCTTTGGTGCCTGTCCTGAACTAGCTCTTGTAGACCAGGTTGGCCTCAGACTCACAGAGATCCACCTGCCTCTGCCTCCTGAGTGCTGGGATTAAAGGCGTGCACCACCACTGCCGGCTCACAATCAGTTCTGAGTCAGTGCTCCCCCAGGGCTATGTAAACATGCAGATCCAGTTTCTGAAAACCAGTGTCTGAATTAGGAAAGGAGTTTGTTTGAAATGTAGGTTCTTCTCTGGAGTTTGTTTGAAATGTAGGTTCTTCTCGGGGAGCTGAACTACAGGTGGGCATCGAGGCACCTGTGCCGTCACGTGTTTCTCCTCCACTCAACAGAGCTTAGGGCCAGCAGTGGGAAAACAGGTGTCTGTTAGGTTTTGGAGGGTGCAGGCTCCAAAAATTCAAGAAAATATACATGTGTACTAATGCACACATATACCCCTGCACATACTCACAGCCAGGGCCCATGTTTTAAGGACAATTTTTTAGATGTGAGGCATTCAGAGTCTACCATCATTTTGTCCCTTCCTGTACGATGACCTCGCCACTGCACAGTCTGTAACCAAGAGAAGCACAGTTGAGGACTACACCCATCCAGCCTTCTTGTTCCCCAGATCCAGAGGCTGGGGAGGAGCTGACCAGACCTCCTTGCACTGAAAGGTGATTCCTGGAACAGGTTTGTTTGTTTTTATTTATTTGTTTGTTTGTGTTTTGTTCAGTGTGCACCCCCAGCGCCGACCCAAACCTCCCTAGTCCCAGCAACACGCACACAGCTGGTTAGAGGGTATGGAAGGAATGGTGGCTCAGCCTTGAACTCGCCTACTACTGAGCTGTTTAAAGTTGTTTCTCCCAGTTATCCTGTGGGGACGTGCAAGCACAGGTGTGCTCTGGCGCATATATCAAGGTCAGAGTGCAACTAGCGGGAGTTCTTTCTCTCCTTCCAAACCTTGTGGGTTTCCAGAATGGAACTCAGGGCCCCCAGGCTTGGTGGCAGGAGCCCTCAGCTGCAGAACCGTCTCACAAGCCAAGTTGTATGAACTTTGACAAAGCCTGACCACCTCTCACACAGGTGTGGCCAACCTTTTGGTACTGGCACGGGTCATTGTTATCCACCAACTGCCCAAAAGAATTACAAGAGAAGCAACCCGAAGAAAAGCTTATGGTGTTGGAAGCTTGGGCTTTTGCGTTGGGCTGCATTCATAGCTGTCCTTTGTCACAGGAAGCTGGGGGGGGAGGGGTGTCACAGGTTGAACACACCTGACAGGCTGAAAGGGTGTTCAGAGGCTGTCTCTACTCGCTCCTCCTAATTGTATCAGGGCCTCAGAACTTAGCAGGCCCCGTGACCTCCACACAACCGGCTCCATGATGGAAGTATCATTCAACTAAGCAGGTAGACAGTACCACTTGCCAAAATTAAAACAAAGACCTAACCCATCGAAGTCCATAGTTCTGGACAAGTCACTAAACTTACTAACCGTGCTTTCTGGTTTCTGCAGCTCTACTTCTGGCTAACTGTTCTTGTTAACTGAAGTGTGTCAGCCCAGAATATGGGTTCTGTGACTAAAAGCTCACCCTGAGAAAGGCTCAGGGCTCCCTCAGGTCCTAGTGTAGTGGCCGGTTGGCTAATAAAGACTTTCTATTGAGTAAACCCATGCCCAAGTAGTCTTCCCTGCTGAACACCCCACAACATTGATCCCCCTCCATGTACAGCACAGAACCTGTTATTGATAAGCTATGAGCTTTTGTTGATTGAAACTGAGCCTGGAACCAAGGAGTTCATAGGGCTTTGTAACTGGGCGACACCCAGGGGATTTGTGAAGTGATACCTGGGAAATCCAATGTGTAGCGTGGAGTGAACCTTAAATAATGGTGATGAGGGAAGAAGGCCAGGGTCGGACTTCATCACCCTCTTGTGACATGTCCAATGTGTCAGGTACACTCATGCTCCCCCTCACCCCTGTTCTCATCAGACAAAGAGCCAGCATCACTGTGACCTCTGGGTACAGGAGGAAGAGTGACAGCCAGGAACCAAGGGAAAAGGAGGCTCCCAAGAAGGCCATGTTTTCCCAGAGGATCCCTCTCTCTGAGAAATTTTTTGTTTTTACAAAAGACTGCAGCACACAAGAAACTGACCCAAGAGAAACCCTGTGTTTAGGAAAGGCTGGTGCAGAGGAGAGACACAATCTGGAGAAGTCAGTTCCAGACCAAACAAGATGGTGTTAGCCTGTCAGAAGATAAGTATCCCCAAAAGACAGCAAACAGTGCCTCTGAGAAGATGCTGAGGACTGGAGAGATGCTCAGTGGTTAAGAGCACTGACTGCTCTTCCAGAGGACCTGGGTTCAATTTCCAGGACCCACATGGCAGCTCACAGCTGTCTGTAACTCCAATTCTAGGGGACCTGACACCATCATAAAGACGTACATACAAGCAAAACTCCAATGCATGTAAAATAAAAGTAAATTTTTAAAAAAGGATAGAAGATGTTGAACCTTGTCAGGCAGTGGTGGCACATGTCTTTAATCCCCAGCACTCGGGAGGCAGAGGTAGGCAGATCTCTATGAGTTTGAGGCCAGCCTGGTCTACAAGAGCTAATGCCAAGACAGGCTACAAAGCTACAAAGAAACCCTGTCTTTTTTTTTTTTTTTTTTGGTTTTTTGAGACAGGGTTTCTCTGTGGCTTTGGAGCCTGTCCTGGAACTAGCTCTGTAGACCAGGCTGGACTCGAACTCACAGAGATCCACCTGCTTCTGCCTCCCGAGTTCTGGGATTAAAGGCGTGTGCCACCATCGTCAGGCCAAGAAACCCTGTCTTTATAAAAAAAAAAAAAAAAAAAAAAAAGAGAGATGCTAAACCTCAGTTAGTTCGAGGCCAGCCTGGTCTACAAAGTGAGCTACAGGACAGCTAAGGCTACACAGAAAAACTCTGTCTTATAAGGTGAGAAGATACTAAACAAGAGGCTGGGACTGGAGAAACAATCTTTCTTTGAGATGTCGCTGGTCTCAGAGACAAAGGGGGCTCCAAGAGTGCAGCAGTCTCAGGACAACCCCAGGTCCCTGGGAGGGTTGGGGGGAAGCTAGGCCACCATCAGGGAGTTAAGAGGAAGGCCCTGCCATGGTGCAGCAGAGGGCACAGACTCCAGCTGCGGCTTCAGGCAGGCTGTTGGAGATGAATGGGACACCTCAGATAGGAAGGCATAGAACAGCTGGGCCTTCAAACCATGGTTTGATCTCTGAGTTGGATTCCAGGACTCCAGCCCTCTTAGGAAGTCTCAGGACCTTCCAGAGGCTCTCCTACAGAGCTCTGAAGGCTTGGCTATGAGACAGTAACAGCAGAGGCAGCAAGGAGGCTCATCACTCTCTATCTCCTGGTTTGAGCCAAACCCCATGAAGTTTCCACTAAGGTTTGGGCTTGATACTACCTTGGCCTTGGAGGACCCCAAATCTCCCCTGACCACAAAGAAGATGATTTATAGCCCTGAGACAGGGCTTCTCTCTGTAGCCTCGGCTGTCCTGAACCTTACTCTTGAGACCAGGCTAGACTCAGACTCACAGAGATCTGCCTGCATCTGCCTCCTGCGTGCTGAGGTTAAAGGTGTGCACTACCAGCGCCTAGTAGAACACAATGTCTTGCTTGACATGTCCATGCTCCATTCAGGTGACAATCTCTACCAAGGGCGAGGAGGAAGACATCTTGACCTATGCACCTCATCTACCGGAAATTTCTCGAATATCTCAGCCCTTTCAGTTGGAATCTAGGTTGCCCCGTCACCAATCTAATATAGAATGTGCCAAGAAATGGACTCTCCATAGCTCTAGAGGCCTGAGGCTGGACAGCAAGGAGAGCCTCTGGGGAGAGTAAGCCATAAAGAGTGGGCTGAAGATGGCTTCCCATAGAAGGTGGTGGTGCGACTAGGTGTGAGCAGCCCCACCTAGTGGGGAAGACTGGAATTGCAGTGCAAGACAAGACCACTTTCTCTTCACTGCCCTGCCCAGTGCAACTATTAGTGAGACTGGAGGTTCCCAGCTGGGCCTGTCCTCATGTTCCTTTTCAGTTCTTTTTTTTTTTTTTTTTTGGTTAAGATTGTTATCTTTCTTGTTCGTGAGCAAGGATGCACTATGTAGCCCAGACTGGCCTTCAATGCCTGGTGAGTCTCTTGCCCCCTGCCTCTCAAGTGTTGGAATAGCTGATGTGAGCCGTGACACCTGGCTTTTTCTGTGTCTGTGCTAACAGTATCCTGGGAGACCGAAACCTTTCATCCCACAGGGGAGCTCCATGAGGAGGAGCTGAAGAACAACAGATTTCCCAGGCGGGACTGTCCGTATCTGGGCAGAGTCAGGCGAGCCCAGCCACAGGAACACTCTCAGACAAGCTGCACTGCCAAGAAGACCCTGAAACGAGAGTGTCTGCAAAGACTCTGAGAGCAGACCTGCTGCCTGGAAGAAACAGACACCAGCTGAGTTGCCTGAGAGAGGGTTAGAGCAGTGGTTCTCAATCTGTGGGTCACCGTCCCTGGGGAGGGGGGGGTTGTTCACAGGGGTCACCTAAGGCCATCGGGAAACACAGATATACATTACAGTTCATAACAGTAACAAAATTACAGCTATTTTAAATCATGACAATATACTGTCATTCACGAGATACTTGGGAGCTACACACATGACTGCAAACGTCGAGAGAGGTGCTTAGGATTTCACTATAGTTACTCTCTTCCCAGCTCCATTAGCACTTACTGAAAGAACAGTAGCACAAGACCAAAGGAGCACAAAGGAGAATATTTGCTCCAGAGGCAGAGAGGGTGGACAAAGACAGGAGATAGAGGGAGAAGGGGAAGGGAACCAGGGAGGGGGCTGAAAGGGAGTAAGAAAGAGGTAAGAGGGGTATTTGTCCCAGGGGGGACAAAGGACTGCCTCTGGATAGTAAGACAGATGCAGTCCACAGGAAAATGGCCTTTATAAGGGTAAAGGAGGGACCCTGTGTTAGGCTGAGATTTTTAATTTTGTTTGGTTTTTTTTTTTTTTTTTTGAAATTTTCGAGACAGGGTTTCTCCGTAGTTTTTGGTTCCTGTCCTGGAACTAGCTCTTGTAGACCAGGCTGGCCTCAAACTCACAGAGATCCGCCTGTCTCTGCCTCCCGAGTGCTGGGATTAAAGGCGTGCGCCACCACGGCCCGGCTTTTAATTTGAATTGGGCACATTAATTAGGTGAGCCAAAGGGGGGCTTTGATTGCTGGGCCTCAATACTTTGAGAGTTGGACCTTGGTAGTCAGTCTCAGAAGGAGAAAGTAGCCAAATAATAGACTAGACTGTGGGGGCTAGCTTTAGGAATGTAATCTAATGATTTTCAGCAAGGCAGAGGGAATGGGGGGGGGCAAGGTCTGCCACAGCTACACGCTCATGTGCGCTAGGGTCCTTTCACTTGTAGCTGACTGGGGAGACAGGGAGAAATAAAATGAACACAAGCAAAACACAAGGTAAAGTGGCAAGGTGACCTGGGATGAAGACAGCCGGATGAGGCCTGGCAGAGGGTATTCTCGTGGAACACAGTCCAGCTAGGCACTCCCGGCTTTACACACTTCTACCCTTTCCTGCCCACTCACAAATACTAGCAGCTCAATGAAACTTCAGTACTAAGAATGGAGTGAGCTGGGTGCTGGTAGCACACACCTTTAATTCCAGCACCTTTAATCCCTGCAGAGGCAGGCAGATTACTGAGTTCAAGGCCAGGTTTGTCTACAGAGCAAGTTACCGGACAGCCAGGGATTTACTGAGAACTTTGTCTTGGAATCCCCAGCCCCCAGGAGGAGGATGGAAAAAGGAAGAGATACAGGACGCACAAAGCTTCCTCTCAGACCTTGATCTTTAGTCTACACTGTGTGTCAGAACGTTCCAAATCAGATCTCCTAACTGAATTCCAGCCCTTTCCTTGCCCCTCAGCAAGTTCTTGGGACTCAGTCTCCTCACTTCCTAACCACCCTTCTCTGTTCTTTGATGGCACAGCTTCCCTGCATGAGAACAGGGCGTCCCTCCCTCTCCCATCCCTTAGATAGAGTCCATGAGTCCCAGGCATGCATCCTGTTCAACTCCAGGCAAGTGCCAAGGACTAATGATCTTCAAAAACATTTGCCATAGTACTCCAGGCATGTCTGGTGTGTGTGTGTGTGTGTGTGTGTGTGTGTGTGTGAGCATGCGGTGGCGTTTGTGAACTCAGTTCCACCCTCCCATTTAACATGGGTGTTGGGTGAGGATGGAAATCAGGTTGTTGGGCCTCAACAGAGGTTTGTACCACTGAGCTATCTCTGATCCTCAGACTAATGTTCTTACATACAGGACATACAAGTGATCTTGGCCCATGGCCAGGAATTCTCCTCAGCACAGTGGAGGCAGCTTGTCCTCATAAGATGATCGGCTTGAGTACCTCTCCTTGCTTGTTCTTAGCATTAATGGTACCATTTGCGACTTAAGGTCTAAGCTGGCCTGAGCTTGGCTGGGAAAATGCCCCGACAGAAGAAACAGCACCCCAGAATGGCCCATGCCACCAAACGAGTAAGTCAGCCATCAAGCATAGCTTTTCGTAATTTCTTCTTTATAAATTGACTTTATCTATTTTTGCGGCCAGCAAAATTATTAAAAACACTCTTACTTTGGAATGGAACAAACTCTCATCTAAATTAGCAGTCATGTCAGGCGTGGTGGAGCATCACTTTAATCCCCAGCACTTTGGAGGCAGAGGCACGAGGATCTGTGAGTTCGAAGGCAGCCTGGTCTATACAGTGAACTCCAGGACAACCAAGGCTGTTGTTACACAGAGAAACTCTGTCTCAAAAAAACAAAAACAAACAAACAAAACAAAAAGCAGTTACCAGATAATCAGCCATTTGAATACCGAGTAAAAATTGTTATGTTTTTAATTAGGCAAATCATGTATGGCATGTGCATTGAAGTGAGGACAGTGGCTTGTTGATCTGCGTACGTCTATAGGAAAAGATGCTCAAACCACACGTGGGTTCTAAAAATTCAGATAATTTTAAAAGATCTTCAAAACTACAGAAAACAAATCTTCATTTTAAAAAAGAATCTTTTAGCAGAGAACTGGATTAGGATTAGGGGCATTAATTTCATGAACAAGGATATGTTTGTTACAGGATTATGAAAATCTATAAGGAGGGGGGACTGCTTTTCCAAGAAATTCAGACTTTAGGCACAAGCAGCATGAAGGTGCTGCCCCCTTGTGGGCATTTTAGAATAGTCATTATTGGAGTTTGGTAGGTTTTGTTTGTTTTTAACTAAAACAAAACAAAACAAAACAAAAACAAAAAAATTCTACCGGGTGGTGGTGCACACCCTTCATCCTGTAACTTTGGGGGGGGGGGGGGGGCAGAGGCAGGTGAATCAAGGCCAACCTGTTTTACAGAGTGGGTTCCAGGAAAGCCAAGGCTACACAGGAAAACCTTATCTCGAAAAACCAGGAACCAACATAAAACAAAACAAAACTCCTGGGTTCCACCCCTCCCTAGGATGAAGGAAGCCTTGAAGTGATGCATTCTTCCATTAACAACAACAAAAATTGGACAGTGGGGCCAGATTTAGAGGTTCACATCTTTAATCCCAGCACTCGGGAGGCATAGACAGGTAGATTTCTGTGAGTTTGAGACCAGCCTGGTCTACGGAGCGAGTTCTAGGACAGCCAGTGCCACAAAGGGAGACCCTGTCTTAAAAACACCAAAACAAACAAACGAAAACCCAAACAACAAGACGACAGGATGGGGAGAGTAGAGAGATGGCTTATTGGCTAAGAGCACACGCTGCTCCTTCAGAGGACCCAGATTCTATTCGCAACACCCATGGTGGGGGCTTACAAACATCTGTGACCAAGTCTAGAGGGTCTGGTACCCTCTGCTGACTCCACGGGCTTTGTTCTCACGTGCGCAAACATACAAGCATATACACATTAATATATATGTATATATTATACAGATGATGCAGATTTTAACTCTATTGAGTTGTATAGATTTAGGTCTGGTTAATTTTGGTGTTTTTAGTTATTTACAAAGCTTCTTGAAATAATAGTTTATAAAATTAAGAGCACATAAATAAATAGAAAACCTGGACAGTGAACAAAATCCTAACTTTCTGGTCTCCCATCGGAGGGCTTGCGTACAAAACAAAGCACTTGAAAGCACCAGAGGCATGGAGGAGAGTGGGCGCCGTGACACCGGCCGAGCTAGAACACAGCAGACATGTGGGGCCTGTGCCCAGGAGAGTAAGGATTCCAGTTGAAACAAGTCCCTTAAACCCAGGCACAGGTGACAGCCCACAGAACCCCTGTGCCACCCAGGCAGCCTGGTCTACTTGTAGACTTGCAGAGGGTGCCTACTAGACAGACGGGGAGCACGGCGATCAGAAAAGCCCTGCTAGGAGGTGCAAGCATGGGGAGCACTGTGCTTCATGAAACCCAAGTCAGAACAGCAAACTAAATCCAGGGCTGAAGTCAGGGAGGGAGGATTTTAAGTTAGAGCCCAGCCTGAACCATAACAGGTTAGTAAGGAAAAATTATTGAACCTCATTATTATTGAGCAGCAAACCTTATTGTCGCCAGGGTGTTGGGTGCAGAGGCACACATGGGTAGCTCAGAGACTGAACTAGATATACACAAAGCCAATTTTATCTTTGAAATTCTTTTCATTTTCCGCTTAACGATTTTGAAAGCAGGGTCTGGACATGCTAGGTGAGCGCTCTACCTGAGCTTGGGAACTCATTTGTTGGTCTCCAGTTTGCGGCCTTCTGATTGAGCTTTCCTTTCTGAGAGGTTTTTATTTGGAGTTTCCTGAGTTTTTCCAGTTCTTTGTTCATGTTTTTCAATCATTTAAAAACTGCCTTCAGGGCTAGAGGGATGACTCCATAGTTTAGAGCACTGACTGCTCTTCCAGAGGACCAGGGTTCAGTTCCCAGCACCCACGCGGCTGCTCACAATCATCAGTAACTCCGGGTCCAGGGGATCTGATGAGCTCTTTTGGCTCATGGGCACTGCGTGCATGCATATGGTACACAACTTTGCTATTTCCTTTCCCAGCAACCTCTTCGTGTCCCTTGCTCAGTGTGGCCCAAATCCCAAGTTACAGTTGTGAGCAGGAACCTGTGGATGAGCTGTGAGAAGTCACATTCAGAGGGACTGGCAGGCTCCATCCTGGTGGCCTGAGGCACGCAATCTAACTGCCAGGCCTTCCATTGCAAAGTGCCCTTCTGCCTGTCAATGGCACAGAAGTTCTCAGGCTGTTCTTTCCCTTCACCTGCACAGATGACATCATCTTGTAACCTGTGGTTGTCTGTGACCTATCCTTGCCAGTTTGGGGACTATAAAGAT
This sequence comes from Alexandromys fortis, assembly GCF_014885135.2. Taxonomy (NCBI): domain Eukaryota; kingdom Metazoa; phylum Chordata; class Mammalia; order Rodentia; family Cricetidae; genus Alexandromys; species Alexandromys fortis. Next base: position 3,952,436 of record NW_026067925.1, on the reverse strand, counting down.
TGCTTTGGAAATTAGCTGTTAGTGGGGTTGGTGTTATGTACTGATTTGGAGACTGTAAAAGTGGCATTGCCATTACCTTCTCCCTGTTTTTAAAGGTTTTCTCTGCTCTGTCCGTCTTCACTGAGACAGAGGGGTCCTTCTACAACTACCTGCCCGGCTCCTGCCAACAGAAAACTCACCCTCCCTTTACAGAACACTCCTCATTCTTGCTTGATGTCTTCTCTTCCATGCTGTGAACTGGGCATTTATAGCCCATCTAGTTCTTTTCTGACACTGAAGAGAGGTAAGTACCTGCAGTGTCTGCCTGAGCTGACTTTTTCAGCGACAGGGATGCTCACAGGAACTCAGATGTGATCTTTGGACTAGGTCTTTCCCAAATACATGCAATTTTGTTTGCCCCTCCCTCAGAACCCCTTTTGAGGATTTTAAGTCTTGGTTTCTGTCGTCTGTATTACAAATGCCTTCACCACCCATCCCTCTCCTTCTGGTGGTGTAAGATGTGCCTTGGTGTGGCTGGTTTCTTCCAAACCTGCCTCGATCTTTGCAGAATATATTGATCACAAGCCCTGCAGCTTTGGTACCTTGCACAGGGATAAGTCAACGCTAAGGGACGTTTGGGCCACAATTCAGAAAGACATGGAGAATAAACAGCAGCCCTGAGACCTAAGCATATTAATGATGATAATCCAAACAGAGGTCCTCCTACTGCCCTTCCCTTCCCACGTCAGCGGCACTACTTTCAATTTGCCCTTCAAGGACAGAGAAGACAGCTGCAAAATACCAAAGCTGTGAACCAAAGCTTGGGTATGAGTGACTACAGATCTGTGGCTTTCCATGTATTTATTTCCATTCTCTACTGACGTCAGAGAATCCTTTAGATGGTTATCAGCGTCGGATTTGCCCAAATTCGCACTGAAATCCCAGAAATGTCAAAGATAGATTTATTCTTCTATTTAGCTCTCCATGAAAATATAAAAAGCTAAGCAAAAGAAAGTCACTAAGTTAATATACAAAATGTTTTCCATTTTAAAAATGGCATTGACAGCAATGAATCTCTCGAACTGGGAAGGTTTTCCTGAAGTCAGCGGCCCTCACTTAGTGGAATATTGTTCTCTGAGCACGTGCACACTCAGGTTTGTTGAAGATTTCGTCTTCTGTCTCTGGAGTGAGTTGGATGTTATCCTTGACTGGAGACAGGGGCTTCTTACAAGAAGAAAGCTTTTCAGAATCTCTGCAAAAATATAAGAAAACAAACTTGATTTTCAGGTACCGACTATTAAAGAAGCAACACCCTACATGGAAAAGCTAGGGACACATAAACCCTACTGTGAAATCTATGACAATTCATATGGAGCACATCCAAGGTTTTATTATGCATACTTCCAATATGTTTTGAATTTTTCTTCGAGCCTCTTCTTGCTTTCAAAATCACCTTCCAATGTAGGTGCTAGTCTATCAGTAACACACACACAGAATATAGAAGCAGAATCAAGAATGCAACACAGATTTTTTCTCTTTAAATACAGGATCTCACCGTGTAGCGCTGGCTGACCTGGAACTAGCTACGTGGACCAGAAGGGCCTTGAACTCAGAGACGCTCCCGTCTCTGCTGGATTAAAGGTGTGCACTGTAGTAGCCTCTTTATTGCCTTGGGCTAAGGATGAACACAAACAGCACAACTAACAATACTGCACCTTTGTTTTTTTAACCAAACTCCCTTCTGCTGGACTAATAACTCCACACCTATTAAAAACCCACTTATGAATATAATACAGAACATTTTTATCTCCCCTAAATACAGTAAATACCACTAAGTTATTTTTTTTCCCAATAGATCTTTAAGAACACTATCATAAACCGCCAGGTGGTGGTGGCGCACGCCTTTAATCCCAGCACTTGAAAGGCAGAGAGTTCCAAACAAACCTGGTCTACAGAGTGAGTTCCATGACAGGCTCCAAAGTTACAGAGAAACCATCTCAAAAAAGAACACCCAAACCCAAAACAAACAAACAAAACAACATAAAAAACCTATTATAACTTTGATTTCTCCAAACACGGGCTCTGAAAGTCCCATGCGCCCTGGAGATGAATGTTGGAGAATTCCCATAACAGATGCTTCTCTCAGGAGCTTTGTAAGACCAGATTATTTTCATAATATTTGGACTCCCCGTGTTGACATTTGTACCAATAAATGTCAAAGCAGAATCCTGTAAAAGCTGCCAGCAAGTCAATGTGGGTGCAGACACCAGGTCACATGCAGCCAGCAGTACCCTCTGCCCCTCTGTTCCAGGGTGGCGAAAACAGGCAAACAGCCACAGAGTGCATGCATCTGATGGCTGGGAGTGGTGGAGGCAGGAGGTTCTCTGTGAGCTGAGGCTAGCCTGGTCTACACAGTGACTTCCAGGGCAGCTAGAGCTATAAAGTAAGACGTAAGTATCCAAACCAGAAAAAGAAGAATGGGAAGCTATTTAAGATGGGCATGGTGGTGCACTCCTTTAACCCCAGCATTTGGAAGGCAGAGGCAGGTGGACTTCTATAAGTTTGAGGACAGCCTGGTGTCTTGCTGAACCAAGCTCAGGTGTTTAGGCTAGGCTCTCAGGATCTGCCTGTCTCCAGCTCCAATGGCTGGGCTATAGGTCAGGGAGACAGGCCTGGATTTTTTAGGTGGATCCTGGGGATCCAGACTTTGGTCCCCATGCTCACAGAACAAGTGTTCTCAACCACTCAGCCAGATAGATCCACAGCCCCAGAATGACGAACTTTCCACAAATCTAAAGCCGCTGGCACCCTCTTAACATTCATCTGACGTCTGCACCATGGGGTACGTGTGGAGGTCAGAGGACAACTCAGATCTGCAGGCTTGGAGGTGAGCTACCTGAACTGCTCTTTTAAGTTTATTTAATGTTAAAAGTTTCTGTTGAAGATTTATTTTATTTTTAATTATATGTATGTGTCTATACACGTGAGAGCAGCAGCCCACAGAGGCTAGAAAGGATATACTCCCCTACCCCAAAGCTGGTTAGTTACAGGCAGTTGTGAGTTTCTGATGAAAACTAAAAATCTGCATACCAATCCCAGTTCCCACTCCCTCCCCTCCTCCCATACCATCCACTCATCCCCCGTATCCCACCCCCCATCCACTCCTCAGAGAGGGTAAGACACATTGCTTTGAGGAAGGTTCAAGGCCTTCCCTACTACGTCTAGGCTGAGCAAGGAATTCATCCAAAGAGAATGGGTTCCTAAAAGGCCAGTACAAGCAGTAGGAGTAAATCCTGGTGCCACAGTCAGTGGCCCCTCAGTCTGCCTCAGCCATACAACTGTCACCCACATTCAGAGGGCCTAGTTTGGTCCTATGCTGGTTCCTTCCCTGTCTAGCTGGAGTTGGTGAGCTCCCATTAGATCAAGTCAGCTGTTTCAGTGGGTGTCCTCATCATGGTCTTGACCTCTTTGCTCTTATTCTCACTTCTCCCACTCTTAACTAGACTTTGGAGCTCAGTCCAGTGCTCCACTCTGGGTCTCTGCCTCTGTTTCCATCAGTTGCTGGATGAAGGTTCTATGGTGACATTTAAGATATTCATCAGTCTTACTATAGGGCAAGGCCAGTTTGGGCACCCTCTCCTCTATTGCTCAGGGTCTTAGCTGGGGTCATCCTTGTGGCTTCCTGGGAACTTCTCTAGTGCCAGGTTTCTGCAGCAGGTGCTCTAAATGAAGCCCTGCCCCAGGGTCTCTTCAGATCTGCAGAGTATGTAACAGGCACGGTCTATAGCACATGGACCCTCTATAGGCACACTTTAACCACAGCACTTCCCTGTGCTGGATGTCAGTGTCAGCCAGAGAGGCACCAGTGCACAGCTGAGTTCCTTGTACTTCTCTACGGACCAAGCATCCTATGGTAGAGTTGGCAGGAGTGGAGACACAGCGAAATAAAAGAGACTTGACAGCCGCTGCTTAACTCACTCTGTGGTAGTTTCATAGGAGGCTTTCTTAGCGTGCCCAACACTGTCCAGTCAGGTCCCTAGTACATGACTGGTGCCCAAACACTGGTCTGTGTGGTTACATCTGTGAGCACTGAGCCAACCAACACAGCTCCCGCTGTCACTCTTCTCATGCCAGCCCTGAGCAATGGGAAGCAAAAGAGCTTCCGGTCTGGAAAAGCAGCCCCCAGCTGCACTGAGAGCTGAAGGTGAGCAACAGAAACTGAGTCCCGCGAAAGCACAAAGAGCTGGGGCGTGGGCTACAGAAGCCCGGCGATCTGTCCTGCTTCAGAGGCGGAGCCAGGACGCTCACTCACTTTTTAAACCCGAAGTTTTTCCAGAGCTCGTTGATCTTTATCTGCAGCCCCGGCTTGTTCTCTGCATCGCGGTGTTTTCTCTTCTGGATGCTTCCTGGCTTCTTGCTCAGGCCACTGACTCGGGCTGGCACCAGGGGCTTGATCTTGGTGGTAGAAAGACAGTCCATAGAACTAGCCCTACACAGCCCAGGAACCTGGAGAGAAATTAGAATTTAGAATTGTTGTTATTTTGCTTGTTAGAGTTAAGAGTGGGTCTCCCCAAATGCCAGTTTTAACCTTCTGTTCTAAAAGACCCTAAGTGTTCTTTATATACCAGAATAGGAAAAGACTGCACATGCAATACAGATTTCTAAAGACGTCTACTATAGTCATGCAACAGGCAACACAAGCCTGGCATAAAGCTTAAGTTAAAAAGCAAGTCTTACTCCCTCCCTCTTCACCTCATTCGAGAAGGGCTGGCTGGGTTCAGTGCAGCCACTAAGTGAGCTACACACACAGAAAAGCGTGAGGTATTATTTTGTCTTCTTTGAGTTCATGTAATGATACACCTTGGCGATTCCTGCATTCCAACATGAAACTGAATTGTATTTTGATGAAGTCTGCTCTACTGTGTGAAGGCAGCATACATAACCAACTTAAATCTCTTGATAATTTTGTTTCTACTCAAGAGCTGATTTTTTTTTTGTTTGTTTGTTTGTTTGTTTGTTTGAGACAAGGTCTCTCCCTATAGTCCTGGCTGTCCTGGAATTTACAGAGCTTCTCTTGCCTGCCTCTGCCTCCCAAATGCTTGCGCCAAGACACCCAGCCTTTAAGGGCAGATTTTTTTTTTTATTTTTTATTTTTTATTTTTTTGTGAGCACAGTAACTGGTTCTTAGGATAGAGAGGGAGGTGTGTGAATAAATCTTTAAAACTGATTAATCTGGCAGAGTGTACATAAACGTCAAAAAATTAAGCAAAAGAACCCAGAGCTCTGCCTGGGTCCACAGTGTTTATAGTATGTGAGAATCAAACATACATTTCAAGTTTTAATTACTATGCCTAAGAGATCCAGGAAACAAAAATGCCTCTGCTCTGCAAGCCCCTGCCAAGGACAGACAGTTCCTGCAATGCTGGAGGCCACTGTTTAAGGGAGACTACAAGCGACTGCTTTTACTCCCAGGACAAGTTTGTTTGACCCGCCTGTACCAGATGTGCTTGGCAGGAGGTAGTAGGTAGGAAAAAAGTCGAGTATGCATACTCTCTGATGGGAAATGAATGATGGGTTTTCCTTTTTAAGGCCTTGCAAAACTTGATTCTGGACCATCTTCTGGAGATCCAGAGATGGACATGGCCACAGCCCATCTGCTTAGCCAGTATTTAACTAAAGTTTGCTTCAAGTTTGACCTTAAATTGTGGTCATGGTCTTCTTCTCAACAGGTGGGACTAACAGGTATTTTGGTAATACACAGCAAACCATTCTCACACTAGGAATAGTCAATCACCACGAACTTCATTCTCACAAATTAATTAAAAACAAATTAATTAGGGTAAACAATTATAAACTGGGTTATGTAATATATGTAGAAATACTTATTACTATGTACATGAAAAAAGATCTTTCAGAAACAGAGAAAAGAGGTTCCAACTAACACGTTAAGCACCCACAGCTGAGCACAAATAGTATCTAAAGAAGTTTGAAAGAGAGCATTTTTTTAAAAAAGCAGAATACTGGTATTTTAATTTTTAATGTTTTGTGTGTATATTTCTCATTTTCTGGCAATAATTACACACTGCCTCTGAAAATAAAAAAAAAAAATAATTCTAACTGTTTTACCTTGTTCCTTACAAGTGTGTCCTTCTTTGAAAAGGGAGGCAACTGTTGCTTGGAGTTCTCGCTGCCTTGATTATTATTGTTACAGTCCGATTCCTAGATTCCCCAGATGGAAGACAAAAATTTACTTCAGTGCTTTCTTCTTTGTTTGTTTTTCAAGACACGGTTTCTCTGTGTAAGGGCTAATAGCTGTTCTGGAACTCTCTTTGTAGGCCAGGCAGGCCACCTGCCTCTGCCTCCCAAATGCTGGGATTAAAGGTGTGCGTCACCATACCTGGCTTACTTGAGATTTTATGACAACTTGACCAATATTTAATTAACCAATTGTATGAAATGAGAAACTTGGATAAATAACATAATTTCATCAAAGACATAAAAACACAGGAAATAAAATGAACTAAACATGGGAAACAATGAATTAAGATGGAAAAGATATGTCAGTTTCACTCAAGAAAACACCAGAACGTTTTAGCTGAAGAAATAGTCTACTAAATACACACTTTGGATTTTGTGTATATATATATGTGTATATATGTAAAATTATGATTTTAGGGAAGCTAGTCACTTCAGGAACCTGTCAAATGCTGACACACAAAGTGCTGATCAGATGGTGCTTAGCCCTAAGTGGGACGCCTTTCTCAGCCCCCAAGCCCTGCCAAAGGTCAGGGGACATCTCAGAAAGAGCAGGAGGAGGGGAGAGGTACTGTGAAATGCTGTCCTCTGGACATGGTGTGACCACCACACACATGTACCCACACAGCTGTGCAAAACACCACACACACGTACCCACACAGCTGTGCAAACTAACACCACGCACATATAACTGGAGTTACAGACAGTTGTGAGCTGCCCTGTGAGTGCTGGGAATTGAACCCAGGTTCTCTGGAAGAGCAGTCAGTGCTCTTAACCACTGAGCTATCTCTCCGGTCCTAGAAACAGGAGGATTTTGAATAAAAATTGAGAAAGTCAGTTCATTTCTACAATGCTGGCAAAATTTTCTCAACTGTCTGATCAACACGCAATTTTTTTCCTGCGGTTGAGTCTGAAAGCAAAAATAGCGGACACAGACTCACCTCTGAATCCGAATCCTTACTGGAAGGCTGGGAAAGACTCGAAGCATTTAAACTATACAGAGAGTCTATGCTTTCCTGAGATCGGGAGGCCTGGCCCACCTCATGCAAGGGCGGAGACTTAGTACTTGACATCTCATTCTTTGACTGACAGGTGTTAGTCACAGCACAGGTCTTGGGCAGCCAGGTGGAGGACTCGCTCCTTCTGCGGAACTGCTGCAACACAGTGCTTGGAGAGGGACTAGGAGTTCTTGAAAAATCTCTCAGAGTTCCTGACCAACTGAAACAACTTCTTAGTGTCCCCAAAGTGGGCGGGGAAACAGTCCCCACAAATTTGCTGGTCTCAGACTGAGCCTCATCATCAGGAGACACAGTCTCATTGCCTGGGATCTGAGCATTTGGATCCTGTGTCCCATTTACATCAACCAGCTTCTGGCCCTCTGTGTCTGGACTGTCTGATGCTCCAAAGCCCTCTGTGCCTGGACAGTCCAGTGCTCCAAGGCCCTCTGTGTCTGGACTGTCTGATGCTCTGAGACCCTCTGTGCCTAGACAGTCCGGTGCTCCAATGCTTTCGGTGCTTGGACAGTCCAGTGCTCCAAGGCCTTTAGTGTCTGGACAGTCCGGTGCTCCAAGGCCTTTAGTGTCTGGACAGTCCGGTGCTCCGAGGCCTTTAGTATCTGGACAGTCTGGCGCTCTGAGACTGGTAGTGGCTTTACCTGTGACAGCAGTTTCATTTAGAGGTTGAATGCTTGCTTTTTTAGGTACGAAGTTGTCAAAATCTGGAGAACTGCAAAAAAACCTAACAAGAAATAGGAAGAATGGATTATCTTAAGTATTTTAAGGTCTACTCACAAACCTATCAAGATTCAAATATCTACTTTCTAACATAAAGACCACAAAGATCTTGAATTTTAATTGAGGTTTAAATCCTTTTTTTGTTTTACTTTTTGACACAGGGTTTCTTTATAGAGTACTGTCTGTCCTTGAGCTTACTATATAGACCAGGTTGGCCTCAAACACATAGAGATCTACTTGCTTCTACTTCCCAATGCTAAGATTAAAGACTTGCGCCACCATGCCTGAGTTGTAATTTTTATCATGATAACACACACATCTTTAGAAAGTTATTTATATGGTAAGCCTTTATATAGAAGACAGGATCCTGGATTTTTTAATCCCTGCACTTGGGAAACAGAGACGGGGGATCTCTGTGAGTTTAAGACAAGCCCAGCCTACATAGTTCTAGGCCAACCAGAAAACAAACCAAAATCCTGTCGCAGGTCACAGCTGCCCATTCCCAATTAGTTATTGTGTCATTTGGTATATTTCTAGATCTTAAAAGATAAGCTGAGGGGCTGGAGAGATGGCTCAGAGGTTAAGAGCATTGCCTGCTCTTCCAAAGGTCCCGAGTTCAATTCCCAGCAACCACATGGTGGCTCACAACCATCTGTAATGAGGTCTGGTGCCCTCTTCTGGTCTGCAGACATACACACAGACAGAATATTGTTTATCTAATAAATAAATAAATATAAATTAAAAAAAGATAAGCTGAAATATTTATAGGAAAGGTGTTGTCATTAATAAAGATAACTAAGATCAGACAGATCAAACAGCTTCTCAAAATACTGTAAAAGAAACAATGGGAAATGGAAAGAGAACCCTAAAAGGACAGAACTCTGACCACAGTGACCTGCAGGGGTGCCAGTCTTCTTTCATTCGGATTCTGTGAAGACAGATCCCAGAACCAATGGCGTGGGAAGGAATCAATGCATTCCGGTCTGAACTAGGGTCATGAGGTGGTGGTTCATGAGGACGAGGGTCACCCAGGAAAGGTGGCCTCGGACATGCCTGTTAGAATCCTTGGAACTGGGCTGACGTAGATGAAGGCTCACACTAGAGTCCTGGGCTAGAGCTCTGAACTGAGGACAAAGGAGCTGGGGCTCGCTATCTTCCTCTTCCTGACGGGAGGTGCAAAGTGACAGACCAGCTGCCTCCTGCTCCTGACACCTTTCCACACACATGAAGGACCGCACTCTTGGAACGTGACCCAAAACAAACCTTTCCTTCATCACATGACTTTTTTCTAGCAGACACTTTTGTCTCAACAACGGTAACGTAACTGAGACCTAAGGCAGCTAAGGAAACAGGCATGGAGCAGGATCCCGCAGGAAATGCTACATCCAGCTTAAAGGGTGCTCTGGAGACCCGGTACCTGCTTCTGGTGCCCGGAACTACAACTGCACCACTGTCCTCATTCTTCCTCTGTAAAAACACTGCGAATTTATTCCTTATCCTACACGGAGTGTGTGCATCTGTCCCGTGAGCCGTCCCGTTATCCAGGTTGGGCACAGATATTTCGGAAGAGTTAGAAGATGCGCTATCTCCACAGCTGTTTTTCTTGGTCTTCTTTGTAAATGAAGAATACTGACCCAATAGATCATCTTCGGACAGAGCCTCTAAACAAAAACAAAACACATAAACACCTGGGCTTCCTCTGTTGCTGGCTACTTGCCATGGATTTTACATCCTGAGCCCTGGTGTCCTAAAGGCAAAGCCTCCTTTTTGTCCCACACATGCTGGGCAAGAGCTCGCAGCAGCCATATACTCATCCTATTTTGTTTTTTGAAAGCTATGCCTTGTAAAAGGATATATTAAGAATGACTGAAAAACAATGACCTTAACCGTGTTATACAATTTTGCAAATTAGTTAACATTTAATGTCAATTTTCTGTATGATTTTATATGAAATTACTCTAATCAAAATTTCAGAGCATAACAGATTCTGAATGACTGACTTTATTTTTAGCTTAAGTGTAGAAAACAATTAGAGGGAAGCTTATATATATCAAGTTATGATTAATGATTCAAAGTTTTTAATATCCCAATAAAACCAGCAACTATTTACCCTCCGTGGCAGTTGCTGAGGTAAATGTTCTAGCTTGGCTCTTTATTACCAAGCCCCGAGGCCAAGAGTTGTTGGGTCAAATGTGGAATACAAATATTTTACACACAAACACAATATAACCTAAAATGCAAGACACGAGCCACAGTTTCAAAAATCTACGTGGCTTTAACAGCAACTGGAGAAATTCAGCCTAGGCTCAGCCAGTGACAGAAACAATGACAAGCACACACCAGGAGCCATCAGTAAAAGCCACCTTGCAGAAGGGCCCGAGTGCCACCAGGGCACACTTGACCACCACAACCAGTCACAGCCACGCCATGACTAAGGAGCTCAGGAATACCCAAAGTACAGAGAACTAGAAACTGAAATGACATCTTATAAAAGGATCAAAACCTGAAAATATGAGGATGAATTTGACAACTGATTCAACATTAGTACACTGAACAAGAGATCTCTGAAGTCTTCAAAAATAGTAACTATTAAGATACGACTTGCTCTAAATTATTGATTTAAATCCTCAAAGCCACCCCCCCAACCCCTCCTCCTCCCGCTTTGGGGTGTATATATGTGTATACGTTTTAAATACAGGGCCTCTGTACAGCCCTGGCTGTCGTGGAACTTACTGTGTAGACCAGGCTGGCCTGACTTCTCCTAAGTGTGACACCCTGCAAACGCTCTCCCCGTGCCACCCGTATAGTTAAGTGCTATGCTCCCATCTGTATGATGGAACCATGCTAAGTGCACTAAAGCATACGTATTAAGTGATGCCCCGCTGCCGTCTCCCTCCGGATTAACGCCGAGCGGTCTTGCCGTGGCAGATGCCGCAGGTTCACAGCCATTCGCACCCTGCTCCACACCTTTTCTGCTCCCTCTTCCCCATGATCCCCGAGGAAGACGACCCATAACCAACAATCACCACATTTGGAAAAAATGAAGTACATACCATCTCTTGGTCTCTTTACCACGGAAGACTTCCTGGGAAGATTTAACCCTTTAGTGGTAATTACTTGTTTAAGGCCTACAGTGCTTGAATTTTCCGTCAACCGAGGAGCATGGGAAACACCATTCGCCTCAAGTCTAGGACAATAGTTTCTGTGCCATATGCTGTTAGGTGACTTCTGACACACTTTGTCATTCCAGCTATGACTTTTTGAGTGGACAGGCTAGAAAAGAACAAGGAGGAAGGTTATAGCAGTGTTCAGTTACTGTTCAGAAGAAAAGCTTTAGAGCACGGTCTGATGGCGCAGGTCTGTGATCCCAGCTACCCAGGGGGTTGAGGAGGGAGGACCAGGCTACCTAGTAAGTTCAGGCCCAGTCTGGGGGACTTAGTGAGCAATTTCAAATTCAAAGGAGCTCAGTGGTGGAGTGTCTATCAAGTGTGAGGCCTAGAGGGAGTCAGGAGGGAGGGGAAGAAAGGAAGCAAGGGAGGGAAGGGTCCTGAGGAAGTCTGTGCTTTAGTAATTTGTTATTCTCTTCTATTAGTATAAGCTGTTTAGGCTCACTCATAAGCTAGCAAGATTTCATGAGTACCCTGCCTTGTGTCTGACCTCTTCACCGCTGCCTTCCTTACACGTACTCTTTACGATGCCGTGTCCTGGCAGTCTGCACTGTCTCTTCTGTGCATGTTTACTTCTTCCGGAAGTTCTTTTAGTTACTATGACATCTCTTTTGTTCTTTGAGAATCCATGTACGTTGCACAGTGTTATGCCCGTTGGTGCACAGAACCTGTTTATCTCCTTGTCTGGGGAATCAGGACTGAGATGGCAGTCTGGGATGTGCTGGCTTTACACATTTAAATAGGCAGGGGCAGGTGGATCCCTGTGAGTCTGAGGCCATCCTAGTAGACATAGTAAGTTTCAGGACACTCTGCATAGCACTGAGTACAGAAATACTTCACAGCTGCTGGGCAAAGGAAGACCTGCCTCAAAGTTCTTGAGACAAAACAAAAATGTGCTTTTATAGTTCTTAAAACGTTACCATAGCGTCGGGACTGTAGTCGTCAATCTGCTCCAAAGTATTCACATCTCTGTTTCCAAGTGCTATTTGCAGAGCCACAGAATCATCGACATACCTGGTTGCTAAGGCTAAGGAGAAGGTCCTTATTAACAGGCAATCGAATCATACGGCACTGAGAAATGAAACTGCTGTCCATTACCACAGAGAATCTTCAAGGTTTAGGACGTACAGAGATCCCATCTACTGTTCACATCAGCATCCAAGGACAGGCAGGGTTGCTGGCCTGTTTCCCTGCAGAAGCTGGCCATCTTCTAGAAGAGAAGCCCGAGTCAATTCCTCCCTTTCTAGAGATGTGTGGGGAAAGTCCTGGCTGCTCCCTAAGTGATTCTGCAGCTGCCTGAGTACTGGTGACCAGAAACACTCCTGAGGAACTGGGCTTGCCTCTGTTTCGGGCGACACTTCTGATGTGTTTGCTAAGAGCAAGGGACCTGGCGCCAGTGCAGTCAATTCACTCGCTACACAGACGAGCCTCGGGTTCATATTCAACAACCTGACTTTTCACTAGCATGGTTTTCTGAAGTTGAGTGGAATATGACCATCTGCACCATAAAATATAAGGCCGATTTTCGAGTTTTTCTTTTCCACTAAGGTCTCACTAGAAATAGTGTGCCATTACCAACAACGCTAACAGGGTAAATGAGAAACTCCACCACGTGGCTCAGAAAGGATACTGCCCAGCATAGCTCAGGGTGTCCGGGTTAACGTCATCTCCGTAAGCATTCAGAGGGACCAGCTTCCTTTGGATGGGGTCGAACACCAGCTGGTAGAGGAAAGTATTGTTGGCTCGAATAAATCCTGTGATGTAATCCTCAGGCACCGTTATGTTCATCTTCAGGTAATGCCCAATTTTCTTGATAACCTAATAATGGATGTAAAAATATCTCATGAAAAGCTGAAGAGGAGAAGTGTGTTGATCCCACACCTGACACTGGAGAGTGAGGCAAAAATCAAGTGATTTTACCCACACCGAAAACACTTTTTCCAGAAAACACGGCCATGCCACATCACCCGAAACTCGGGTCCCATGCCCAGTTTTGCACTGCTCATCCAAAATGCAAAATACCTGGCTTATGTCAAGCATACATTTCTAGAAATACTGTTTTTATCCTTCGGCAACTGATGCCGAGAACAGGGACCCTGCAGAGATAAGCCCCCTTTGTCAGTAAGAACAGGACTTCACCTAAAGGTTTCAAGAGCTAACTGGGTAAGAGACCAGGCAAGAGAGGGGAAAAGAATTGAAAAATTTTGAGAAGTCATGGGCCATAATGGGTCTGAAGAAAGACGCCTCTCTACAGACATAATGCAGCATACTTTAAAGAAAAGGGGATTAAAGTTAATACTTCATAATCGATTTTTTTCCCTACCATGTGTACAGCAATGCAGTCCTTGGTTCCCAGATCATGGAACTTTAAATTTAGAAACCTGGGATAGAGTAGGAAAGGATATTCAAGTTTGGGACCACAAAAAATGTTAACTGAACCTTTTTCTTATTGGAATATTCCGAGACAAGCTTTGGATATTAATAAGCCCCAAGAGATATTTAGGTACTTCACCATTCCCCTACAGTGGTCCCTGTTGGACATGTTTCACACCCCATTCTGTTCATGTAACTTCACGGGATGCCCTAACATGAAAGCAGTGACTACTAATAAATACTACCAATCCGACTGGAGCAGAAGGGACATTCTCACATTCAACACAAAACTAGTGCTAATGTTTCTTTTGGACATAGCGAGAAACCTCCTGTGTGTTTTACTACCAACACAAGAAATGTGCCTCCAAGGCCGGATGATGGTAGCGCACGCCTTTAATCCCAGCAGGCGGATCTCTGTGAGTTCGAGACCAGCCTGGTCTACAGAGCTAGTTCCAGGACAGGCTCCAAAGCCACACAGAAACCCTGTCTCAAAAAAACCAAAAAAAAAAAAAAAAAGAAAGAAATGTGCCTCCAGGATGCATGCATTTTATGCCTAGATATTTGCCTGCTGATTCTCCTAGTACACCTGGACAATGGACAATGAGACCTCTGGGTTCTACCAGCTCACCGTTTGTAATGCCTATGTGAACTTAGGAGTCACCACCTCCCTACATTCCTCCTCGTAAGACCGTGGGTGGGATTTGGGAGCATATTAGCAAGACTATGGGATGTCCTTATCAGTACGGCTGTATTTTTCCTAATCAAGGAGTTGCTGTTCCAATTCCTCTCACACCTTTACAAATTCATGATTGGTTTATATCCAAAAAACAAAGCAAACAATAAATCTGAGAACTGAATAGTTCAAGACCATCCTTGGCTACACAGCAAGTTCAAGGGCACTCTGGTATTCATAAAAACTTGTCTCAAAAATATTTGAATGGGGTGGATTGAGATGGTGCAGGAGGGGCTAATAGTTCTGCTTTGTGATTTCTGTTAGCAGAAAGAGCTTTTTGCTAACAGAATATTAAGTGAATGAATATTAGAATTTCGTTTGGATTTCTAAAACTGTGTATTGAGAGCTATAACCCATATAATCAAAAGCTATTACCACACAGAACTTTTCAGAATATAAAGATCCTTAGACCAGAAGGCTTGAGAACCACTCCCAGGTGCTAGGATCCAGAAGTCAAGAGTTTTCAAGTCTAGACACCTTTTCCCTTTGGTAAGACGCACAGGCTATAGATTAAAATTCAGAACCCACTTTGAATTTGAAGCCCCCCTGCCATCTGACTGCTCCTTCGTGGAGCGAGGGTCCCTCCTACCTTGACGATATCCGGGTTATTGGCCAGTCTGAGCACTTTGCAGGCCTTTGCTAAGCCGATCCCACGCAGGGAGGAGAGGTAGTCGCAGCCCGACAGGATACACATGTACCGAAACTTCTCCTCCGTGAACACGTCCCCAAGCTGCTTGCACATGCCCAGCCGGGCCTGGTCCACTTCCAGTCCATTTCCAAAGTGGTCCATTTTCAAAACCACCTTCACACAGAGGGAAACGGTGAGTACCCGGAAAGGCCACGTCGTTATCGTGATCTGGATCACACCAATGCTAAGGAATCGCTCTTGCTCCAGAACACACGCTTTTCTCCTGACCCTCTTTTACATTCTAAAGTGGCCGGTCCTCCATTACTGTCATTGGGGAAATATGTGCTTATTGCAGGAAACTTAAAAATCCCGAAGTTGTCCACACCCCACTTATGAATCACCCAGAGTTAAGATTCTGACAAGCATCCTAGCAGTTTATGAAGATGCATAATCATATTACAGCTGTTATCAGAAGGGAACCACCTATGGTTTTGTATCTTAACTCCTCCTTTAATAGACCATTATAAAGTTTACCATTAAATTGGTTAACACATTATTTCTAAATAATGGAATAATATCCCTGTCACTGATAAGTTCGTTTACAAAACCTAATAAAAAAAAAACGTAAGGCGTGAGTTATTAATATTAAAAAGTGAAACTAGCCAGGCCTGGTAACACAGGTTGGGAGGAAGGAGAACCCGGAGTTCAGGCCCGCCCAGGCTGTTAAGTTGAGTCCGAGCCCAGGCTGAGCAGTTCAGGGAGATTCAGTCAGAGTGGAGTGACGAGGGCTGTGGCCCAGTGGTAGAGAGTGCTTGTCTAGCAATCAGAGGTTCAGCCACACACACACAAAGTCAACTAAAAGACAAGCTAAACATTAAAGCATTCACAGGTGGAGGTGTAGCTTAGTGGTAGACACTTGTCTAGCATGTATAAAGTCTTGGGATTATTAGCAGAACCCACAAAAGCAAACCAAACCCAATTGATAAAGCAATTGACAGATACCAAGTGCCATGAACAAGTACTCCAGGTGAGGAGGTCTTTGGCTTCCCAACACACACAACTCCCCCCGCCCCATAGCATGTGTGCAGCAGCGGCAGTCCAGTACCTTCTTACAGCCAAAGGCGAGGAGGTCCGAGTCCTCTGTGATGACGGCTTGCACAATTCCAGCTTTGTTAAGATAGGCCAACTGAGCATCAGCTTCATAGGGAGCCACCAGGCAGTCCACTCCCAGGGCCCGGGCAGCCTGTGAGAGACCACAGTGAGCTTGCAGCCCAGCATCAGAACGGCACGGTGTCACCAGCCGCACACACATGCTCATAATACTTTCTAGAACCCACGTCCTTTGAAGCAGAATCGTTCTCCTTTTAGTTGTAATACTTTATACATGCTTTGTTTTAATGAATTTATATAGGCCTGGCTGACAGCTCGCTGGCCTTAGTTCTGATCCATAAAGAGATGAGTCCAACAGAGTCTATGTGACTCCAGCACCAGTACAGAACGGAAGGCGAGACAAGGATCCTTGGAAGCTGGCTGGTGGCATGAACTGATAAATAGCAGAGCCCCTGCCTCAAGTGAGGTTAGAAAGGGAGGACGTACAGTCAGTGCTGTTCTGACCGCCCTAATCAACCTGTGCTGTGTGCATGCCTGAGCACACATGCACACACATACCTGAAAAAAAAAATCAATTTATAAATTTGAAGAAATGCTGCTATAGATTTGGTAGTAGTGGTGAATCTGTAAGTTACTACATTCATTATTTCAAATTACAGAAAGTTTCTACCTTAAGAACTGTTATGCTCAGAAGGTAAACAGGATACTCGTTTGAACCTGTCCATGCACTTTTCCCTCTAAAGACTGCAGGCGGCCTCGTCAGGCAGAAGGCCTGTCTAACACAGTTCCGGTAAATTCCAGACCCTAATCGCTGCAGCTATATCATGGGAAATACATCCTCTGCCTTTCTCCTTCCTCCCTTGCCTACCAAGTGTCCCCGTGACACCACCACTTGTGTCCAATCGCGATTTCTCCTCTGCTGCACACGGAACTCTCTTCAGGGGCAACAGAGAGCACGTGGTTTCTGAATACCCCACTCTGGCCTATATCCCCCTTGTTTCTGAATCAAGCCATGACCAACAATCAAAAGAAATGTCTACACGACAAGGAACTATGGGATAAGCCCCAGGGCGCTTATTTTAGCTCAGAACCAGGTGACAGGACACCAGGGTACACACAGCTGACCCTGACTTTATCCTAGCTTTAAGAAGCAGTCTCAACACAAACCTAGGACGAGGAAAGTGGGGGCTGAGACTAAGATCCGGGTGAAGGGTGCTTAGGAGCTCCACAGCAGGAACAGACTCTGGGGTTCTGCAGAGCCCCTCAATCAGCGAGTCAGTGGGCACCTCTCTGGCCATCATTCAGAAAAGAACGCGAGTCGATGGTTAAGCACAGATTCGACCACAGTGGGGTAAGAAACAGGCCCTAGAGAATCCGCCCCTTGCATCTCTGCACACAGCACCCCAGGCCGAGCGTGTGCTCGGTGCCTTTGCTGGCTCTCACTGACTCACTTTTATCACTTTGTGGGCCATGGCGTGTGTGATGTTGACGGAGCGGGTGAAGCAGTCCCGCGCTTCTGACACCTTGCCCTCTCGCAGGAGCTGCTTCCCCTTAAGAAGGTTGCTTTGTCGTCTCCTGAAGGGGAAAGACATGATGAAATATAAATACTTACAAGCAGACTCAAGAAGCAATAGGAAAACTGCAATTATAGGGATCTTCTAGAATGAAAGAGCTGAATTCATTTAAAACTGGACAACAGATCCGCTGGCATATCAGCTCGGGCAGCTCAGGCTAGCCTCACACTCTCTAAGGAGATGACCCAGGCCTCTGGACCCACTGCCTCTGCCTCCCATGTGCTGGGACTACAGAGAGCAGCATCTCTGCAGCTGAGCACGTGACTAGATAATGTATGCAGCCGACTGACGGCCAACTTTACCACAGCAATGTCAAAAGGTAATTATTTTTAAACGTGACAACATTCTAACACAAACAGACCATTTAAGGGAATGTGCTCACATACTACGCTTTTAGATTTTAGAAATTTGGTATCATACATCCTGAAGCATCTAGCCTTAGCACAGCTAAGCCAGATGCTAAGTGTGGAGTCAACTTACTCTCGTCGAGATCTCTCCACTTCCTTTTTAGAAGGTAAGGTACATCCATCAAAAACAAGAATGGGCTTGACCCCATGGGACAGCAGCATATTAACAAACTTCATACAAAATCCTACATACCTATGGGATGGAAAAGGAAAATTCATTTACATGCTTTGACTCTCTTAATTTTTCTTTTCTTTATTTAAGACCAGATGACAGGAAGGATTATGAAGCAGGATTCTGTTTTTTGACACTAAACTTTCCAAAGGAAACAGAGTTAGAGGGTTCAAATCCTGCTGTGAGTACTTACAGGGCACATGGTGGTTATCAAGTTATTTGACTCTCTAGGTCAGCAGTTCTCAACCTATGAGTCATGACCCCATTGGGGGATTGAATGACTTTTTTTTTTTTTTTTTTTTTTTTTTTTAAGTTTTTGAGACAGGATTTCTCTGAAGCTTTGGAGCCTGTCCTGGAACTAGCTCTGTAGACCAGACTGGCCTCGAGATCCGCCTGCCTCTGCCTCCTAAGTGCTAAGATTAAAGGCATGTGCCACCACTGCCCAGCCTGAATGACCCTCTCAAGGGGTTGCCTAAGAGTATCAGACATAATATCAGATATTTATGATTCATAACAGTAGCAAAATTACAGTTAAGAAATAGCAATGAAAATAATTTTATGGTTGGAGTTCACCATAACATGAAGACCTGTATTTAAAGGTTGCAGCATTAGGAAGGCTGAGAACCACTGCTTTAGGACTTTCTCAATTGTAAATTAAAAGCCTTTGACATCTTCCAATTTTCATATTTTATTGTTATTCCAAATATTTCTTATGTTTCTATTGAAAAATTGATTTGAAACATCTCAAATCTATTGCAAAGTTTTAAGAATACAATACTTGATTTCTCCCGCAGTACCTTATCATACCCAAAAGACAGTATTATCTACAATTCACCCTACATGAAATTTCATCCACTAGTGCCAATAATGTGTCTCAGGACTGGTGATATCCTAGTTAACGCTGAACAACACGGTGCCCAGGGTGTCTGATTTTCACACTCCACAGCAACACATAAGCTCTGCCAACTCCAGGATGCTGAGGGAGGACCCCAGCAAACAGTGTCATTAGTGTCCCCACATCCAAAACCCAATGACATTTAAGCTACGCTTTCGAATCAAATGTAGTCACCTCTGTGACCATTTGCTGTATTCTTTGCTGTGGACAGTGACAAGGGCACTGCGCAGGGGACAATAGTGGTGACAGCTCTATTAAACATCAAAGAGCAGATGGAAGCAAACAAGGAATAGTGATGTTTTAAAGGGAATTCTCAGCTCTTCCTGACTAGAAAGCATAAAGCATCAGGAAGCATCACTCATCTCACTTCCAAGTTAACACGTGCTGATGTCAACATGCTGACGTCAATCTCTATAATGACCGTAAGTGTTTATAATTAGCTTATCGTCAAGTTCCAAAGTAGTGACCATTTCTGGCTAATACTGCTATCCCAGGAAGGAAGAAAAAGTATGGCAATTAATTATACCAAATATGACTTCTAAGTTGTCAGGAGAAATTTTAAATCCAAAGCAGATATTAAGCATTTTAGTTTTATCGATATTTAATGAGTGTCCATCATAGAGTAGGCCCTGTGGATTTCATCTCTCACTTTTCATTTTTTCAAAGATTTATTTACTTATTATGTATACAGTATTTGTCTGCATGTATGTCTACATGCCAGAAGAGAACACCAGATCTCATTATAGATGGCTGTGAATCATATCATGTAGGTGCTGGGAACTGAACTCAGGACCTCTGGAAGAGCTGCCAGTGCTCTTAACCACTGAGCCACCTCTCTAGCCCCTCACTTTTCTAATAATAAAGGATATTGCCTGTATTTTAAAACTTCTTCCAATTAATCAAAAATTTGAATCAAAGGCCGAAGCTAAATGATCAAAAATGCTGGCTGCTCTTCCACTGACTGCTCCTCCATGACCTGGGTTCCATTCCCAGCATCCACTACTGCCTATAACTCTAGCTTCAAGGTATCCAGTGCTGTCTTCTGGTCTCCTCGGGTACCAAACATACAAATGGTACACAAATATGTAGGAAGATAAAACACCAATATACATTAAAAAAAAAAAGTCTCTATAAAACCAGAAACTAAGCTTTCTTGTAAGGAACTATTCAAAGAAAGCCAGTTGTAGTTTGGATAAGGATAACCCCCCCCCCCCCCCCCCCCCCCCCCCCCGCCCCGCCCCCCCCCCCCCCCACCCCCCCCC
>NW_026067925.1:3840957-3932130 GCF_014885135.2 Alexandromys fortis | reverse complement strand
ACACCCCCCCCCCCCCCCCCCCGTGGCTCATATATTTGAATATGTGGTTCCCCAGTTTGTACAACTATTTGGGAAGGATTGGGAGATAAGGCCTTGCTGGAGAGGTGTGTCATTGGGAGTGGGCTTTAAGATTTAACAGCCCACACCACACCATCCTGTTAGCCCTCTCTGCCTCATGCTTGTGGTTTCAAATTTAAGCTCTCAGCTACTCTCAGCACCATGCCTCCCTCCCTGCCTGTCTGCCTGCCTGCCTGCCTGCGGCCGTGCTCTTCGCCATGAAGGATTCTAACCCTCTGAAGTAAGTTGTCTTGGCCACGGTAGAAAAGGAACTGAGACACCAGGGGTAGGGGCGCAGTGCCATAAACCCAGTTTGGGAAGCTGAAGTGCGAGTGAAGGAATCCAGGGCCATCCTGGGCTATCAGGTAAGGTTAAGGCCCATCTGGGATACTTAAGACCCTGCCTCAAAAAATATAAAAACAAACCCACAAAAATCAAACAAGGAAAGTAGTAATAAAGTGTGGGCTTTTCTTTTTTAAAAAGCTAAAATGTTACGGCATTATTTTCAGAAATTAAAAAGCAATTATACACACATACATGCAAAAAAGGATGTGTGTGAAAAACAGCATAGTTTTATATATGAACACATGTGAACCTGCCCTAAGTGAGGTCAGAGTTCAGACTGATGACAACAGGACCCACTATTTTTGGCCAGAACATATTGTCCCTTTCCTTCTTTTTGCTAATGGAGATTAGTGGTGTGTTATGGGAAAACATCACGGATTCTGAAAACGTTGTTAAAAAGTTTACAGTGGCCAGGCAGTGGTGGCGCACGCCTTTAATCCCAGCACTCGGGAGGCAGAGGCAGGCGGATCTCTGTGAGTTCGAGGCCAGCCTGGTCTACAAGAGCTAGTGCCAGGACAGGCTCCAAAGCTACAGAGAAACCCTGTCTCGAAAAACTAAAACAAAAAAAAAAAAAGTTTACATTGTTGGGGGGGGGAACAAAGGCTTCTCTTAAGCAAAGAAAAAAGAGGTAACATTTGATTTTTGCCTGTCCATATCATGCTACCCTGACTTCTTATCAAGAACAAAAGTCAAGTCCGTAGCACAGAAGGAAGTCTGGCAATATCCTAAACACACGTCCTTAATAAATGCTAGTATTTATTGGAACAATGGCCAGAAAAACAAAAACAAGCAAACAAACGAAAAGCACCAGAAGCCGGGATTATAGCACAGTTCATAGAGTGTTTGCTTAGCATGCATGAAGCCCTGGGCTCAGTCCCTAGCATTACATGAAACTGGGCATTGGTGGCGGAAGCCTGTAATTCCAGCACATGGTAGGATTCCTCCTCCAGGAAGGAGAAGCATCCTTGGCTATAGCAAGTTCCAGGCCAGTCTGACATACCTGAAAATTGTCTCAAAAACAAGAAGCACCAAATCATCCTACATCGTAAACAAACTAATACACACTCCAAACTTACCTATCTGTAGGTTCCCCTTTGGCTAGCTTTTCAGCACAAGCAATAGCTCCTTTGTGGAGCCAACAGTAGGTATCCACAGCTACTGCCTGCCCTTTGTATTTCTTTACGTTGATGGGCTCCGAAGCTTCCTTGATGAACTGAAGCAGTCCCTGAATCCCCATGGTGTCAAGTTAACTACATGGGAACGAAGGAAAAGGGAAGACAACAAAATTACAGCAAGACCTATTTACCAACAAGTCTTAGAAAAACAAACCCAGCCCGGAGCCTAGCACAGAAACTAAGAGCTGATAACTGGCCTTCTCCCTGCCAACTTCAGTAGCTCAGAATTTCATTCATCACCAACACTAACTTGAACACCTCTGGGTGGTTTCTTGGTTAGTCTTTCCAAAACACTTTCATACTTGGAATCCTAACATGGGCTCTTATCTCTTAACACAGTCCTGGGCATGCAAAAGTCATTAAAACTTTAAGTCTCTCTCAAAAAGACAGCGTTGAAAGCCTACAAAACTGTGCACTCTATGGTATTATATTCAGCACTACAAAAAGGCATTAAAGGGCCACATCCAAATCTGTCATGTAGAAACTCAAAAGTTAGGAGGAAGACAGACATTTCAAGTGAAAAGTAATCAGAATTATGGAAACGGAGCTGTACTTTTATATGACACCAATCCAACACCATCAGAATGCATTACTCCAAACAAGATTAAGTAATAAAGTAATAAGCCTTGGTGGAGTCTAGGGAACATTTCATCAGACTCACTGAAGGCTGTACTCAAGCAATGTGAAAACATGTTGGCTGTGCAAAAACAGCTTCAAGAAAAACACTTTTAATTTCCACTACTTTCTTGGCACTTTCCAGTACAAGTATTTCTATCAAAGATCAGTTTTATTTGTATTGGTGTGCGCAATGACTGTGTGGGTACATGCACTCAGAGGCCAGAGCAAGGCATAAGGGTACCCTCCTCTATTGCTCTTTACCTATTACCTTGAGGCAGGGTATGTTACTGAACCAGCTAGGTCCCAGTGAGTTCTCCGGATCTGTCATCTCTGCCTCCCGATGCCGGGGTTACTGGCATTCACAGCCCCTAGGGGTTTTAATAGGGATTCTGGGGACTAACTCGTGTCCTCATGTTTGCAAAAGCAAGTGCTCTAACCCACTCTCAGAATTTTTTTCTTATCATGCATGCGTGTTGGAGTTTCAATGGGAGCATAGGGACACCGGTTTACCTTGTATTAGGCAGTCTTTTGGTTGTTCGAGCTGCATAAGCTGCCTCATTGGGACTCTAGCTGAGCTTCCTGGGTTTCTCCCTTCATAAGCACCCCCGACCCTCAGCACTCCATGACAGGGACAGGCACCTGGCTCCCCAGGCCCAAGATCGTATTCTTACTACAGGATAGTAAGTCAGCGGTACCAGTTGACACCAAAGGAAAACAGCAAGGCTCTTGTCTAGAAGCCAGAGGTTCTTAGACCTTTAAAGCCACGCCCAGTAACTATGATTTCCTAGACAGGGCATAACTTTTGAATTTTAAACATCAGGCAATTTGGATGCAGGTGGACCTCCAAACACGATTTGAGTAAAACAATGAGTCCACTCATTAAAGACAATGTCTCGAAAATGTGTGTTCGTGCATGCTGAGGGGGGGATAAAAAGGGCATAATTACATTTCATGAAACGTCGGTTTCTTCTAGGCTAAGTAAATCTCGAGTAAATATTTCCTCTTTAGGACAGGAGCGACGGAGCGCCATATGGCACCCCAACCCCAGGAGATCGCCCGTGGCACCCGAGCTGACAGCAGCCGCGGCTTCACCGAAGTCCCGTCTCCCAGGAACGAACAGGCATGGCTCGCAAACCCATTTCAGGCGCTGCGGTTCCTCAAACCTGCATATGAAACATATAGAAAGGGAACTCCTGGACGTGAGGTCACCCGTCAGCCTGCATGTGCGGTAAAACCCGAGACGTGGCGGTCAAGTTGGTCGCCTACCAGCGCCCGCGGCACGCTCGCCTTCTCTGCCTGGAGACCCCGACCTCGTGCCGTGGAGAGGACGCCCGGATCGGAGCTGCGGGGACCTCACTTTCCTCCACACAGGAGACCGCCCGCCGCCCGCAGAAGGGACCACTCACCGGGGTGCAGAATACTAGCCAGCCGCGGCTGCCGCGAGCGCAGCCGGGGACCTTTCAATTTGCGCGGGATCGCGAGGCCCCGCCCAGCGGACATGACGTCACGCGCGTCCTGAGCCCGCAATCTCCGCCTCCCGCTCTCCGGGACCCCGCCTTCCTCTCATCCGGGTCTTGAGTCTTTCCTCGCAGAGGCGGGAGTCCGCCTCAAATGGTCAACGCAGTCTGAACAAGGCGAAGCTGGACCCTGTAGGGACTGCTTGTCTTTGCGCGGGGCGGGGGAGGGTGGTAAAGGAGACCGGCGCCCCGGAAGTGCGTTCTTGTTCTCGCCGGTGCGCTGGGAGTTGTAGTTCTCGCGTGAGCACGCCTTTGGAGTCATGTACAGGCGCTTTAAAGAAAGTCTAATTTGGGGTCAACTTTGTTTTGTTGTTTTAAACCTGAAAAAGAACCCAACAATTATTAGT
Organism: Alexandromys fortis; assembly: GCF_014885135.2. Taxonomy (NCBI): domain Eukaryota; kingdom Metazoa; phylum Chordata; class Mammalia; order Rodentia; family Cricetidae; genus Alexandromys; species Alexandromys fortis. The sequence goes on along the minus strand of NW_026067925.1, from coordinate 3,928,071 downwards.
CGCTTAGTCCCAGGCCAACCCACGATCTTTCGTCGCTCTGAAACGTCCTCACCTCTATGCAAATTGAAGTTGAGTTTACTTCAAGGCTTTCGTGTTGCCGCAGTATGACTGCTATCTGCCCTTACCTATTTTATCCAGTATCTGGCTTCATCCCTGGCACGGGCTGAAAAAATGTTATCTTTATAACTGAACAATGGACCGGACCTTATCGTTCACGGACATTAAAGACGCTATATTTTGGTGGCTGTCCTGAGCCACATTTCCTAATGTTATCGAGGAACGCAAACCCCTGTAGCCTCCCTTCCTCTTAATTGGCTTTTAAAGCTCACTAATTTTAGAAGTCACACAGCTGGACCGTGTATAATTTGGTCTCCCACTGGCTTTGCCGTAGCAGACAACTCTTAGTGAATCCATCTAAGTGTATGTGGTGTGTGTGTGTGTGGGGGGGGTGTTAAGAATCTTTCTCACCTATATCTTTTGGAGAAAGTTTTTCTCTCTTGCCCTTCAAGTAAGGTACTGTTTACAACCCTCCGTGCTCTCTGGGGAACAGAGGACTTTATTTTTTATTTTTTTCGAGACGGTTTCTCTGTGGTTTTGGAGCCTGTCCTGGAACTAGCTCTTGTAGACCAGGCTGGTCTCGAACTCACAGAGATCCGCCTGCCTCTGCCTCCCAAGTGCTGGGATTAAAGGCCTGCGCCACGACCGCCCGGCTAACAGAGGACTTTAATATCCTAACAATTAAGGGTCGAATTAACTACTCCTGGGGAAAGGAACTCAAATGACACACGTTGAGATTTTCTGTTGGGTTACATTTTGTTTGTTTATTCATTTTGTTGTTTTTGTTTTTCGAGACAGGGTTTCTCTGTGTAACAGCCTTAGATGTCTTGGAACTCACTTTGTAGACCAGGCTGGCCTCAAACTCACAGAGATCCACCTGCCTCTGGTTTACATTTCTCTATAGACTTACAGAACTCTAAACATCCATTAATATACAAATAGGTAGCTGCAGCTATTTGGTGCACAGTTAAAACAGACCACTTAAGATTGGTAACTACTGGGGTGCTCCTGCTTTATACCCTCCCACAAGTCCCTAAATAAACAGTTGTGTCTGCAGTTCCAGGGGAGCTGGTCTTTGCTGGGGAGCTACTCCATCTTTGGTTTGCTAGCTTTCCAAGTGAACCTTTTTCCTTAACCAAATAACTTACTTTAAGTCACTGGACATTCTGAATGGAACGCATTTACACTAATAGAAAATTCCCAGATCTGGCTAATGTTCTCTTTTCTTTGGAATGCTGTGGTAATATACTGCCCCCCCACTCCATGTATGTATGTGTGTATGTGTGTGTGCAGTGTACATGCATATATATGGGGTAAAAGTAGATGGAAGTCCACTTTGGGTAGGCAGAGATGAACACATTAAGGGCATCTTGGCCCTTCCATTCCACTTTTTTTTTTTCAGGTTCCAGCTGTGGGGCTGAAGCAAGAGGTGGCTTCTAGTGCTACACTTTGGTGGGTGCCTCAGGTAGCAGGATGCCTGTTACAGCTCTTGTGTAGGCCTAGGAAGCTGGGATTCCTCGGGCCTTGGCAGCAGCTGGCTTCGCAGCTTGCAGGCAGACCCAAAATTGGTAGTTCTCAGCCCTTGATAGCAGCAAAAAAAAAGGAGTAGGTTCTCCTTTAGAATCTTAAAACTTCCCAGGCATGGGATTTTGACCAGATTTATATTATCAGGAGTGAATCTCTTCTGGGGAGCAGGCCTCAAACCTATTCAGAGTTCAGGTGGTTACCCCTGCAACAGCTATGCCACTGCTGCAAGAGGGGGCACATTTCACTTGGCAGTTCGGTACTTTAGGAAGCAGGGTCCAGCACTGGGTATGACCACTGATAGTGTTTCTCCAACAGGCTACACAGCACCTTCTGTGCGGTGAAAGCCAGCCATCATGGAGGTTTCCTGGTCAGTTCTAGATTGATTTGTCTATCTATCTCCTGCAACCAAAGTGTGTAGTGTCTTTAGTAATAGGGTCTTCCCATCTAGTTATGGTGGACAGCCAAGCATTGCTCTCTGCTTCATAACTGTGGGTACAGTTTGCTTAGCTGCGCCAAGCTCTTACTGCTGTGCCTTCCCCCACCATAATGGACTGTAGCTGCAAAAAACTTTGAAATAGAATAAACCCTTCTTCCTTAAGTTGCTTTGATTGATTGGAAAATTTTATAAGAGCAGTAGGAACTAAGACACAAGCTCTTAAATTTCAGCAGAGATGTACAGACTATACCTTTTTTTCCAGCCTGAGATGTAGTTCTGATATTTCTCATTTCCTGACATCCTCTTTGAATTGGATGTTAGTTTGACAGCACCCAACTTCCTGAGGTGACTCTATCTTGACACATATCACTTCCATCCTGATTGATTTTGTCTCTGTATATTCTAAAACACACACAGAGCATAATTGGTAGATTTCTATGATCTAAACAAACAAGCAAGCAAGCAAAGCAACAGCAGATACATTTGATACAATTTTTTGAAGAGAGAAAAGTATAATTACATTTAATATGAATTGTAATTTCACTTATGTAAATTTTAAAATGCGCATTTTAAATAAGAATATTTTATGAGTCATAGAAGCAAAAGGATAGTATTAAGTGTGTTAAGAAACCTGCATATGTGCGTGCAAGGAGGAGGACAAAAATGGGAATCAAGAATGGAGATATTGGGCCAAGAGAAATGGCTCAACAGTTTAAAACTGGCTGCTTTTCCAGAGGGCCTCAGTTAAGTTCCCAGAATCCACGTGATGGCTCACGACTGTTTGTAACCTCAGTTCCGGGATAGTTGAGCACATGTATTTGTGGCATGATTGAGCATCCTTTGGATATATACCCAAAAGTGGTATTACTGGGTCTTAAGGAAGGTTGTTTCCTAATTTTCTGAGAAATCACCACACTGACATCCAAAGAGGCTGTACCAGCTTGCATTCCCACCAGCAATGCAGAAGTGTTCCCTTTACCCCACAACCTCTCCAGCATAAGTTTTCATCAGTGTTTTTGCTCTTGGCCATTCTTTCAGGTGTAAGATGGAATCTCAGAGTTGTTTTGATTTGAATTTCTCTGATGACTAAGGATGTTGAACATTTCCTTAAGGGTCTTTCAGCCATTTTAGATTCCTCTGTTGAGAGTTCTTTGTTTAGGTCTGTACTCCATTTTTTTTATTGGATTATGTGATCTTTTGGTGTCCAATTTCTTGAGTTCTTTGTATATTTTGGAGGTCAGACCTCTGATGTGGGGTTAGTGAAGATCTTTTCCCATTCTGTAGGCTGCTGTTTTGTCTTGTTGATCATGTCCTTTGCTATACAGAAGCTTTTCAATTTCAGGAGGTCCCATTTGTTAAATGTTTCTTTCAGTGTCTGTGCTGCTGGGGTTCTATTTAGGAAGTGGTTCCCTGTGCCATTGCATTCAAGTGTACTTCTCACTTTCTCTTCTATGAGGTTCAGTGTGGCTGGTTTTATGTTGAGGTCTTTGATCCATTTGGACTTGAGTTTTGTGCATGGTGATAGATATGGATCTATTTTCATTCTTCTACATGTTGATATCGAGTTATGCCAGCAGCATTTGTTAAATATGTTTTCTTTTTTCCATTTGATATGTTTTGCTTCCTTGTCAAAGATCAGGTGTTTGAAGATGTGTGGATTGATATCCGGGTCTTCTATTCGGTTCCATTGGTCCTCCTGTCTGTTCTTATGCCAATACCAGGCTGTTTTCAGTATGTAGCTCTACAGTATAGTTTGAAGTCAGGGATTGTGATGTCTCCAGAAGTTCTTTTGCTCATCAAAACAAATTCATGCTCACATTAAAAACAGAGAAAATAAAGACTTAATGTTAGACATGTCTAAATAGTATGGCTTAAGATATTTTTAATCTCTTCTCCATGGCTAAAGATTTTTTATTCTCCATACACTTGTGGTTTTTTAATTAATTAGGCTAATTAATTATTTTACTATATGTATGTGTGATTGCTTCTCTCCCACCCCCTCTGTGTTTATGTGTGTGTGAGTGTGTATGTGAGTGTGTGAGTGTGAGTGTAGGTCAGAGATAGCTTGCTGAGTCAGTTTTCTCTTTACGCTACGTGAATTCTAGGGCTGGAGGCATGGCAGCAAGTATCCTTTCCTGCTGAGCTATCTTGCAAGATCACAAAAAATATGTGAGTTTCTACTATAATCAGAAAATAGATATTACGTTAGAAGTAATTGGGCATCTTGACTTGTGATGAATGAGTAATACAAGAAGAAAAGGCATGGCATTCTGTCCAGGGGCAACATTGCCTCAGGTGACAAGAGTCATTGCTAGAAGCATATCTCTAGGAACCAGGGCTTTATAAAAGACACAAGACAAAAAACGTGGGTGAAGTCATCACTGCCACCGCTGGATGACTCTAAGGAAGTATGATGTGCAAGCGAAATAGAAGCCGGAGACAGACTGCTCTACCATGAAAGGTCATCCCAGTGTAAGGCTTTGGTGACAAAGTCAGCCAGTGCCTTTTCAGTCATCATGAAGATGATCTTTCTTTCTTTCTTTCTTTCTTTCTTTCTTTCTTTCTTTCTTTCTTTCTTTCTTTCTTTCTTTTTTGTTTTTTTGTGACAGGATTTCTCTGAAACTTTGAGACTGTGCAGGAACTTGCTCTGTAGACCAGGCTGTCCTCAAACTCACAGAGATCCACTTGTCTGTGCCTCCCAAGTGCTGGGATTAGAGGCATACACCACCACCACCCGGCTGTGAAGATGTTTTATAGAAGCTATAGTCTCTACCCCAGGGATGGTTTCTAGGTAGTTCTGATGATTTTTAGGAATCTCTATACAGCATTTCACTAGTGCAATTTATAGATACTCTGGAGCAGTCAGTGTTTAAGTGGTTGTATCATTGGAAGTGCTACTGAAGTTGGGGTCACAAAGATAGAATGGCAGAGAAGTCGGTATTTTTTTTAAAAAAAAAACTTTATGTTATGTGCATTGCTGTGAAGGTGTCAGATCCCCTGGAACTGGGATCACAGGCAGTTGTGAGTTGTCATGTGGGTTCTGGGAAATGAAACTAGTTAAGAACCAGCTAGTGTTCTTAACTGCTGAGCTACCTCTTCAGCCCAAAGAAGGTAATTCTATCTGTATTGTGCAAATACAGAAATGCTTATATATGTTAGAGATCCTATACTGCCCTATAGCAGTTGTGATGTAGAAAAATCTAATCTTGTGCTTCATAGACATACCATCTGGGCAATAAATTTGTCTCCAAAAGACAGAAATAGTTCAGTGTGCATGGACTAGCTGTTGATGATATGTAAAGCAAAGGAAAACAACTCGCAAAGAACTCAGATAGCTAACAAACTCAGACTCGATTCTGGGGAAGAAATGAAAATGATGAGCCCTGGCAGTGGTCTGAGGTCTTTAAGGACACTGGGCATCATGAAGACACCAATGAGCAGCACCATGCAGTAGGAGGAAAAGCGAGTGCTAAGGGAGGAGGGGAGGAGAATAAGGATGTGTGGCCAGGCTCCATGGGAGGTGACCTTACTTGTCACGCGTTAAAACCTGATCATCAAAAGTCAGCAGAATTGAGATGAAAAATACAGAGATTTTTGGGAGCCACTTTCATGAAATCATAGTTCTGTTGTTGTTTGTTTTTTTGTTTCAATTCCTGAAAAATACATGGATTGGAGCAACAACAGACTATTATGACTTTGTAAAAATTTTGAAAGCTAAAGGAAACAAATGGTTTGAAAAAGAAACTGGTTAACATGGGGAGCTGGATAATAATGAAACCGCTTTAAAAAAAAAAAAACAGAAGAATGTTGTCAGGTGTTCAGAGTTAAAAACAGCACACCCTTCGAAAACTATGTCCCTTGTCTGCAAGGTTGATGGAGTCAAGTATGATGGTGCACTTGGTTGACATGGTTGACCCTGGAAACGACCAGCATTGTAAGGAAGGACAGCTCTCAGAAACATAAAGATTCTTGGACTAAGATCCACTCTACCCATCAGTCCACTCCCCACTTCATTTCACAAACTATTTTTTGTTTGTTTTCAAGACAGGGTTTCTCTGTAGCTTTGGAGCCTGTCCTGGAACTAGCTTTTGTAGACCAGGCTGGTCTCGAACTCACAGAGATCTGCCTGCCTCTGCCTCCCAAGTGCTGAGATTAAAGGCGTGCGCCACCACCACCTGGCTTTCCCTAAACTATTAATAAAATATTTTCCATGGACCTAGTTCTGTAGGGTTTACCAGTAGCACGGTTTCTCAGAACTCTAATGCCACATTTGCCAGAAGTTTAAGAAAGATCTTCTTTTAAGAGGTGTGAATAGAACCTTTCCTAGTCAATCTCATTCCATCCTGGGTCCCCCTTCCTGACAAAGCAGGTTTAGTGATTTTCATAGTACTTTGTTCCACTAGAAAGTGGAAACGGAATTTTGGTGCCCTTTTTATCTCATAGTAGCTGACTGGTGCTTTGACTCTCTCACCCCTCTGGTCTCAGAGCATCTTAGGAAGGAAGACGATAAACATCCTTTCGTTAATAATTTTTAGGGAGTATCTTGCTCACTGTTAAGAGCTCTGTGGTTAGCAGAATCTGGTTCTGGTTATAGGTAGGTAACCTTCAGAACTTCAGTTTCCAGATTAGTACAATGGACACAGCAATGTTTTCTGCTCCACAGAATTGCAATGGGCATCAAGTCATAGTCATTCTGTAACAGTGCAGGTACCGTAGATGACTGGGGCCTTCCAAGTATCAAATGCTTAATGCTCTGGGGACTGTCTTTCATTTCCCTTTGGGAAATCGCCCTTTGCATGTGATCACGTGGTGCTAGATCTCCCTGCCTCTTTCCCCAGCCCTGTTTTCTAGGGTTGGACCCACCATGAGCCATATCATTTACAACCAGGAGGCATTTGCTTGGAACCTCTTACTAAGATAATTGGTACAGCCTTTATTATTCCTTTGGGGACAAGAAATAACTGAAATATTAATATCTGAGACGTAGAGGCCAGAGGAAAAGACATAAACGGAATGTGATCCCTGGAACCCACAAGACAGGAGGAGGGAACTGACTCCTCCAAGTTATCCTCTGATACACATGACCTATGGCACATGTATGCACACACATACACACACATACACACACTGAATAAATATATGCTGAGGGAAAAATCTTCTGTACATTGTGAATATATGTTGCTTTCATTGGTTGATAATAAAAGCTGCTTTGTCCTGTAGCAAGGCAAAGTATAGCTAGGGGAAAGCCAAACTGAATCCAGGGAGAAAGAAGGGTGGAGTAGGGAGAGACCTGAGCCAGCAGCCCAAGAAACAAGACACCAGCAAACCAGTAACACCACAGTCACATGACAATACATAGATGAATAGAAATGGGTTAATTTAAATGTAAGAGCTAGTTAGTAATAAGCATAAACTATAGAGCAAACATTCTGCAATTAATATTAAGCCTATGAGTGATTATTTAGACATGATTGCAGGATGGTGTGGAACAGAGAAGCCTCTGTTTACAAATGTAGTTTTTGTTGTGGTTTTGTTGAGACAGGGCCTTGACATGTAGCTCTGACTGCCCTGGAACTCACAAGAGTTAATTTTTAAAATCCTTAAAAAATAAGATTTAAGACATAAGGATTGCTCACCTGTAGAACCTCCCTGCAAAAGTAAATCCCCCAAGGTTTCCTATGATGTCATCCTTGTTCAGACTGCCACGACTTTATGCACCTCTAACAAAAGAGAAATTTAACATAGAATGACAAGTTATTTTTTGCTTTCAGATATGTGGGAAAAAGAGAAGTAAAATGCATATTTTAGAATAGATAAAATATGATAACACATCATAAAAGAAAAAGATGAATAAATCTATCAGATCTTAATGGCATTAATTGTTCTCATATCAACTTGTATCAATATTCTTGAGACAGTACTGAACTAAGGAAGTATTTGAGGGTGTGTTTATTAGAACTGTGGTTGGCTTCAGCCATAGGCCTTCGTTGTTTTATAATTCCAGAAGCTGGAAGCCCAACATCGAGATGTCAGCATGGTTGGATTTTCCTTGGGCTGTGATGAAAGGTCTGTCCAGGCCTTGCTCCTGGCTCACACAGGCAGGGGTTGAGGATGTCCCTTAGTTGGTAGAATATTTGCCAAGCTTGCAGAAAACCCTGGGGGGTCCAATCCCCAGTACAGCATAAAATGAGAACCATGGTGGTGCACACCTGTAATCTTAGTGCACCCACGAGTTGGAGACGTGTGTGTGTGTGTGTGTGCGTGTGTGTGTGTGCGTGCGTGCGTGCGTGCGTGTGTGTGTGTGTGTGTGTGTGTGTGTGTGTGTAGGGACTAGAAGTTCAAGGTCATTCTGGAGTACTTATTGCGTCTGAGGCTGTCCTGGGTTGCATGAGTACCTGTCCTAAAATAAAATAAGGAATAATAGATGAAATCTACAGACATATAAATCTAAACATGCATATGTAACCACAAAAGAACAGGGGAAAAACTGGCCACAGATGTCTTAGTGCAAATACTTATTAGATTTTAAATGGCAGGATTAAGGCATGTGTTTATCCTCTGCTTCTGAAACTAGAACTGCTGGCTGAGTAAGTCCCCTGGAGGCTGAAAGGCCAATAACTGGACAGAAATTCATTATGGTGTCATTCTGAGAACAGCTGCCGCATACAGAATCTGGCACCCGCCGCCCTGCCTGGTGATCAATGCGACTCCTTCGTGCCTGGGAGCCTCTCCGTCTTACATTTCCCCTCACTTAGCATTCTGCTACTGGTTGTTTCAGTCACTCTGTTGATGTATCGATGTTTGTTTCGTGGCCTCAGGTTATGTTTCACTGAGCTTTCAATAGAAGTGTCCCTTCTGGTTATCTGGTGAATGAATGTCCTTCATCATCTTACCTCCTTGGAACTATTATTCTCAAAGCGTATTGCAACTCACACTCTTCCATTACATTCAAAAGGGCTGTATCTATTTATTGCCTAGAATGGAGTCCAAAGCTCACAAGGAGAATGGAGAGCATGCCCTCAACTTCAGAATGTGTGTGTAACATTGACGCACGCAGGCGGATGAATCCCCCTGCGCTCTGGCAGAGCTGCGGCATCACTGAGTCGTTAGAGATGTGTCTGCTGCTCCGGATGCTGTCTCAGCCTGGACCACTGTGCAGTTTTTAAGGTTCTCACGAAGAGTGAAGAGTTGGACTGGTGCCGTGGTCTGGGTGAGGTTTGTTCCCCCGAGGACTTGTGTTGGTCTGCAACAGAAGAAGAAGTGATAGAGCCTCTAAGAGGTGGAGCCGATTTCTCCTGCCTCTAAGGTCGTTAGGTCACCTGGGGTGCTGCTTAAGGAAGAGACTGATCTAGTTCTTGTGGTACACCCACTAGTTCAGGAAAGTGTTGTCGCAAAAGAGAAAGACTGGCCCCTCCCTGTTCTCTGGCCTCCTGAGGTCTCACCATGTAGCCTGTTCCTTTTGAGTGTGTTCCCACAGTGGCGCCATTGGCCATGCTATAATGTGGCCAGTCCCTTCCTGAAGCTGACCGGATGATGGCATCATATTCTTGGACACCCTTAACAGTACGTTAAATAAGGTTCTGTTCTTTGCAAGTGACCCCTCCTTAGATAACATTTTTGTCATGGATGGAAAATGGATAATACACGTGGATGTAATCCCAGAGGGTCCGCTCCACTAATTTATCTTGACTTACTGGAGGGAGAACTTTGAAGGCCAGAGTTGGAAAGCATAGAAGTGTTATTAGTAATATCTCTACTGTGGAGACAGCTTTTATCTGTCTGTAGTAGAAATAAATTGTAATGCATCCACACAATGTAATTCTATGTAGGAACATATAAAGTTATAGGTTCTCTAAATAATATGCGTATATTTTCAAACACAATTTAAAGTTTAAAAGGTCAGTTGCTGGAGTCTAATCCCAGAAAGTCGAATATGGGATTGTATCTACTGTCTTCCTAATTCCATGGCCATTGTAATTGCTACCCACTGGACCTGAATATTCCTTCTCCTCTCCGGATGCTGTTGTTTCCTAGGTAACCAGCTCCAATTTGTCATGGTAAAGAATACCGGTTTGTAGAGTGAGACAGGTCCAGCTTGAGTCACATTTTACTCACCTCCAATAATAGCCTTAGCCCATAACAGCACCTATTTTGCTTGGCTTCAGTTTTTCTTCTTTAAAACAGGTAATAATAATAAGAGTTATCTCTCAGATCTGCTCTGAGAATTCCACCAGGGACCATAAGTAAGTATGTTTCTAATAAAAGTTGATGCTCTCCTTTTCCTTCCCAAATCATATTCAAAAAAGAAACCCAGGGAAGAATCCAGTTAACTAATAACTTTGAAGAAGTTAGAGAGGGCCCTTTGTGCTCTGCCTCTGCAGCGGCTACCCAAACGTGGTGTGAAGGCGTGGCGTGTAGAGCTGAAACACCTGGCCTCAGAGTCCTTTGAGCTCTTGCTGGGTCACCTGTAAAACTAGGGTTAAAATGCACCAACACCAGAGGGCGCACACGAACACTAAATAAGTGAAATCTGTCTGACACATTTGAAGCAAAGTGATCCTGTGTGTTATCATTCAGGACGGTCACAGTCAGACTTATTACATGGAAAGTAGGGAGAGGTGGAGGTTGTATTTCAGTCCTCTGAAAAACAGCTTTGCCGTATGCCTATTACAACTTCTCAAAAACATATTTGGTGCCAGCCACATTAAGTTTTCAGAAGTGCCACTTGGTGTTAAGACATTGTATAGAAGTTTTATTTTCACAGTAAAAAAAAGGAAGCTTTTAAAATCATCTTTTCACATTAAAAGGCAGGAACTAACTCCTGTTTCTTCTGAACCCTATATCCTACATTGTTTGTATAATACTCATATAGATCATGTTTAGACTTAGTTCCCTGAAAAACAGCCTTTCAAGTAGCTGCTATCTTAGCCAAATTTCCAGGCTCTGAAAATACCGCGAATGTTATATTTAATTTATTTGGAGACAGTGCAGTGGCTAATGCAGACTTTTATCTTGACAGAATCACCTCAGGGACTAGGTTCTGCACGTGTCTGTAAGGGATTGATTGTCTAGATTAACTTGACTGGGCTGGGAAGATCCACCTAAATTATGGGTGACACTCCACTGGCGGGGATCTTGACAGAACAGACCGGGAAAAGTGAGCTGAACGCATCGTTCATTCTCTGCTTCGTGTCGTGGACATAACGTGTCAGCACGCTTGGTTTATACAGTGCTAGGGATCAAACCCAAGGTTTTATGCATGCCAAGCAATCATTCTAGCAACTTATCTACACCCCAGCCCACTCGTGACTTTTTGATGCAGGCTATTGACTAATTTAAATGTTCATTCATTCATTCATTCATTCTATCAACATGGTCAACAGACAGATAAGTAAAATATAAAATATGTCAAATTGTTGTATGTATCATGGAGAAACATAAGTCAGAGTGAAAGACTGGAATAGGATCTTTCACTTTAAAATGGCATGGTCCAGCTAGAGACTGACTCACTAGGAAGGAACCCATTGACAAGGAAGGGCCCTAGAGAAGTAAAGGACATGCCACGTGGACGTTGGATGGAAGAGCATCCTCAGAAGAAGGAACAGAATATGCAAAGGTCAAACAATGAAAGCACACCTGGGAGGTTCCCAGAATGGTAGAGACCAGCGTGGCTACAGTGATCAAGAGCTCCAGTAACACTGCTACCAGAAGTTACCTGAAGTCGGAGTCTGGGCTGCTGTTTCCCAATTCTGTTTATGGCCCCTTCTCCAAAGAACTGAAGACAAGGGTTCATACAGAGTTGCAGAATCAAAATGATAGTCTTACTTGGAGCAAAGAGACAGAGCAGATTAAAGAGAGATGTGCTGTCAAGACTGGCAGCTGCGATGGCTCTCAAGGGCCTGAAGTTCTGGCTCCCTGCAGATTTCTGTCTATAAACCACATCATCCTCATTTATTTGTAGTCTGTTTTCATGGTATATACATTTCCATGCATATACGCATCTATTTATAAATTCTTTTCTGTCCCACCGACCCTTTATTTGTTCTTTAAAATCTATACTTTCTTACTACTGTGAGTTCTGGATTTTTCCTTATGGACAGGACAAGTTTTATCTTTTTTTTTTTTATTCTTAAAAGCGTGTGCATCTACTTATTTGTGGACGTTGAAGGATGCTTGTGGAAGACCTCTCTCCACTGCCAACATTTGAGCTCCCCAGGATCGAGCTCAGGTTGTCACTTTCGGCAGCAAGCACCTTTCCCTGGTTAGTGCCCTCATCAGTCCTTTTGTTGTTTAAGGGCGGAAGCAGCTGGGCACATGTATGCCCTCAAAACAGTTTAGAATAGTAACTGTGGCTTCTCTGGAAGAAAACTTAAAAAGTTTAAATGTTATTGTTTTGTGTTTGGGTGACTTTAGCTTACTTTGGAGAACTCTGATATCCTTGTAAAATTAAATCAACCTGTTTAGAATCATTTGCATATGTGACCACCGGTGCCTTTTATTGTCACTTAATCCTCCCCCCTCCAGCTGATTGGCTATGCCATGTTAGACCAAGTTTGATACTTTGTTACTTTGCTGCTTTTGTTATTTGGTTTTTAAAATGTTTCCATTTGATTAATGCTGGTACAGGGGGATGTTATATTTTCAAGTGGACTTTCTACATAGAAACCTGTGGGAAAAGAGCAGTTTCTACAGTTTGCTTATCTGTAAAAGCTCTTTATATATTAAGGATGTTCACTGTTTATATGTCATAATTATGTTTTCCCAGTTTGTCATTTGACTTTTAATTTTGTCTTTTGTAACTTTTTACGTTTCTAAGCCTTGAATTGACCTAAGGAGTCAATTCTGTTGATAATAATTTGTGCTTTCCTTCCTTTCATAAGTGATATTTTGCAAAACGTATTGTATTCTGTTTTGTTCTCTTCTGCCCTTGCAATGTGCTTTCCCAAAATACAGAATGGCAAACCTGTCACAAAGAAAGTGTGTTTCACTTTTGATCCACTAGGGCCCAACGCTCTTTTGACAGACACTGCCGTGGCATTCTAAAACTTCTACTTTTCTCTCCGAGGAGAGGGAAGGCTGGCTAAGGAAACCCGATTGAAAGCAGCAGATTTCCATTTAAGTTAGACGGTTAGGACTGACATGGAAGAGTCTGGACAAAACAGAAAAAGCTACTTTTGAAGGCAAGAAGTGACATTAAAAAAAAAAGAGTCAAACGTGATTTAAAATGAACAAAAATAAAGATACAAAATACAAATAAGATAGTTTGAAATTTTGTTAAAAATTACCTTCGAAGGAGAAACAACTAGAGAATAACAAAGTCCACACTAGGCACTCGTGAATAAAAAAGGACATAAAAGCGACAGCAATAGCTTTTCTTCCTTTCCCCCTTTTCTCTGTCAGGACAGGGTTGGGGCTAGCCTGCTCCAACCCTGTCCTGTAGGACTCCTGCACAGGTCACCGAGTAGAAAACAATTCTCAAACCCAAAACAACACAGAACAAGAGGGTCGCTTCAATTCAGTGAGCACCTGTAGCTAAGGATGCTCCCAAGGGACGAGGCTAGCCCCAAGCAGGCGATGAAAGGTGATTTCTCTCTGAATCCTATTAACATCCTCACATTCATATTTATAGCATGAAAGTAGACAAATCTGTGAGAGAAAGGAAAGCAAAAGGGAGGGAGAGAGGGAGACGGAGGGGAGTGAAGACACTTGATCAGATCATTTAACTGACAAGGCTATAATTCTTCTATTCACGAAAACCAAAACATCACTTTTTAAAAAAAAGTTCCTTACATATAGATAGCTTCTTATATTTAGGTCTGGTGTGGAGGGATCAAGTAGCCCACATGCAAACTGCTATAAAAAGCCAGTGCTGTGGCTTCAAAGGTGCACATACCAGCTCGGGACTTTCCTGAATGTCCTTCTTAAGTAGGGCAAGTACGTCATATCAAATATGAAAGCTCATGCCATAAAAGTAATTTATTTTTACATCAATTAAATGAAGTGTATGGGCTGGGGGATGTAGCTCAGTTAAGCCGAGTTCCTTTTCCAGCATGCACGAGGTCCCAGGTTTAATCTCCAGCCTACCATAGACCAGAAGAGAAGCGTGCACGTTTAAGCCTAGAACTCAGGAGAGGAGGCAGGGGGACCAGGGGTTCAAGGTCATCAGGTGTTTAGGGAAGTCTAGGCTAGAGATCCTGTTTCCAAACAAACACGGAAAGGATAAAATTTGTTTGCACATAAGCTAAAGTCTAGTTTAAAAATAGAATTTTTTAATTTAATATCTTATGACTTCACACATGCAAATAACACATCTTGATCTTTCCCACTCCCCCAGGCACCCCCACTTTCTCCTCCCACCTCCCCATAAGGAATCATTTTGAAAACTAAACTAAAGTGCATCTTGAACACGGTCAATTGTATGTCAATCAACTGCATAATCTCTACTGCGGTTTTGGTGTCGTACCACACATCACTCAGCATGCGCACAAGAAAGAATGCATGGAAAACACTAAGCCACATCATACATGACGTCACAAGACTCATTTGCTTCACTCTCAGATGAACTTATCTTTGTGAGTAACAAGCGCACAAGGGAAGGATACAAGAAAATGATTTTCTTCCTTCTATAAAGCAGGCTGAGGCAAGGGGATCACTGGGAACTTGAAGCAAGTCTGGGCTACTGAGCAAGTTCCAGCTGGCTTCAGTCAGGGTTGCTGAGACTCTCAGAAGGGAGGAAGGGTAGCACGAAGTCTTCCAATGATGATGTATCTCCTCTCCTACTGGAAGGCAGTTGTCTTATTCAGTCACTGATGATAAAAAAAAAAAAAAACCCAAACGATCAAACAAAACCAGCAATCAATTCTGTAAATGGATGTGTCTTATCTGGAATGTCATTTAGGGACAGATACCTAAAGAGGAATTGACAGACCAAGATGCTTTCTTAGCTAGGGTTTCTATTTCTGTAACGCAGCATCATGACTGGAAGCAATTTGGGGAGGGAAGTGTTTACTTCACTTACACTTCCAGTAAAATGCCCTACGTGCTCGCCTACAGTCCGGTCTCGTGGAGGCATCTTCTCAGTGGAGGTTCCCTGCTTTCAAATGACTCTAACTTGTGTCAGACTGACACCAAGCAAGATGGCACAGGTATGGACATTTTAATATGCAGAACATACTGCCCTTGTGTGGATGGTGACAATCTGTATTTCACTAAGGGAGTTCTTCTCACCATATTTCCTCCAGCAATGCCTTTGTTTAAAAGCAAATATTTGTTTTTTTTTTCCAATCTGTTGGGTTAAAAGTTTCTTATTGTGATTGTATTAATGGTAAAAGTTCAGCATTGTTTAGTCGTAAAGTCATTTGGAGAGAGACGAACAGGAAGGGACCCAGCTCTCCCTGTGAGTGCTTGGCTAGGTGTGAAGTATGGTTGGATAAAGTTGAGGTCTTTGCTGTACACACTCTTTATTGTATTCTTTTCCACTGTTGGGGCCAGCTGCTTTGATTATGCAATTGATTGACATTTGTCAGATTTGTCCCTTGGGTGCCGGTCTGTCCTTGGGCTGGAGCTGCTGACTGAGCAGTCTCTCCCTTAGCCACCAGCTAGACTGTCGTTATGACAGCAGGGCCACTTTGATACTGTGGATGCCTTGAAGATACTGAACACGAGCTGCAAGGAATACTGGCTCTCTTCCTCTTCCCAAATATTTTCCCTTCTGTTTTTATGAACTATTTAAAATTCACAATATAGACAGAGAAGCAGGGGTGGGAAAGGAGGAGGGGGGAAAGAGGTTGAGAATTTATTAGAAAAAAAGAAGTAAGATCTTGACAGCCAGCCAGGTTGTGGTGGTGCAAGCCTTTCTTTAATCCCAACACTCGGGAGGCAGAGGCAGGTGGATCTCTGTGAGTTTTGAGGCCAGCCTGGTCTACAAGAGCTAGTTCAGGACAGGCTCCAAAGTTACAGAGAAATCTGACTCAAAAAAACAAAACAAAACAAAAATTTAAGAGCCGGGTGGTGGTGGTACGTGCCTTTAATCCCTGCACTTGGGAAGCAGGGGCAGGTGGATCTCTGTGAGTTCGAGCCTAGTCTCGTCTAGCCTGGTCTACAGAGCGAGTTCCAGGACAGGCTCCAAAACTAAACAGAGAAACCAAATAAATAAATAAATAAATAAATAAATAAATAAATAAATAAAGATCTTGACAGCTAAATGCATAAAATAATACTCATATGATCATTAGCGTTTAGTCAACCTCTTGCATTTTGACATCGCTTTTGACCTCTCAAACAAAAACCTTAAAATTGCAGCAAATGCAGTCAAGGCCTGCATGCACTCCCTAAGAATTTTGTAGCAGTGACTAACGTAGAGCCCCTCTCTGCCCTTTCCTGGGGCAGGGGGCTGCTGCTCATGGGCATGGTCACTCAGGCCTGTTTCTCATTTCTCACTAGCCAAAGATGAAAGAACTTTCGTGGACTCTTAGACAAGGGAAATTGGAGGTAGGAGGTCACTTCCGGACTCAGCTGAATCTAAGTTGGGGATGGGTTGGCTGTTGACATTATCAGGATGACCAGGGCTGCAGGTCTTTGTGTCTCCTTCCCACTGAGAAGAGTCACTTTTTTTTTTTTTTTTTTTTTACAGGCTATGTGGGCTCTTCCTCTCTTCTCAGATGCCTACCCTCCTCAGCTGACTTACTTGAAGCTGGCATTGTGCACTGGCAGGCAGCCTGCTCCTCTCCTGACAAAAAGAATTTTGCATTCAATTCATAGCTTGCTTCTGAGTTTATTTTTATACTTTAAAAAGGAATTGGGTACCAAATACGTCCAAATACATTTCATGTGCATTCAAGCGTTTCTGTTATTTAAGCCAATGACCTCTCCAGACCTTTAAATTCATTTTCACACAGGTATAGAGATGAAGAACAGGCAGGAAAAAAAAAATAGAATAAAGATTCTTCGTTTCACAAATGGGCTCACCTGGTAATGGCTCAGACTTGCCCTTGTCATTTTAACGAGCCGTGAAGACAATTTATGTAAAAGATTTCTCACTTTAGAGTGTATGGATGCTATGGTGTATTTCATCCATCCTCACTGATGGAAGGTGGGCTACTTTGCTAAATTTATTGTACCGGAGCTGATGGTGGAGGAGTAGAGTACCACTTAGGTTCTGAGTTTAGTCTCTACCCTGCTTCCAGACACTACCTACTAAGCTCTCTGTAGTCCAGAGTTGGGAATGAGAGCAGTAACATCGGTGCCCAAGCTCCATCTAGAGTAAGGGTGTTTTCTAGTTAGAGTGGAAGCCATTGTGTGGCAGCTGGGGTCTGAGCAGAAGCCGTCGCGTGGCACCTGCTGTGATGAGGGTCATCGATTTGATGACCTTGGTGAGGGATGGCATTAAAGGCCACAGGAACAGCCAGGATTATAACTTCCAGTTGTCAACATTGGAGGACGTGACAGAATATGAACTGTATTTATTGTCATACTCCTACAACACTGACACCCACAGAATCATTAGCAGCACTTTATAGATGTTGCCATTATCAGGATGCCAGAACCTACTACACTTGGTCCTGTGAAAATAGATTTGAGAGTGAGCTAGCTAAGAGCTACTCCTCTTTTACCTTTCTAGTCAATTCCCTCTAGAGTAAAGCGGGGAATAAGTTGAAGAATTTCTGGTATGGAAAACCAGCCTAGTTCTGAGAAAATAATTTTGTACCTCTCAGAGAAGAAAAGGGACATAAAGAGCCACAGATTTATGAGCCTCTTCAAATCTTCTTATCCTTTTCTCTCCAACTCTTCTTTGTTAAAAGATAGCTTTATCATCATTACCATCATTGTTACTTTTTTATCGTTATTACTGTGTTGTGTGTGTGAGTTTTTTTCCCACATGTTTGTCTGTGTACCATGTGTGTTTGCCTGGTGTACCCTAAAGTCTGAAGAAGACATCTGATCCCCTGTGAATGGAATTACAGATGGTTGTGAGTCACCATGTGACTGGTTTTGCATTTCTTCTGCTTAGATAAAGAAGTCATGATTTTTTTCTTGGGATGATAGAGAAATGTAAACGAGAGTAAGATTTCTTTGGGAATATCCCCCTCCCTGCCGAGTCCTGTTGACGGAGACTGCACTGTTTCCTGGCCACTCAGACCTGAGTAATCACACAGAAACTATATTAACTACAACACTGTTTGACCAGTGACTCAGGCATATTTTTAGCTAGCTCTGACATCTTACGTTTGTAATAGGAGGTGGTCTGCGTTCCCAGCACCCAGCTAGCTTATACCCCGAAATAACCACACAGAAATTGTATTAATTTAAACACTGCCTGACCCATTATATCTAGCCTCTTCTTGGCTAATTCTTACATATTCATTTAACCCATCTCTGTTAATGTGTATCACCACTTGATTGTGGCTTACGGGCAGGAGTCTAACCAATCTAACAGTCTCTGAGCGTCTGTCTCAGAGAGGAGAGCCATAGCATCTGCCTGACTCTGCTTCTTTCTCCCAGCATTCTGTTCTGTCTACTCCACCTATCTAAGCTGCTGTCCTATCAAAGGCCAAGGCAGTCTCTTTATTTGACCAATGAAAGTAACACATAGAGAGAAGACCCACATACATCATATGTTAACTAACCCATCTCTATTAATCTGTTTATTTCCATGAGGTTATGACTTACCAGTAAGGTTCTAGCTGATGTCTTTCTTCTTCAGCAGCTACATAGCATATCCTTAACTCTGCATATTCTTTCTCTATATATCTCTTCTAGCTTGGCTATGTTGTTCCCTGCTATAGGCCAAAGCAGCTTTATTCATTAATCAATAAAAGCAACACATATACAGAAGGACCTCCCACATCAGGGTCCTACACTTAGCTCTCTTCCAAGGTATTTTCCATCTTAGTGTCTTGGATTCCATTGGGTTTGCCTTGGAATTGACCCAGAACCCCTGAAACAAAGGATGCTTTCTTAAGGCAGGCCACTCTGTGGATGGGTTTATTTCTGCTTTATGAAATATCATCTGAAGCTGCTCTGGCCATTGCCTAAAGCCCCAGGATTCTAACCATG
This sequence comes from Alexandromys fortis, assembly GCF_014885135.2. Lineage (NCBI taxonomy): Eukaryota > Metazoa > Chordata > Mammalia > Rodentia > Cricetidae > Alexandromys > Alexandromys fortis. The sequence goes on along the minus strand of NW_026067925.1, from coordinate 3,908,996 downwards.
ATGGAAAGTGCACGAAACCAACTGCCCAGAGTGTTTTTATTTCCTTTTTGCAGTAGCAGAAGGAAAAAGAATGCTGCAGTTCTTTTCCAGCTTTCCAGGTCATGCTGCCGGTGAAAACTCTCTTTCTGGAGGTCTGGCTATAGAGCATTTAAATGGGGTCTGTGAGCAGAGTGCTACAACTTGCTTCATGGCAACATAGGACTGGCTGTGTGCCTAACAGTGGGGCTGTGAGCATGGCCCTCAGAGGCAGCAAACAGCTCTGACACGCTGGACTGGGTAGGGCAAGCAGGCAGCGCCATATTTCTCCTAGCAATGGCACTGCTTAAGTTCATAAGAAGGGCTTATCATTTTAAGAAGCACTTCTGGTCAGAAAAGAATTACAGATATGCAATTAAGAAAATTCAGGTGAAAAAGACCTCTAAATTAAACACAATGTGTTTTAAAAATGTTCATAGGCTTGGGAGAAAAATAAAAAGAGTATAGAGAATTGTGAAAAGAAGTAAATGGTTTATAAAAAAACAGTCTTTAAAGAAACAGAGTACAGACAGTCATAGATTAAAGGAGTAAAGATGGTCAAAATCTCTTAGATCTGTCCTTTTCCAAATCTCTGGTGTCTTTTATTCATCGGTGATCGAGTCAGTATTGTTTGTTCAAAGTAAGGAACAAAAAATGCAGACATTGAATTTCCTAGGTGAGCAATGTGTCCGAGTCATTCTCTGTGTGTATGAGCAATGCATAAACTCATCCAATGTGCCCTGACATCACAAGACTTTTTGAGGACCATTATAGACTTCCAGCTTAATTTTGTTCATTGAGATATTTATTTAACACATGTGCCTCTGAGCTCTCTTCTTCTCTGATTTTTTAATTTTTTTGGTAGGAAACATCTAAAAGCAGATATTCTTTTTTAAAATCAAATACATTCTTCAAAGATGCTGCCATAATAAAAATAGTAATACAGATGCCATATAGCTATAAGGTCTGTTTTAACTGAGACATAATCATCTACTATTTAATAATATAAAAATGGGGACTGGTAATAGAATCATGAACCCTCTTAGCTAGACTCTTTTATCTCTACTTATCTGGGCATCTAAATCCTGCCGACTCTTACACATCTTTCTGCTTTTAATAGGGTGTGTATTTCCTGTAAAAATGGAGGATAGCTTTCATTCAGATTACCAAACACAATGTCCTTCTCTCTGAGGCCTGTGATGCCTGTCACTGACAAGAAGAGGTGTGCACGTGCCGGAACGGGAGCATCTCGGTGCAGTGTTACCTGCACTAGCCTCCACTGCTGCTCTTCCAACATTGCCACTCCTATCTGCTGCTGGCTCCTAGGTGATACATACCTAAAAAAGGAGTTTTTAGTTCCATGGAATATCTATTTCTATGCAATACTGAATTGACTAAATTACTATCTCATTTCATCATTTATCCAGTTCTTTATATGTCTATTAAAAGTTGTTCTCTCTAATAAACACATAAATATGGACCGTCCATGGATAGGTAAATAACATTTTGGGATACACATAGTCTAAAAATATCTGAAGTATATAGTTAGAGAGATAGGAAGAAATTGCCAGATGTCTTCTACTGCAGCCCAAAAGAACTGGTTTCTGAGCCGGGCGGTGGTGGCGCACGCCTTTAATCCCAGCACCTGGGAGGCAGAGGCAGGCGGATCTCTGAGAGTTCGAGATCAGCCTGGTCTACAAGAGCTAGTTCCAGGACAGGCTCCAAAACCACAGAAAAACCCTGTCTCGAAAAACCAAAAAAAAAAAAAAAAAAAAAAAAAAAAGAATTGGTTTCTGGGCTGCTAGTAGGGCTCAGAGAAAAACTCTACAGTGTTGCAAAGCTAAGACTTTTACTACCTAAGAGATTTAGGAAAAAGTAACTCTCACACTTATTTTGGTGGGTTTCTTCTTTATTCTGTTAATGTTGCTCTCATGATGTGTCTTTGTTATGCTCTCAGCTTTATCTCTCATTCTAGCTGGACCTTTACTCTTTATGTTTCCCTTCTAATTCCCTCATACATCTTGCTATCCTTCTCTCGTGATGTTCCTCAAGTTTCTGCCAGCTCTCTTTGTTCTCCCAGCTTACAAAGACTCACACAATATTTCAGGCATTACATCTGAAGGTCACATACCATTTCCTGAGTAAAGGATAAGAAGCAATCATTCCAACAGCTCACAAAGCAGTAAATCCAGATAGCCTGTCACATAGCAAGAAGAAAGCACTTTCTGCCAGTTAACTCCCTAATTAGTGGACTCAGCTGCAAAAGGAGAAGTCTTTGTTATCTGTAGAGGTAGCCTTATAAAGCTAACCTACTAAGGAGACTAAAAGAAATAAGGAAATTACGTGTTATATTCTATACTTCTAAGTATATGGCCATCTTAAACATTTTGTGGTTAGTGGATATAGAGGCCAGACTTTCTCGGACTTGAGATTGTTAACAAAGAATGACATGTCCTCAGGGAGTGTAGCATCTAGTTAAGAGGCCCTTACACAGCACAACCTGCAAGGCAGGAGCTGGGACACAAGTGCAGATAACCTTACTTGACACTCTCCAAGGCAAATTGACATTAAAAACATTTTAAATCTTAAAATATTTTTGTCTTGCATGTAACCCTTGACCATAAGAAAATGAAGAATTGTAACTATTTATTAGGGCTATGAAGTTAGTTTATATTTTGTAGCCCTAGCCAGTTAGGGAATTTTTCCCTGTGGAATCTGAATAAATCTCAATAAAACTGAGGCAAGACTTTGTACAGAGAAGTAATCACTGTCCTCTGGCAGTGCTTCACGCTAGTTACCTTGGTTCAAGAAATCAGACAACTGGCTACATGTCCTTGTAAATACAATTGTATTTTTCTGTGAATAGTTTATCTTTCTTTTTGTTTGATTTTTTAAAAAAATATTTATTTATTATGTATGCAATATTCTTTCTGTGTGTGCGCCTGAAGGCCAGAAGAGGGCACCAGACCTCATTACAGATGGTTATGAGCCACCATGTGATTGCTGGGAATTGAACTCAGGACCTTTGGAAGAGCAGGCAATGCTCTTAACCGCTGAGCCATCTCTCCAACCCCTGAATAGTTTATCTTAAAACCCATTAGCATAGCACCTGGTCTGATCTAAAGCTACTTTGAAGTTTAATATCAGTTGATAGTATATGGCTACCTTGGCAGCTGGGGAAAATACAGCTGTTTTCTTACGTTTTGTTCCAAGATGGCTCTTAATGGAAACTTATAACCTCTGACTTGATAGCATATTTTTGTATTTATTTTATTCATCAAACTCTATATAAGCTAACATTATTAATATCAATAGACAATACAGCTAAGAAGAAACCACTTTCTTGACAATCCACAGATAAAGATGCCCAGTAGATCAGGATAGTATTCATGAGATATATACACATTAGAATACAGACTGTGGAAATTCCCTATAGCCACCAGGTAAAGAATGGGATTTAGCACACGTGAAATTACAGACAGAAGCAAAAGATATTCTGGAATCTCTATTTCCTGCAGGCTTTGCAATAAATGAGTTTCCTCCATCAGAAATTATTTTCGGGTGGGTTGACACCTTGAATATTAATTGCCACCTTCTATAATAATAGCCTCCAGCAATCCTTTCTTTTCTTCCTTCCTTTCTTTCCTTCCTTTCTTTCTTTCCTTTTTTCCTTCCTTCCCTCCCTCCCTCCCTCCCTCCCTCCCTCTCTCCCTCCCTCCCTCCCTTATTCCTTTTCAGTGAAGATTAAACTCTGGACCTTGCATATTCTAGAAAAGTGTTCCACCACTGATTTATTCTTTAGCCTCTTTTATTTGAAATTCTTCTAGGTTAAAAGAGAGTTCAACTGTCTACAATAAGCAAAATGAATGGAACCACATTGTACATATACAGAGCTTAGCCACATAAATAGGGACTCTTTGATTGATACTCAAGTGAGATTTGGCAGGAGTTACTTCCCCTTACTCAGCTCCGAGCTACGAGTTATAAAACCTTCGCCTTGATTATGGTAACTGCATAGTGAAACCCAAAGGTGCTTGGAAGAACATTCTAGACCTGACATATTAGTTCAGCCCCAAGGCACCAAGTGTACTGAGCACACCTGCTGTGCCCTCCTCACCTGACTTCATTCTTTTCCCAGCCTTGAACTGTGTGATCATCCTCCTCAGCTGTTTGACTTGCTCGCCACTGACTGACTCTGGTAAATGAAGGAGCTCCTAAAACTTTGGTAATTTCATTGCTAGATGGTATGGCTTTTAAAACTATTTCTTCCTTATGCTTCGCAAGCAGGCATGTTTGTGGACATGTATGTGACATGTGTGTATGCGGAGGTGAGAGGACCACTATGTGAAGCTAGTTCTTTCCTTCCACATTCACAGGGGTTCCAGGGACTGACTCAGACTGTCAGGTTTGCCTCACAGGTGGCAAACATTTTTATCTGTTAAATTGGTCTGCTAGCCCGAAAAATTAAACCTCCTGATGCCCTATTTCTTCAGACTATTACAGAGTTGTTTTCCTCAGTCATAAACAGAACTGAGTAAGATGGAGCTGAGGATACTTCTCACTATACTCAATTCGTCAGCAAACACCGGTGAACTCTCATCATGAGCAGGCATTGTATTCAACACAATGGGTGATCAAATAAGGAGAAAAAAATGTGATTTTTCTCTTTTAAGGACATCTGTATGCTGACTCATTCAGAAACAGATCCTGTTGTGTGGGATGACCGGAGTCAATCCTAACTTAAACTTATCTACACCCCACGACCACTTCAGTATCTTTACAATAACAAGGATGCTCAGACTTCTTACCATGAACAGCAAAACCAGCCTTTAGGGAATTGGGCTTGGGAATCTACATTGCAGTCTGAACGATAGGCAACAAAACAAATGAACAAAATACCCCAATAAGACAGGGGACCTAATTATATGTGTCCTTCACTGAGTCAGAGGAATCCTGGTACAGCTTGCACCTCACATCGCTGCTCCCCGTGCTCATGGTCTGACTTTGATTCACGGCTCACTTCCTTTCCTTTGACAGCCCCCACACAATGCGTAGCACACAGTAGAAGCTATATGATATTTGGTTTTGTGATTTCAGTTTCATGACTAGCATAACCAGCTTTTTTTTTTTTTCTTTCAAATATGCCCCGGTCTCTTCCTCTTGGCGTCCAGTCACGAATCCGATCATGAATCATTGCAGTGTGGCGAGCCGATAAAGTGCACAAGGAAAGAGATAGATTCTCACTCGGGAAAAAGAAATGCGTCTGCATTTCCCCTTTTCTCTGAGTTTTAACTTTACCAAATTATAAACTGCAAATTCCTGGAAATTGTCTCACTGAAAATGGAGAAATGGACCTGAATTCTTTAAGATTTCCAAAACCAGAGACTTATAACCAGGCAGAGGGTTATCACGGAAGCAGACGAGAGAGACGCGGGAACTAAGAGGGCGCTCTGAGAGCAAAGTGTATGCGTTTGTAGTCTTTCAAGCTGGAGCCACTGCGGGTGCATACACAGACCTTTCGGGAAGGTAAAACCGCTCTGTATGATACTGTAATGATGGATCTAGAAAACATACAATGTAAAGAGTTAACTGTACCGTCAACCATCGGGAGGTTAATCTCCCCAATCTTTTTGGTGAAATTTAGAATCGCCATGGAAACAAAACTCCAGGCATGTCTGTGAGGGACTTTCTGGATTGGCTTAATGAGGTGGGAAGACCAACCCAAAATGTCACTGGCGCCCGTCGTATGAAGGGCTGAGGTCCTGGACCTGAGTGAAAAGGCGGAAGAGGTTCTGAGCAACGAGTGTTCGTGCTCTCTGCTTCCTGTCTCACATTCATCGTGGCCAGCGGCTTCAAGATCCTGCAGCCACCCTTTCCCCACCATGATGGGCTGTAGCCCCAGCCGTGAGCCTGAATAAACCCTCCCTTCCTTAAGCTCTTCCATCAGGGATTTTGTTACAGCCAGGAGAACAGTAATGGCTGTAATTATGGACAGCAATGGATGTAACAAGTTACAGTAGGTCACGTATGTTCACCAGCTCTAACAAGTCCTCTCTAATGATGGTGTGGGTAGCAGGGAGACTGGTAATGTGACAGAGCAGGGGGAATTCTGGGAAAAAAAACTTCTGCAGCTCTTCTGCTTAGTTTTACTGTGAATCTAAAAGTACTAAAAATTCACATACACATACACACACACTCACACAACTACACTTACATATATATGTGCCTCGCATATATATTTTTACACACATATACCCATGTATGCACACACACATATCTATGTACGTATGCCCACACACCCACATAATACACACAAACACATATGGTGTCTCTCTCTCTCTCTCTCTCTCTCTCTCTCTCTCTCACACACACACACACACACACACACACACACACACACACACACACACAGTATCCACTCCATAGTTGACCATTCCCACAAGAGGACTATATTAACCTTACAAAAATACATGTAATATGAAATCCTAAAAAGCTGAACATTTGTGGGAGAATATAAAATAGGCTCATTTTCTGAAATAGCTGTGAGCCATTTACAGGTGATATGCCTGAAATCCCAGACTCAGGGGGCTGAGAACTCATTAGGAGATCACAAGTTCCAGGCCAGCTTGGGCAACTTAACAAGACCCTGTCTTAAAAAAATAACGAAATTGAAATAGTTGTTGGAGGAAGAAAACAGAATTTAATCCAAATATTCTAGGTGTCAGAGGGAGGGAGGAGCACGTTCTAGTTAAAAGTCTTATGGTATAACAAGATCAAAGTGGATTGGTTTCATGGAGAAAACACAGCCTTCAGACTCAAGGGAGCATGCTCTCTTTGTAAGAGATCCACGTGATGGGGAATCAGCCATCACTGTGTCTCTTCAGTAAGTGCATCACTAGGTCCTCCTTGCCCATTTGTTAGCATCTTTTAGTTTGAGCCCAAGAAAGTCAAAGACAATGAAGTTAACCAAATATGGAAGTCCAAGTGTGTTATGTAAATTGCCAACTGTTCTGCTAAAGAATGAAATGAAACAACTCAAGTTTTAATAGCAACATTGTAGCCAGATGGAAGTTAGACAACAGCTTAGCTCTTAGTGAGTAGCCATACCATGCCGTGCTCAGCAACATGGGTAGCATCAGCAGAACATTTCATCACTTTTGAGGCATGGTAGGTAAACAGAGGAAGGACGCCCCAACTGCCCAGGTGGGAGAGTTCAGGACTGGGGCATTACATAACTTCTCTGATGTCATTACAGATTGAGTAATGACAAGATTTTCATTGTATATGTTCACTGAACATGGTGCTCTGTTACATAAGGACATTATTATACAAGTATTTATACTTTATATTGTGTTATATCGACCATATTCTCCCTTCCTACCCATTTTACCTCTGCCCCAACCCTGGTAGTCACCTTTGTCCCCTAGGTTTGCTTCAACCTTCATGCTACACACACACACGCACACACAGATCCTTATGTATCTGTATATGTAACCACATATGAGAGAAACATTTAATATTGATGTGCAAGTGATATATTGATGTGGAATCTTTGGAGTAAACACCCAGGAGTGGTAGGGATAGGCTGTAAAGTAGACCTAATTCTAACTTTTTGAGTCCTTTGATTTCCACAGTGCAGGCTGCACACTTCCCAGAAATTCAATTCCAATCCCTCTGGTTGATTCACACCTTGCTCCAAACGTTTGTAAAGCTGTTACCCAGCAAATTCTTCCGAGGCCACTCTGCCCGTCACAATGCTAGATCTGAAAGATACTGCATGTGATCTAAGCAGAGTTTTACCTCTGACCCGGTTTACCTTGTCAAAAGAAAAGCAGATGATAAAACAACCACCCTGCAATTAGTATCCACTGGTGCGAGGCACTGTTAGAACAGGAGAGGAAGATGAGAGCCAAGGGCAGAGGTGACAGGCAAAGGGCGTCATTTAAAATGGGGGGGGGGCACAGGCAGTAGTGATGCACGCCTTTAATCCCAGCACTTGGGAGGCAGAGGTAATTGGATCTCTGTGAGTTCAAGGCCAGCCTGGTCTACAAAAGCTAGTTCCAGGAAAGGCTCCAAACCTACAGAGAAACCCTGTCTCAAAAAAACCAAAAAGAGTGGGGGAGGATCTCCTATAAGCATGGATCTGAAGGAAGTAAGGAAATTCCATGGGGGACATACTTGTCACATGTGTTTACTGAAGTATATAGCTCTTTCTTTTGAGACTTTGCTTGTGTTGGAGGGTGTGTCGTGGCCTACATATTTTAGACTTCTTTTTTGTTTCATCTAAAAATTATCATCAGTGATTATTATCACATCGGTAATTATTATGAAGTGTTCTCAACTTGGTGGGAGTAAAACCTGCTAGACTGGAATGAATTTAATTATGTCCTCAAATGTGACAGGATATGGTAAAAAATATCCTGGCCACTGAGAGGAGGGTGGGTGGGTTTGGCTTCAAAACTGGAATGAACTGAATCACAGATGGGGTTTCAGGATGCTACAGAATAAAGATAGCCAGTATCATGGCTGATATTTGTGTCCTCCGCTGGGTTTATTCTGATAATTCAATAAGACTGTATAAAGTATAAAATTGCCTTACTCTAAAAAAATTTGTAATTTCTCTGACTCTCTCTCATGTGTGTGTGCATGCACAGGTTGATGTGGGATGATTTCCATTTTTGATGTTGAGACAGTGTCTCTCAGTGAACCTGGAGCTCTCAAATTTAGCAAGACTGGATGGCCACTAAGCCCCGAGACTGTCCTGTGTTTGTCCCCTTACCTCTGGGGATTCAGGCTGGAAATGCTGCTCCTGGCCTCTTATATGGGTGCTGGGGCTCAAAAGCAGGTCCTCATGTTCGTGTGGCAGTCACTGTACCCAATGAGCTAACCTTTCCAGGAAATACCCTTAAGACATACCCAGATGAACGCTTTTCAGTAGGTTACAGATCTGATCAAGCTGACAACCAGATCAGCCAGACCACGGTTTAGTTTAGTTTAAAAATCAATAAAAGGCCCCCATAGTCTTCATTTTTCTCCATCTTCTGGTCTTCCAAAAGACCCTTCAGAATGTCCATTAACGTCTGGCTCTAGGGCTTCCTAGCCCTGGGTTTCACATTCTTTCACAACCCTCCCACAAACTGACTCGAGGATTATGACAGCAGCCACTCCACCTCTAATACTATTGTACACATTAAGGTTCTCCAGTAGAACAGAACCGACAGAATCAACAGGTGTTGAGAGTGATTTACTAGAGCAGCATGATGTGGGTCGTCCAACAATGCCTTCTTCACATTTAAGAGCTGAGACATTAGTGACTGCTCAGTCCTTGAGGATGGATGCCTCAGCGGTAGCAGAGCCACTGGTCTGTGGTCCATGTTGGGTAGCCCAAGAAGATAGTTTTCATTTGGCCAAAGGATGGCAGTCACAGAGGCAGCGACAGTGACAACAGTAGAAGCAGCAAATGCAGTCTGGAGGTGAAGGCAAGCAGGCACAGAGCCTCAGTTCTCCCCCACAAGTTCTCCTTATAGCTGAGATGCCACTAGAAGGGGTAGCTTTCCATATAGGAGGGTCTTCTCTGCCATCTAACCTTTCCAGGAAATACCCTTAAGACACACCCAGATGAACGCTTTTCAGTAGGTTACAGATCTGATCAAGCTGACGACCAGATCAGCCATCCCAGGTCCACTATAGAAACCTTACTCTTCTTTACTCTCATCATTTAGCACTGCTTAGCCGCCGCCTTGGGGAGAGACCCGAGGAGACTGAAATGACCACGAACATCCCAGACGAAAGGGAATTCCATGCAGTTCACCCTTCAACTGCTTTAACAAATGAACAGAATCTTAAGGATTGAAAATACTAAATATCTTGAAAGTTTTAGAGATTGGAAGTCTGAAGTGAATGTTTTGGGACCAAAAGCAGAGTGGCAGCAGAGCCGGCTCTTTGCAGTGGTTGCAGGAAATGTCTACTTCCAGGCTTTTCAAACTTCAGAGGCACACCACATCTGCACTGGAAGCATCTCCCTGCAGCCTCTGCTTCTGAGATCAGATCTCTTGCTATTGACTTCGAAGTTCTTGTCTCTCTCTTATGTGAGCCGTTGTGATTAACTTGGGCTCACTAGATAATCCCCATACCTCAGAATCTTTAATTGGATCCAAGGAGTACCATATCATATAATATATTCATAGACTGTGGATTGGGGTATGGAAATATTTGGGAAAATAATTCTGTATATCCACCATAGTGCTATTTTGAAAGCAGATTGTAAGCTTCTCATCCCTTCAAGAGCTGTAGAGAAGATCCCATGACTGTAGCCAGGAGTCATCTACAAATTCTTGGTCTTTAAAACTCAACAGGACATGTAATGTTATATGGGATTTTGTTATATCTAGACAATGCTATACACAATTCTTTCTTCCACCTTTCATGAATACTCAAGTTTCCTCACTCCTCTTAAACCAACTACTAAAATCCATCACTACTTTCACTTGAGATTCTCGTAAGGGGATCATTCCGGGTGCTTTGTGACTCAACGGAAGATAATGTCCTCTGGCCATCGGGGATGGAGTAGTATACCACTTTCCTAGCATGTGTGAGATTCTGGGTGCATTTCATGTCTATATTCTATATTCTCTCTATATAGAGATTAAAAGAGGGAGAGAGAAGGAGAAAAGGGAAGAGGAAGAAAAGGAGAAGGAGGAAGAGGAGGAGTAAAAGGAAGAGGAGGAAGATTTATCTCAGGTCTAAGGCAACCCCTACTCTATGAAATCTCACAAGTATCCCCTCTGTCCTCATTCAGTTTCTCACAGGCTCCCTCCTTCAGCTTCTTGCAGGTTCCCTCCTTCAGGTTCTTGCAGGTTCACTCTTTCAGGTTCTCTTTCTGCCCTTTTCGTGATTTACTTCTCAAAGTCTTTCAACAAGTCCCAGCTCCTCCCATCTCAAAAGAGCCCTCTAGCTCTTCTATACCTAATCCTCCTACTTTCACAGCCAAAAAATATGCTATTTTTAACAGAGAAATATAGGCTGGGTGACTCAACACCATCAGAATCATGAAAGAGCTGAATGAAAACACATTACAGGTCCAAATGGCTTTTCATCATTTGACTTAATCTCATCACCAAATGGAGTATTATTGATTGTTTCTTCCTTGAAAATCTTTCTTGAAACTCATGGCTTCTGAGATGTGAGATTTTTCTCTAGATTCACGACCCATGTTTATGTTTTAATTCTAAGCATCTTTTCTTCTTTGTTTTTTAAAAGTGTTTATTAGCTAGGCCATGGTGGCACATACCTTTAATCCCAGCACATGGGAGGCAGAGGCAGGCGGATCTCTGTGAGTTTGAGGCCGGCCTGGTCTACAGAATGAGTTCCAGGACAGGCTCCAAAACTACAGAGAATTACTATCTCAAAAACCTAAATCAAAAAATAGGTAGATAAATAAATAAATATTTTTTGTTTTATGTACATTGGTGTTCTGCCTGCATGTATGTCTGTGTGAGGGTTTCAGATCTCTTGGAACTGGAGTTACAGAGAAGGAGAAGGAGGAATAGGAGAAGGAAGAGAAGGGAGGGGAGGAGGAGGAAGGGGAGGAGGAGGACGAGGAGGAATTGTCTTAGGTATAAGGCAAACCCTATGTGAGCTGCCATGTAGATATTGGGAATTGAACTTGGATCCTCTGAAAGAGGATCAACTACTGAGACATGTCTGCAGCCCCAGTTCTAAGCATCTTTCTAAGCAAATCTTAGCCTTTAAATGCTGCCATTTTGGGGGCAATCCCGTGTCTCCTGCCATTACCTTCTGCATTGACACTAACAGGTACTCATTGATATTAGTGTACCCAAGACTAGGCTTCTGACACTTAACTTCTCTCTGGCCCAGAACTCCACCAAAGCATGGGAATCTGGAAGAGCATATCACCACCTAAAATAACTGGAATTCCATGGAGAACATGTTAAACAACATAAAGAAGGTTCTAGGGAAATAACACATTTCTGTGAAATCAAAGAGATGAATACTCCCACTGCTAGTGGAATCAGTCAGAATTAAAGGGTTTTGGTTGTGGTTCTTTTTTAAAAAATATTTATTTATTTATTTATTTATTTATTTATTTATTTATTTATTTATTATGTATGGAATATATGCCTGCAGTCCAGAAAAGGGCACCGGACCTCATTACAGATGGTTATGAGCCACCATGTGGTTGCTGGGAATTGAACTCAGGACCTTTGGAATAGCAGGCAATGCTCTTAACCACTGAGCCATCTCTCCAGCCCTGTGGTTCTTTTTTAAATATTTACTTTAATTTTATGTGTGTGGGTGTTTTGCATGCATGTATGTCTCTGTGTGAGTGCAGTGTCAATGGAGACCAAAAGAGGACTTTGGATCTTCTAGAGTAAGAGTTTAGAGCTGCCATGTTAGTGCTGGGAATCAAACCAGGGTCTTCTGGAAGAGCAGTGAATGCTCCTTTATCACTGAGCCATCTCTCCACCCCCTTCATCTTTAAAATGAAGATTTTAAATGGAGGCTTTGAAGAAAGTAGAAATGTCTGATGGTCAGAAGCATAGGGAAAAGAAAGTAAGGAAAAGGTTAAAGCCTGTCTGGGGTGGTGAAGAGCCCAGGCTGCCTAGAATTTAACTTGTGTAAAGAGTTTATAAAAGTGAATAGACTAGAACTAGATTTTCAGGATTGAATTTCTCAGTCAGTTGTCAGTGAGTGCACAGCGAAGTATATGTGCCTTGGTGTTCCCGTCGTGAAAGCAGCGCCAGTGGATGATGGGATTTGGTGGTGACATCCAGAGAGCTTCTGGGTTCTTGTGCCCCACAACAAAGAACTAAAGATACCTGGATAGAAGGAAGAAAGCAAGAGGCTTTGTTGAAGAAGCATCCATTTCCCTGGAAGGTGGAGTTTAGTAGCTCAAATGATAACGATGATCAAAGGATCAAGGCTTTTGTGACATATATATGTATGAACTCGGGGGGGGGGTGTTACTTACATAGCGAAGACTTTCTCATGTATGTTCAGTCTCTGCTACATGTGGTACTTACTACACTCAACTTCATGTGCTGCACATGTTTTAGATTTCCATACAGCTGTGAGGGTTTTAGAGTTATAAGGCACCATAAGTGACCCTCAGCCATCTAGGTCCCTCCGCACCTGTACCAGTATCTAGATTTAGTAGGCTGGTGGTAAGGCAGGAGGTGGGGCAAGAAGGGTTGATAGCTGCCCAGCATGCAGAACAGGGACTAGTGTGGTGGCGACATTTGATTTAGAGGATTTGCTCAGAGTTCTAGCGAGATGCCCGTGCTGCAGCCATCTGATCAGAATTCCTAAATAGCACACCGATGCGCCTGTAGCGTTTCAAACATAGACAGAGAAGCAAATGCTTGATATAATTAATTTGTCTTTTTATATCCTAGGGAAAATGATTATACCACGAAATGTGTTATTTTTCAGAGAAGAACCTGTAATTAACAATGTGAACAGTCCTCTCATAGGTTAGCAATCAGAAACAAACATTAGGTTAAAGAAAAGTTTTTCTTTGAGGGTCTGGTTTGCCTTGTGATCTGACTAGGCAGAGAGCAGGAATAGCAGGAAGAGCAGGTTCCTGTTCTCAGCTTCCTGGGAGCTTCTGGGAACCATCATGACCCTGCCTCTCTACTGACGATGGACCACACAGAAGCAAGAGGTCCAGACAAAAGCCAGCAGTAAAGATAAGATGGTGATGGAAGCCATCCAGACCACACAGCCACTCACTACATAGTGTGAGACCCCAGGAAGTGCCCAGGCAGGGCCAACTCACATTGCTATCTATAGCCCCACATTTGGGGCTACTTTTTGTTGTTGTTTTTCAGTTGTATTAGATATATGTAGAAAGAAGTACGATTTTTTACAACATTGATTCTTCAAAACTATGAGCATTAAGTGTTCATTTACATTTGTATAAGGTTTCTTTTATTTTTCCCTAAAATGTTGTCTTGATGTGTTTTGCCTCCCAGCTTTTATTATGGGAAAAAAGACTATTAAATGGTGTTGAAAGTATTTTATAATGAATACCTACATACCTACCACCTAGAGTCTACAATTATGGATGCTACCAGACTTGATCTGTCATATATATCGTCCATTCTACCCATCTGTTGATCTTAACTTTTTAAATTGAATTTCAAAGTAGGTCTGAAGAAACCAATAATCATACTGACATGCATAACATTAACTGGAATATTTTAATGGATACAGAAATATCAACTTTGAGATATACACATACTTATATAGCCCAAATTCTTCTACAATAAACAATATCCTAGTCATTCCAGAAAGTTATTTAATTTCCCCTTTCAATCAGTCTGTCAGGCAAGAGATATAGAACAGTGCTAGAAATGCTTGCCTCACTTTCCTGATACCGTGGGTTAAATCATTACAACTAGAAAAAAACCCACACAATTAATATGTAATAAATGCCCTCTCTTTCAGAGGCCATTCTATTTATTTTTATATCAATTTGATATATGTAAATAAAAATACAATGTATGTTGTAGGTAGAAACATGGAGATTGTGCTTTTATGAAAAGAACAATGGGAGAAATTGGTTGTCTACACACTAGACAGGGCTCATTCTTTTCCTTTACCCTGAGTGACAAGTGTGCTAATAGATGTCTTGTTACATGGCAGAGCGTGCACCCATTTCTATGTTGACCTTGGTGAGTCACATAAGGTTCAGTGACATTAAAAAGAACCTAGAATCTGTATTTCTTTTCTCATTTATGTTTTCTTCCTATCAACTTATTTGACATCTTGGCTGTTGTAAATAATATGATTTTTTTTAATCATCCTCCTTAACAAGTTACTCTTTTGGATTATTACTGTACTATATAGAGTACATGCCCAGTAGTCAGCTGAGGCAGGTTGAGGACCTTCTACAAGTGAGTGCATCACTCCAGCCCGTGGCTGCACATGCTGCCACACCTCACCTTCATCTGTGAGTTCTTGTCTTCCTCTGCATATAGTCTTCTGACTCCACAAAGTCCACTTCAAGTTCTCCACTAAGTTAATCTGAAACTCAATCTTGATCTAACTAGGTGCCTGGATGTTTGTTAAACCAGCATCAAGATCTTGATTTAACCAGGTCTGTTCATATATTCACTGTTGCTGTTTCTGGAGCATATCAACCATCACACAGGAGTCGGGTTTTCACCAGAATAAAGGAGAACACGTTAGATCTGTACTTAGATCTATCATCTATCTATCTATCTAGTTGTCCACGTTGGCACTATTTGTTGACTGAGGTTTCTGTCCCACCCGGTCCTGCATTCGTTCAGTCCCAAAGAAACACACAGAGGTCTACACTAATCATAAACTGGTTGGCTTATTAACTCAGGCATTTATTTATTTATTTATTTATTTATTAAAGATTTCTGTCTCTTCCCCACCTCCGCCTCCCATTTCCCTCCCCCTCCCCCAATAAAGTCCCCCTCCCTCGTCAGCCCAAAGAGCCATCAGGGTTCCCTGCCCTGTGGGAAGTCCAAGGACCACCCACCTCCAGTAAGGTGAGCATCCAAACTGCCTAGGCTCCCACAAAGCCAATACATGCAGTAGGATCAAAAACCCATTGCCATTGTTCTTGAGTTCTCAGTAGTCCTCATTGTCCGCTATGTTCAGCAAGTCCGGGTTTTATCCCAGGCTTTTTCAGACCCAGGTCAGCTGGCCTTGGTGAGTTCCCGATAGAACATCCCCATTGTCTCAGTGTGTGGGTGCACCCCTCGCGGTCCTGTAACTCAGGCTTTTTATTAACCCTTACATCCTACATTTACCCATAATTCTTATCTGTATCAGCCACATGGCTTGGTCCATTTTATCAGCAAGGCATTCTCATCTTGCTTTCTCTGTGATGACTGCAGACTGATTCTTTCCTCTTCATGGACTTCTCTGTTCTAGTCACCCTGCTTCTACTTCCTGCCTGGCTACTGGCCAATCAGTATTTTATTAAAACAATACAATATAAGTGACAGGGTACAAGACCATTATCCCACAGCAACCATGGCCAAAACCAACTTAAGTAAGAAAGAGTTTATTTTGGCTTATGGTTCCTGCGGCCTAGAATCCATAATGGCAGGGTGGAGGTAGGGCATGGCAGCACATTTCAGCCTCACACAGGAAGCAGACAGAGAGAACAGGAAGTGGAGCAAGGCTGTAAACCCCCAAAGACTGTCCCCAGTAACTACTTCCTCTAGTAAAGCTCTACCTCCTAAAGACTCCATAGCCTTCCTGAAAACACCACCAAGGGGGGACCAAGAGTTCAAATATACAAGCCTAAGGAGAATACTTTTCATTCAAACCACCACAAGGTGCATTGCTTATTTAGATTTAGGGACAAGAAAATAATGCTAATACACTTAAACTCAAGTGCACAAGACTTGAGTCCCAAAATAAGCACAGCCTGTTTGTATTTGAGTTGCCTTCAGGAAAACAATCCTTTCCAGATGCAGGCAATTTGGATCTAATCAGTTGTTAGTTTTTTGTTGTTGTTGTTGTTGTTTCTATTTTGTTTTTGAGATAGGGTGTCACTGCATAGCCCTAACTGCCCTGGAATTCACTAGATAGATCAGGGTGACCTTAAAACTCACAGAGATCTGCCTGACTCTGCCTCCCAAGTGCTGGGATTAAAAGCATGTGAGATCATGTTAAAGCTTTTCACTCCCAGCTAGATTCTAGATTGAGGTGTTTGTCTTCCCATGTCCCCTTCATTTTTTTTTAACTCTTTCTATCTGTCATGTTTCAGCACTATGAGCATGTGAAGGAAACCATTGTTTTAATTAATGGTTAAAGATTAGCTTTTCATGTTTAAAAAAAATAACACGTTCATGCTGAATGTAGACTTTTTCCCTCAATGCTTCTGTGATATGTGCTCTTGAGAGTGAGTTATTCATGCTAACACAAACATTGATATATTATTTGCTTCTGTTAGAGCAAATTCTCCCACTGCATAGATTGCTTGATCATTCTTTTGGTGATGAAGACTAGGCCACAATCATGAGTCACCATAAATGAAATTATTATGAAAATCCATTCTTCCTTTATTTTCTTCATGTGTGCTGTGATTTTAACATATAATCTATTAATATACTAGTATAATTATATTCATATGTGCTATATTAACATAATCTTCCGTTAGGTTAGTTTATATTTTATATTTGTTCCTGTCCTTTTATATTAAATAATTTAGTGCCCTTGTTTAAACTATGTTCATTCCGTTCAAATTTAGCCTCTGACAAGTTCTCAGAGCAGGAGCAGAAGCCAGCTAGAGCCTTTGCTGAGGTGTCACAGGTGTGGCCTCTCACCCAGTTGCTAGTATTGTTCCTCCCTGGAAGCCCTTGAGCTGTGCTTCTGTATTGGTGACTCATCTGTGACTGTGATAAAAAAATCATGATCAAGGTAACATAAGGAAGCGTTTATTTGGACTTATGGCTCCTGAAGGATGAGAGTCCATCATGGTGGGAATGTATAGCAGGTAGAAGGCAAGGTAACAGGAGGGGAAGCCAAAAGGTCACATGTCTAACCAGAAGCTGAAACAGAGAGCAACCAGGATGTGAGAGAGTCTCTATACACTCAAAGACAGACCCCAGGGACAACTTCCTCTCACAAGAGTCCACCTCCAAGAGGTTCTACAACCTCCTTAAATAGCATGAAACCTGGGGGTCTTTGTTTAAATATCTGAGCCGATGGGGGAAATTCTTGTGTGTGTTTCAGATATTTTAATTTTTGTATACATACAATTAGATATTTTAGGGATAGAAAGCAAGTCAAAATGTGAAATTCATATCTCAGACAAATTTTATACAAATAAGACTGAAGGTAGCTTTATAATTTAGTGAATGTGTTTTATGAATGATTAGCCATGTAAGATCAGATGTAGAAGTTTTTATTTGAGAAATATTCCAGTTGCTTATAAATATAGGTTCAGATTTTGGAGTATTTAAAAATTTCATATTTGGGAAGTTCAACTTGACATTGAATCTACTCAAATAAAATGTTCTGTTGATCTTAAATTTATAGCTTTAGTAGCACTGAGGCTGATGACATGGGATAATCACTGCCACCAAGACTGACGACCTGATTTCCATTTCCAGAGCTCTTGTGGTAGAAGGGTAACACAATTCCTACAAGATGCTCTCACCTCCACACATGCGACATGGTACACACTAATTAATGTACACGACTGCACATATACGCATCCCTCCTCACGTACTAAGTAAATGTCAAAAGAAAAAATTAGTAGCGTTTATTAGAAATAGCAATCTAATAGTTAAAAATTAAAACACAGCAGGCATAGTAAAGACTCTGTTTTTAGAAATCTTCAGTCTTTAAGATCAGAGGCCTTAATCTTGACAGGTTTTCTAAATTTTCCACAACATCTTTTAGATAGTCTTCATCTTTAAAAAAAATATACATATAATTCTCTTTCCACTTCCAAACAACCACAGACATATTTCTTTTAACACTTTATAGCTGGGGTTTGTTTCTTTATGCATCCTGAAAACCAGTTTGAATATACAGTCTATTAAGAGTTACATAATTCTTGATATATTTAGGTTTACATCTCTAATGTCACTGTTATAACTGAGAAAGAGGTGGCAGGATTGCAGAAAGAAGCTAACTTGAGGTCACTCTTCATAAGCACTTTATTCGACTATGGGGCCCTTAATGGGGAGAATGGTCTCTAGGTTGGAAGAAAAGTTTCATTAATTCATTAGGAGAGAAAACTTCCTTGCATGGTATGGTGGGAGGAGGTACAGTGTAGTGTGCCAGCAGGGGACCAGAGAAAAGGGATTTCAAATGCCCAGAACAAAAAAGACATTCGCCAAGTTCCAGCAGGAGGCAGGCAAGCGTCATACCATGTGGTCTAGCCTGGAATACTTGCCAAAAAGCACAGAGTCAGACATTTGATGGGTTTATCAACTCATAGCTTAAAGGAGGGGGGGACTGGGCTTCTCTCTGGACCCACATCCCAGTCTGAGTGTTCTGGCTGTTCTTTGTCCTAAAGGATAGGTTGCAGGTGTGTGGCCTGATTTCAGGGTAGGGGTGTGGTGAGAGCCAGCTAAAATAGTCTGAGATCTGGCAGCCAGTGTGTGTTTTTTCTGTTTATCCGATCCTTTCACGCTTCTTTTCAGCTCTCAGTTTTTAGAGCAAGTAATTGCTATCATTCTCAATTCCCTCTTGGGCATGTCCATGGTCATGTGTTGTTGCTGTTCTTCTAGTGGTTTCCACAGAGATTATCCCATACGCTACTGACACTGCCAGAGTTGAAATGATTATTGGTAATCTTACCTTCTTCCAGGAAATGTAAGAGCCTTAAAAATTATGATCTACCTTTTTATTTTTAATCTGCGTGCACGCGCGCGCACGTGTGTGTGTGTGTGTGTGTGTGTATGTTTTGAGTTTATTACATATGTCTGTGCTGCTATGAATGCCAGTAAAGGGTGTCAGATGCCACGGGAACTGGAGTGACAGGTGACCCCACATGTGTCCTGGGAACCAAATGTGGGGTCCTCTGCAAGAGCAATATGTGCTCTTAACCACGAAGCTGCCTCTCTAACCCCAGACCCTTACTCTATGACCTGTTTTAACCACTGCTGCTGCTACTTCACCCCATTGGTATCCTGTGTGTTAGTGACGGGTTTTCCACTGTGGTACTCTCTCCTTTCTCCTTCTCCGAGTGCCCATCTGTCTTCCTCTGCTTGAAGCATCCTCTTCAGTATTCTCTTTAGCTTGTGTCTATTCCTGTTGATTCTCTCAATTTTTGTTTGTCAGAACCTTATTTGACATTTGGCTGTCCTTCCTGAAGGATATTTTCTCGTGATTGGTAATACTAGGTTGGCATTTGTTTTATGTCAGGAGTCTTTTGTTTCCAGCCTTCCCTTCTTTGGCTCTCTGCAGACACTGGCTGATATCCGTCTACCTGCATACTGTACAAGGATGCCGTGTCCTTCAGTCTTACTTGATTGCATCTAAAATTTGTTTAGCATTTTTCTATGAAGTATATAAAATTGCATTGCTTCCCACTAATATTTATCTCTCAAAACCCTAACAGTTTCCTGAATTCTGGGGCTGTTACATGCGATAATAGAGACATAATAATGAAATAGCAGCACTGTTTGGCTTGGGAACAGAAGCTGACACATTCCCTTCAGAAAAATTCAGTTTAGTAGGGGAAAGGGCCTTGGAGTCATCACTAGGCCTTCATATGAGAGTTAGAGGTATGAAGATACGAACATGACAGAGCTCTAGAGGGAAGTAGAGGCTTCCTTTCAGTGCTTGGAGAGGAGTCTCATTAAGGGTGAGAAAGGGTTTTACTAGCTTTCTTTCTAATTCAACTGCTCTATTTACTTATTAAGTATATTTTGTTCATATTTTTTGTTATTGTTGCTTTATCTCCCACCCCATAATTCTCTACAGAGTGAGAACTCAGAATTTAAAAAGAGACTATTTTTTTTTCATTATTTGCTTTAACCAAGTGGTGGAGCGATGCTTTGGGAAAAGTAGACTAACAGTTGTTACCATGGCAACACTTTTATTACACAGAGCTCAAAATCATTGCCTGAAGAAGTTCAGGTTAGATAATTCTCACGTTTCAATTCTGATACTTTTTTCGTGCTTTATGTTTAAAATCGGATTCATTATCACTCAGATTTTGATGCTTTCATATTTTTTTAAACATGTACCTCCACTGACTAACATTCTGTTAGCTGCTAAGATAATCTGAAGGGCAGATTCTATCAGCCTGTCTTCAAAATGCCTCTTTCTTTATGTTGGGTAAAATGTTATGCCACAAGCTGAGCATGCCCAGAGGCATTTGGCCACCATTTTAATTTAACCCTTCAAGCATGTGGCTCCATGACCTTGAGCCCCAAATTATGTTTGTTATTTTTTCCTTGGATTTTTTTTAAACCGTAAAATGAGCACGTTCAGGAATATAATGTTTTTTGCAGTTTGCCCAGGCACGGACATCCCTAGTAAACATGTATAGGCCACCTAAATAACATACCCATTATCCTTTAGTTTGATGACATCCTTGCTTCCCCTTGCCTGGTCCCACCCTAGATCTTTCCCACTCTTTTATGTGTTGGCGGCAGTTGTTTTGGTTTCATTCTTACCAAGAGGAGAGAGAGAGCCCATGGCACTTAGTCTGTTGACAGAAGACACAGCCCTCGCCTCAAAGGGAAAAAGAGTTTATTCCAGAGTCAAATATAAGTGACCATGGCTGAGGAACACAGTTAGGCCTCTTCAAATACCATGTTCCAACAAGGCAGCAATTTCATGAACTTTTATAGTAACAGAGCAAAGAAAGCCATAAACTTAACCCACTTTTCAAATATATTGGTAAGTACACATGCTGAGTGGAAATGGCTCTCATAGGCTCAAATATTTCCACACTTTGCCCTAGCTGGTGAAATTTCTGGAAGGATTAGGAGGTGTGGTCTCGGAGTAGATGTGTTCTTGTTGGAGGAGATATGTCAACAGGAGTGGACTTTGAGGTTTCAAAAGCCCATACCAGGCCCAGTGTCTCTGCCTACTGCCTGTGGGTCAGGATATAACGCTCTCAGCTACTGCCGCACTGCCATGCCTGCCTGTTTCCGGCCATGATGACAATAGACTGACCCTCTGCAGCTGCAAGCTGGACCTCAGTGAAATGCCTCCTTTTGTAAGACAGCATTTTTAGCCATTTGATTGGCACATTTCAAAGGATTTACCAATGGTCACAGCAGACATTGAGTCATGCATGGGGGTGGTGGTCAATAAATAGCTACTAAAGGAACTAGAGATGTCCCCAAGATAATTTGGCTCTGGTCTTAACTCTTCAGCCCCTCCACGTCACTGACATTCTCATTAATCAATCAGCTTTTGTAGTCACAGCTTCATTCCGGGAATTCTCAGGTGACATTACCTCGATGAAGCAGACAGCTAAAGGCTGGGTAGGGATATTTTTCTTTTTGAATAATAGTTTTCCTAGAAGATCTGAAAGCTGAAGCAGGGTAACCTTAAATTCAAGATCTCCTAGATCAGCCTAGTGAAACCTTATCTCCAAACAGCCCTTGATGTAGTCGACTTGCCTAGCTTGCCAGGCCCCTAGGTGCAACTTCAAATAAACAAAGAAACAACGATAATGATCCTCTTTGTATGCACACAGCAGGACACACATGTAATTTTCCTCTTACTGCACACATTCTAATTCTGGTTGTGGATTGGGGTGAACAACGAGCAGAGGTGAAAACTAAGCATCACTAAGCATTTGGGGGCTACTCATGCTACCAATGTCATTTGTGTCCTTGTGCCATCTTGTTGACAATGACAAGAGACACTGCCCATTCATTAGGTGTTTTTCCATGCCTAAAGAGAAGCTGTCAAACTGGCTGCCGGCTGTTGCTTGCTTGTTGTCAGGGCTAAGGTCAGCGGAAGCCCTTGAGTGACCTCCATTACTAGGATGACCTGAAGTAGAGGGATGTGTAAGCATCTTGCGGTGTCTCATCTGAAAGTACAGAGGGAAGATGTTGTCCAGACTCTTGTGGCCTCCTGTACAACAGCCAGTTCCGAGGCTCCTCTTCACTTGGGCATGTTTGGGAAGAAGGACGAAGCCAGATTGATTTGTGGAACCAAATTTCTTTTCAGGCTTTTCCTCCGTGACTGCGGAATAAGTGGCACATTCATTAGTAAAAAGAACACGATAGACAAGCTTCCCAACTTCTCCCATTAAAGCGTTTTCATCCTCCTAGCTAAGCAGTGAAGTGAGTTCAGTAGTCCTGTGCATCTCTGGGCAGGAGAGTGTTGATGAAAGGTGAGACCCTCAAAGGGTTCTGGATGTAGCACGATTAATAAAAATCCAGAGACAGATATTGGGGTTCAACCTGAAGACTAGACGAGCAAAACTGCCAGCCACTGGCTCTTACCTCAACCTCAGTCTGAAAATGGTGAGCCTGCCTCCAGGAAACCTCAGAATGAGACTGAGCCTGAAACCTGTCTTCTTCCAGCTTATATTTCTCCCGAGTGCTTTGGGTGCCATCTGGAAGAGCTTTGGAGCTGCCTAACGGGGTGCTTCTCCATTCTAGAACCCATGTACACTAACTGGAAAGGGTTGATAGGAGGATCTACCACAAGTGTGAGTCCAGCCCAGAACAAAACAAGTTCCAGGCCAGCCAGTGCTGCATGACAAGACCCCAAAGCATCCCTTGGGACAGTGAGATGGCTCAGCTGCTGCCAGCACTTTCTGTATAGACCTGATAACTTGAGTTCTATCCCTGACCTCACTGTACAAGGTGGGAAATGACTCCCAAAAGCTGTCCTCGGACCTCCACACATATGCCGTGACATGGATATGCATGCATGCAAAAAGAAAAAATTAAAACCCATAGATAGATACATATAGACAGACATTTTGTCAGCAACATTTGACTGCTATATAAGAGACACTAGATGAACACCATATGTTTCTGAGATATTTCTGGGATTTGGTTACAAAATTTTGTAACATAAAAAAGGAAGAGGAGACATATGAGGTAAAGAAAAGAAACAGAAAGCTATGAGGCCCAGCCTGTCTTCAAGGGTCCTTTATGTCTGGGCATCAGCAGGTTGTGTCTCTACTCCTTTCTTCCTGAGACAAGATAGGAGGCCTCAGGTCCCTTCGTGACCTGCACACTCCAGCACAGGGAGTGTCCCCATGCTTCAGGTGTCCTCTCTACCAACTTCTATACTTCCTAAGCCCACTACTCAGCACACTCTCCCCAATTCTCAGTGTCAGTCTTGTAGCACAAATAATAAAATCCAAAAGACAGATATTGGGGGTTGAACTGAAAGATCAGAGAAGCAACGCAGTCAACCACTAGCAAGCTCTTACCTCTACGAAATCATCAGACTGAAAGAGAGCCAGTTCCTGTCACATCCTGTCTTATATTCCTCTCTAGTACTGGTATTATAGGCATGTACCACCACCACCCAGCCTCTAAGGCTAACCAGTGTGGTTGCTGGGATTAAAGGCATGTGCCACCCCTGCCCAGTTTTAGACTTGACATTCTTATGCTTTCTTCATATTTGAACTTTCTTGATGACTTTTTTTTGAGTCAGGGTCTCCCTACATAGCCCTATAACCCACCCTACAGACCAGACTGGCCTCAAACTCACAGAGATCTGTTTGCCTCTGCCTGAGTGCTGGGATTAAAGTTGAGTGCCACCACACCTGGCCCCTTGTTAGATTTTTGTAGCACTTAGGGATTGAACTCAGAGCCAGTTAACTACCACTGAGTTACCAACCCATGACCTTCTAGCCATGACTAAGTTTTAATTTCATTATGCTGGTTCTTAAGACCTATGTTCTAGTAAGAAGTAGGCCCTTTGTTCCGTCATGCCCGGCTAGTTTACTTCTGAAATAATCACACAGAAGCTCTATTTATTAAATTACTGCTTGGCCCATTAATTCTAGCCTCTTATTGGCTAACTCTCACATCTTGATTTAACCCATTTCTAATAATCTGTATGTCACCACAAGGTTGTGGCTTACCCAGAAAGATTTAGCATGTCTGACCTGGCGTCTCCATGGTGGCTCTCCCTCTCTGACTCTCTTTCTTCCTCCCAGAATTTAGTTCTGTCTTCACTGCCTACCTAAGTTCTGCCCTATCAGGCCAAGCAGTTTCTTTATTAATTAATCAATGAAAGCAACACACAAACAGAAGGACCTCCTACACCACTATGTGGCCATCTTCTTTTCTAAGCTTTGGACTTGATTAGAAAATAAACTTATATTTAATATCAGGTTAGATAAAAATGTGAAGAATAAAAATATGGGGCACTAAATATATAAATTGTAGAACCAAACACAAATCTATCTATCTATCTATCTATCTATCTATCTATCTATCTATCTATCGACATATTGATATATATACATACATATATGTATATATATATATACACACTTTTTACTTTTGGATTACTTGTAACATGCTGTTTCATCCATTCCTTAAAACTAAAAGCATTTTTATAGCTCTTTTTAATGCCAATAGCTCTTTCTCGCATAATTGACAGCATGGCTGATTAGTGGGTCGCATCTGTAGTCCCATTCAGTGCAAAAGCTAACAAAATTATGAAGACATTTTCCATCTTGATTTTATAAAATAGCTTTTAAAAGTGGTTAGCGTTGTTGTCACAGAGTCCATCATCAGTTAGCAGTGGGCAAGAAAAGCCACACACTGGGCTACATCTTTCTCTTTCCGCTGGACCCATACTGATGACTACATAGATGAGTGTAGGTTAAGTCAGGTCCATGGAAGCTTCTAGTGCTATTAGAATAAACTCTGATCAAGGAAATTTGAAGGGAAAGATCTTGGGCTTATCATCTAATTAGCAAGTGGTCTTTGGTATCACCTGACCAAATGCAAGATGGATCTAACATTTTCTTTTAATTTAATTGTCAAAATTAAGAGACTCCTTTATAAGAACACGTCATGCTTTTTTAAAAAATTGCATGCCAATTCCTGTTAACACACAGGGACAACCGCTGCAGATACCAGGGCTCCCACTGCCTGCAAAGGTGCAGTAAGACCCCAAAGTGAGGACAGTAACACTGCACAACCATGTTATATCTAGTTGCTTCCAAGGTCACTCAAAGAACATGTTTGGTGACGTACCGGGGCAGCCTGGTTTGTTCAGGCCCACAGGTTGCATTTGGTTTCCCTGTCATTTCCTACCCAACAAACACATGACTTTAACCTTCACTGAACGGAACATCTGGAATCTCCACGAAAATAAGCTCTGAAATACTTTTAGGCTCAGGAGGTTTTGGGGGACAGAGAAGCAATTAAAAAGAAAATCTGTATGTGTGCTGGGTGCGTGTGGAATTATAGTGCTTTGTGGGGTGCACGTAACTTACTTTGTCATGCTGAACATGCGCGCCCTTCTTCTTCCCGTGGACGCCCTCTACCGAGTCTCTGTGTGCATCAGAGCCAATGAGAGGAAGGTATCTTAGACTCGTGGGGCTCGGCACCTGTAAACCACGGCCCAAGTTAAGTACACGTAGGGTGGGTGTTTCCTTCCAGAATGTAAACCTGAGGTAGGGGTGCCACACGAGAGGCTCATCTGCTTCAAGCACACGCCCCCTTTCAGACACCCATTGTTCTTTCTCCTGCTGTTAGTTTGGTTTTTCTAATTTTTTTTAAATAAAAAATACTTGCTTGTGTTTGGGTGTTCTGCCTGTGTACCACGCATGTTCTGGGTGTCTTCAGTGGATGAGATAGGGTGTTGGATCCCCTGGAACTGGGGTTATAGGAATTTGTGAGCTGCCATGGGGATGCTTGGAATTGAACCCAGCAGCAAATATTCTTAACCACTGAGTCATTTTTCCAGCCCCTTACTTTTGATTTTTTTGAGGCAGATTTATGTATTTCAGGCTGACCTTGAACTCTACACCCTTCTGCCTCTGCCATTCTGGTGTGCATTAACTTATTGTTATTTCAGTGTGTGTGAGTGTGTGTGTGCATGCACACACGCACCAACACACACACACACACATACACATACTCCTGCTTCTGGAGGCCAGCTCTACTTTATTGACTGATGCAGGGTTATTGGAGCGAGCCAGTTTGGGCTGGCCAAGCTAGCCAGCTTGTCTCACAGAATCCTCCCCACCCTCAACCTCCTAAGCACTGGGAATGCAGGTGAACTGCCTCGACTTCTCGACTCTTCTGTGAGTTCTGAGGATCTGAACTCTGGTCCTCGTGCTTGTAAGACAAGTGTTTTATTTACGGAGAACTCTCCCCAGCTCCCCACCTTATGTTTTGAGGACCAGTCTCTTACTGAAGCTCGAGCTTACTAATTACACTGGAACAGGTGGTCAAGAACCCAAGGGATTCTTCTGTCTCTGCCTCCCCAGCACAGGCATTACAGATGCACCCTACTGTGTTCAGTTTTGTGTGTGTGGGGGGGGTGCTGGGGATCCAAACCCAAGTCCTTATACTTGTGTGTCAAGCCCTTTAATGACTGAACTGTCTCCCCAGTTAATTGTTGATCACCATCAGCTCATTGATTTTTGTGATCTACTCCAATGAACATGTCCTTAGAAAGATAAGGAATGCTTAAGATCTATGTTGACATCATGTTGACACACTTAGTATTTGGTTTGTTATTTCTTGGTTTCATTCACTAGTTACTTAACACTGGTTATCTGGGGGTGGAGACTCGGACAAGAGGTTTGAGGACTGTTGAGCAGATAGGAGCATAGGCACAGTGATGGAGTACCCAGTGACACTCAAGCATGGCTGGACCAAAGGAACAGCATAGGGAGAATGTGGAGGAAGCAGGACCCCAAAGTCTAGCACAGCCAGGTCATAGAAGGTTTGCATGCTACTCTAAGGCATTTGGATTTTATCCTGATGGTATGAACCACTGGGTCAAAGCTCAAGTCACTCTTACGTGCAATGGCAGAGGTGAGCAATTCAAGCCTACTGACAGACGTAACCCAAGACTTGCCTAGGACGGGGCCTGGTGTGTTTACGGAAACATCTGTGGGCTGATTGTGTCAGCAATAAGAAACCAGATTTTTGTATTGCCCTGTTACCACCCTAGTTAGAGAAACTTCTGACTTACCCTGTATATAGGCAGAGAGCCAAAAACAATCCCTGCCTCTCTGTTTTCTGTCATGAAACCTTCCAAAGCATATCGGCGAATCTACAAAAGAACACAATGATTTACTGGAAAGAGCACGTTCTATCCACCAAAAACCTGACTCACTAATGTCAGATCTTAGGCAAGTTCTCTGATGAAGATAAACTTAGGGAAAGGGGCTACTCCAAAGCAAACTTGCCTATGATGGTATCATTGGTACTGTAAGCCACATATCAAAAGGAAATTATCAGAAAGCTGTCTAGTATCAGAGACTCCAAGTGAATCACATCTCAACTCAATTGGTGTTGAAGCCTTTTCATTCACTGGACAAGTGAGGTAGGAAGATAGGGAGGCAAGAGAAGAAATTTGCCATATTTGAGTGTTTCAAGGACTCCGAAAAGTCTTTCTAAGGATTTTAACAGATTTATTTAATATTTCAGTTATCATCTTACCTTGGTGTGCTTCTTATGTGTGTGTGTTGATTTTTGAGACAAGTCTCTTTTTGTAGCCTATAGGCCAACATAGAATTCACTATATAGACCAATCTAGCCTTCTATCCCAGCATTTTTACACGCATCTTTTGAGTTAAAATGTACGTACGAGGGCTATTTTCAACCATACCTGATAATACCACGTTGATTTTCAGTGACTTTCTAAACCAGTTCATATGACTGCCACCAGATTAGTGCTTCTGGTGTCCTCGGATTCTTTATTTAAACCCTGGGAGGTCTAAAGTGGAATCCCACAGTGCTATTGATGCGCATTTACTGTGTACTAAAGAGGTTAGGTGTCTTATTGGCATGCACTTTTTCTTTAGTGAAATAGCCAAGCTTTGAAAGCAGTTTTTAGACTCATTTTTTCTTATTTGTTTTTCGGAGGTTTTTTTCCCCTCCCATAGTCCAGATACCCACCTTTGTTCATTTACGAGTTTTCTGAAGACAGGGTGGGTTCGGACAGAAGAAGGCACATTCTGGCTGTGTCAAAGGCACCCCAGATAAAGTGCATTTCAGGAACAGGAAGCTCAGGAAGATGGTGAATGTGTTTGGTAGACAGAGATGCAGTAGTGGACTAGAGATTAATTTGGGCAGGTGTGCTTGCTTTATTTGTGGGCGAGCCAGAGGGAATACATTTTAATGACTGATCAATTCCAGACCTTTGGCCCCACACTAATCCATCCTCTAGCATGGTTAAATAATAACAACTCACTTTTCTCAGGCTGTAAACAAAATGCGCCCGTGAACACAGAAGGAGCCCCAATGATGATGTCTACCCCCTATTTCCTACCCTCAACCTGGGAGTACTAAATACTGACTTTCCACTTGAAGGGAGAGGTTCTCCCAACTTACCTGGGTGCCACCAGATAATCACTTGATTCTTCCAAGTACAGAACCTTTCCCACTGAGTGAGGCTTCTACCCCCACCATGCACTCAGAGAGAACCTGCCTTTCTGACTTTGATGATGAAGGGAGGGTACACAAACTAAGGAATATGGGTTCCCCACCCACTTCAATCCCTTAAAAAAAAACAGCTCTGGCTACACTTCGCTTTCAATCCCGTGAGAGACCCATTTCAGGATTAAAAAATATATACACAAATTCTTATCTAGGCAGATAGGCCTTGAGCTCCACAGGTGTCTGAGGATGGCCTCGAACTCTTGACCCTCCTTTCTCTACCTCCGAAGAGCTACTGGAATGTAGGCAAGCAGCCTTGCACCCTGCTCTCATTTTAGTTTTTTTTTTTATTTTGACCTATAAATCTGTGAGATAATTACTTTGCATTGTTTATGCCAAAAAAATCAAAAAATAAAAACAAAAAACTGTGGCAGTTTGCAAGAGTAACAACAGAAAGCTAACATGCAATAATAAGGGGAATATCTGAATTCAAAAATTCAAAAATAATTTCAAAAACAAAGGTAAGTTTTGTCATTTTAGCTACCTTCGGAGAAGAAAGAGACTTGAAAAATTTAAAATCGTGTTGCACTTCAAAGGGCTTGGGAGGTGCGCGTTTGAAAAGCAAAGACACTGAGCTCATTTTTTTCCATCTGCATACAAAAATACAAAAACAGAGTCATGCACAAAGCTGCAACTTGCATCCCCTGCCAAGTGAGCAAATATCCAATGTGTGACTGTGCATCCTTCCCTTCAGCTCCCCACACTGCTGACTTCCATGGCACCGGTCCCAATAACACTGACACGCTACCTAATTCTTATTCCATTTTGCTTCCTAGATCTCCCTCTAGGGAAACTACAGCAATTTCTACTCTGCCAGAATTGTCCATGTAATTGAAATCATCAGTTGTCACTTGCAGGGAGCCCTACATAATAGGGATGGGATAAAGTCTTCTAAATTCCAGGCTTGACTTTTGAGTAACCTTGGGAAGCTTCCTCTGCAGTTAAAACTTACTTACATATGTATTTAGAAACTCCTAGCTAAGCATTAAAAACACTTTTAAGAAAACAGTCACTGATATGACTTGAAATGGGATCATTCTAGGCAGAGGGATGAGTCAGTGGGCAAAGACACCAAGTCTGATGATCTGAGTTCGATTCCCAGGATGCACAGGGCGGAAGGAGAGACCATCTATTGTCTGTTGCCCTCTGACCTTCACAGACTTGCTGTGCCATGCACTTTTTGTTCCTCCTCAAACAAATAAACAAATATAATGTAACTGAGTCATTGTGTAGAGCAAGGCTTAATTTGCTATACAGAGCAGATTTATTTCTTCATAAGACAGTATAAACACTTATACATTTTAATTATCCAAGACGTGACAATCCTTTGATGCTTTGGTGTCTATCACTTACATTTGTGCCCTGTGCTTGTAATAGTCACTAGTAGTTCTTCAGAACTATTTTTTGAGTGCCTTTTGGAGGCTGCCACTGAGCTAAGAACAGGGGTTTTACAAAGATGCGTAAACAAGACAGTGGTCCTTAAAGGACTCATGAGTAAAGAAGCCTCACATTCACAAAGAGGCTCCTGTTGCTATGACTTCCATGCCAAGGCAGACTGTGCCCTGGAAGCTTGAGCCAAAACAAATGCTTCCTTAAGTTACCTTGGACAGTTATTTGGTCACAGCTGAAAGTGGAGTGACTAACACAAGATACATAGATATTCAAGTCTGGAAAGTTATCCAAAAGGTAGGGCTAATCATCTCTCATTGCTGGACCTGGCCTCATCCTGATGGGCTTGATTCTACAAGTCTATTTCTTACACGTTAACCAGGCTCCTTTCCATTGCTCTTTACTGGCCAGCCAAGGGAAGCCTCGAACCTTCAGGTGGTGCTTTTCAGTCACCTGGAGACCTTGATTCTTGCCAACTTGGTTGTGTATTTTTGAGTCCTGTCGATTTTGTTCTTAGCTTCAATTCTTATTTATAGCATTTTTGGCATTCCTCGAATTAAACAATGGCATCTAGTCTTCCCAGTTTTGGCTCACTTAGGGTCCTTCAAAAAGACCTTCTTTTTGATGACCCCTCAGAGGCTTCCTGCTTGGGAATCATCTTTGTTGGCTCTCCAATTTCTGATTTACAGGATTATCACTAGCCCTAGGTGGGTCTGTTTTTTGCTGTTGTTAGTTTTTGTTTTCTTTTTAAACTGGACATTTAGGCATCTATCATATAAGCTTGGCTCAGAAGAGCAGCAGCCTCTTCTGCTATGGCAAAGCCAGTCAAAAAGCAAGAGGTGACATTTGTGAACCGCTGTCTTCCTCACATTCCCTTCTCCACCGCAGAACCATTTCCCTCCTCCCCACCTTTAAGCATCCCCATCCTTCACACAAAAACACACCCATGGAACAGACTCTCCTGCAACGCTTACAATTATTTGCTTTATTTGAAAAGTAACCTATGTTAATTGTATGTTTGATGACTGTTACCAAGCCTCCTTTTCCTCCTTCTTCAGCTTCTAATAAGCTCTACTAGATATCTTTTTATTTCTGTAGTTCTTCTGAAACAGGGTCTCATTATGTATCTCTGGTTGGTCTAAAACTGTACAAAGCCCAAGCTAGACTTGAACTTTCACTGAGCCTCTTGGACTCGGCTGGGAATACAGACACAAGCTACCAAGCCCAATCTCTACTGTGTACCCAGGTTGATTGAAGGTTCTAAGCATAAACTAATGTTAACCAAAATGAAAACAATTCCTATCATTTTAAATACATATTATATGTGTGGCACAAATACATGTGCCAAAATATTGTATTGTAACATATAAAAAAATGTAATTGTTAACTATAGAAGGAAAGGTAACTTTCCCTGGAGCTTTCTTAACTTTTGTCTTGTCATCTTTCTCCCATCACTCCACTGAAATTTTCCTTCCAGAGTCATCAAGGACCTTGTCGTGTCAAGCCAATGCTTCCTTCTCTGTTGAGTGGCTTTGTTCCCATATACTATAAAAGATCTGCCATGTTCTTGTACACACCCTCTCCCTTGACTTCCTTTTCATTATTTATTTGTGTTTTTTTTTCTTTTTATACATTAGCTATTCTCTTTCAAGATTTTCCACATGAATCTCTTCCTTGGCCTTCTCTTTGTTTATTTCTTCGTTTTCTATTTTTCTGACTTAAGATGTGGTACCTGAATGCCTTATCCACAGTGAAATTATTACCCTGATAACTGACTTCAGAACCTTGTCTACAGCTGTGGACTGTTCAGCACGTCTGGGCCGACGACCCTAAGTGCTTCTGAGATGCTCTCCCTGGATGCACCACAAGCACTGTAGATTGAACCCCTGCCCCCAGCCAAACCCATCAGGTTTTCCTCCATGCCATAGTGTTTCCTACTGGGACTCCTGTTCCAGTGAGCTTGAATTTCTCAGTTTGGCTCGGAGACTTGGCAGTGTGACCTCTGTAGATTTTTTTTCTTTTTAGAACAGATTTTAGTTTTATATTTATATCTGTGTGAGTATGTACACGTGCCGGTGTCTTTGGAGGTGAGGAGAAGCAGCTGAGTCCCCTGGAGCTGGAGTTACAGATGGTTATAAAGCCACCTGATTGGGTGCTGAGAACTGTCCTGTGATCCTCTGCAAGGACAGTCAGTGCTCTTAGCCACAGAGCCACTTCTTCAGTCCATTTATTGTGTTTTATCTTGTTTGCTTTTGACCCAGAGTTTTGCCAGGTAGCCCATGATAGCCTCAGCAGTTCTGAGATTGCAGGTCTGAGCAGAGGGGGATCTGGTTCCCTTAGGCTTTTGTAGTTTTATCTTCAGTATCTTTCCCACATCCCCTCTGCCCCCAGGCTCCATGGTTAGGACTATATCATATCACGGTCTCAAGTTATTTGGTGCCTCTTCTGACACAAATGCCTTTTTGTTCTTTGGTCTCGCCCATTGGTTACTAAGAATTAGTGTTCTTGGGACTACTGCACTGAATTACAGTTGTTTATTTACTTACTACTCCCTTCCATGGGGCGTCAAAATTATTGAAGAGCGGTGACTTTGAATTCCCTATTCTTCTGAGGTGTTACCACATAGTTATAATTTAACTCTCGTCTGTTCATTTAAAGAAAAAAAAAGTTCTCACCTCTCACGGTCAAATATCAGAGGATATTCATATTTCTGCTTCTTCTCTGTGAACTTGCTTTCTTCTTTTATCTCTACGGGATATTCATTAACATCACATGGCAAAATGAAATCACTGCTTTGGGTTAGATCAAACATTCTCCGTTGTCCGAAATAGCCACAGTAATGGCCGCTGGTGGAATGCCAGAGCCTGAAGGAGAGTCAAGGGAGGGAGGGAAGTCATTGGGGAGGCCAGAGGAAGTGAGTTTGAGCACAGGTCATAGGTCACGTGGACTGCATTGGTCTACCAAGGATTTTAAAGTTCATTCTGGACACTTCCCCCTCAATGCTGTGGAGCTAACCATTACACAAACCTTTATTTTTGAGCTCAATACTTGGAGCACACCAGATAAGCATTCTCTCACTGGACCACACCCCTAGCCCTTAATGTAAACATATTGATCTGTCAGAACTCTAACCTGTAACTTTTTGGTATTCGCCAACTTGAACTTGTGTGAGCACTCTTCACTGATATAAGCAAAAAAAAAAAAAAAAAAAGGCAAAGAAGACATTTCTCTCTGAACAACCCTGCCAACACAAGCTGATCAGAACCCATCCTGAGTGCCTATGAGCTAAAGTAGGTCTTACAGTGGGCTATGTTTCATCTGTCTACTTAGAAATCATCACCAACACAGAACTCGTGCGAAGAGAGATCTGGGGATGCTTCTGGAAATACTGACTTCTTCCTACATTCCAACTACAATTCCTACTCTCCAGTGTCCCCAGCTGAATAATGAGGAAGAATGATAAAGGAAGTCCTTTGTTACCCATTTGTGTTATTTCATTATTCTAAGACACCACTCCAATTTGCCCAGTGGACTTAAACTAATATAGAATGCCATTAGCAGGAACATGTGCTCTGTATCCTACAGAGAGCTGCTTTGTGCCTATTTATTTTAGTTTCGGTTTTCTTTCTTTCTCTCTTTCTTTTTTTTTGGGGGGGGCGCATTTCTCATCGGGTAGCCTAGTTTAGCCATCCAGAGATTTATAGGAAGTCCTGTCTGGCCAAGTTAAACAGGGCTACATAACAAGGTAATGCTCTTCTTGTGTTAGCCTCTCGGGTTCTGGGATTACAGACGTCTCTTTATGTCTTGGTTTCAACTCTAACCCATGGGTTTGTGGCAATGACTGAGAAGGAACATAGCCTAAAGGGACTGACAGTAAATTCTACACCATTCAGATAGTAGGCTCACTCAAAGTAGCTAGCGAGGGAAGGCAGACGCACAGGTAGCCGGCGGCGATGCCTCGTACTTGTTACTGTCTGAGGATTTAGCATGAGCATCTTACATACCTCCCATATTTTAATTGAGAGCATTACTGACGTAGCTTGGCCTTCCCAGAGCTCTTACCAATAAGGAAATAGAGTCATCAAGAGCATTTATAACAAGCCTTTTAAGCAGAAAGCAAGAAGCCTAGGAGGCTAGATGAATTCTGCTCCAGGTCCATACGAAAGCAATTTGACTTCCTGCTTCACAGTGTTTCCTGTTGCTCACGGCTCTTTCCAAGTGAACAACCTCACCTGACATCCTGGGCCTTAGACAGGGACCTGAGTCATCAGGAGGCCTCCAATTTCCTGCCCTATGCCCCAGACTTAAGTCTCAGTCATGTTTTATTCTCCATTGAAAAGTCATAATCTTTTCATAAACAAGATTTAGGATGTGAGAGTACCTGCCTCTAGAGAATGTGGCAGCATCCAGTAGCCAAAGGATGTGGCTTAGTTACAAAGGCAGCAGTGCTTTGAGACCGCTATTAATAGAGACGCGCTCTATGAACCGAGTGTCTGGGGAGTGTTCCACTTAAAGGAATCATAAAAATAATTTCTCCAGGCCAAGGACGACTGGCTTGAGCAGGGCATTATTCTAAATGTCCGTGTCCCCACAAAGTCATGTTGAACCCTATTTCCTAACAGGATGGCATGAGGTGGAGCCTTTAGGGAATGCTTAGGTCATGAGGAGTCCACCTACATAAATAGAACTAGTGCCTGACCTATTCTGCTTTTTCTTTTATAGCTGACTGCATGATGTATGGAGATGGAGAAGTTCAAAACTGTTGGTCACGTAGGGTGATGTCCTCCATGCTAGAAGGGGCCCTCTCCAGAGTTCCAATGCTCTCCAGAGCATCACAGGACAAGACACGTTATCCTTTCTCATGCCTTTGGTCCTTCACATTTTTTATATTTACTGATTTATTGTATGTGTGTACAGGGGCTTGTGTGGAGGTTAGAGAACAAGTCTTGGGAGTTGGTTTCCTCTCTAACATGTAGGTTTCCAAGTTCATCAAGCTTAGCAACAAATGCCTTTCCCCTCTGATCCATTTTTCCAGCCCTCTTTTTTATTTATTTATTCATTTATTTATTTATTTATTTATTTATGAGGCACAGTCTCATAGCATCAGCGCCCTGCCATCAGCCTCACTTAACCTTGGTTACGTTTTAGGAATCTTAACCTCTAAATGTCACAGTCAAATTAAGTTCCTACCCTCTTAATGTCTCACATCGGCGATTCAATTTTAACAGGGGTTTTAGAGGGAACAGTTAAATTAGAGCAGTGTCCGTAGCAAAAGAAGGCTGGTGGAGCTGTTTCAACCCTTTTTGCTGTGTTACAGTTTAGTTGTAGAATGTCTCCAAGGGCTAATGTGCTGGACGCTTGGTCTCCAGCTGGTGGCACCGGAGAGTTGACTGCTATCATGTAGGTGCTAACCGCATCAGTGGGGTTTAGTTGGACTGGTCACTACGACATCACATTGAAAGTCATCTCATAGCCCTTCCTGTGTGTGCCTCCCAGCCTCTATGAAGTGAATAGCTTTCCTCCACCGGGCCCCTGTATCAGGAGGCTCTGTCCCACTGCAGCCTTAAAAGCTATGCCACTCAGGACTGAAGTCCCTGATGCTCTGAGCCCACATCACACATCCCCTGTGGGCCCCTGATGTGAGTCAGAGGGAAAAGGTACTTGTCGCTCAAGTCTGATGAGATGAGTCTGATCTTCTGAACCCACAGAAAAGTGGAAGGAGAGAACTGATTCCATAAAGTTGTCCTCTACCCTCCCCACATGTGCACACACTAGCATAAAGCTTCTGCCTTATTAATTTAATCCAGTGCTTTGCAGTAGTGATGGAAAGCTGGTGGCCATACACTATGATCGGTTCGATCTGCTGATATATGATCTTGGACATTCCAGTCTCTAGAACCATGAGTAATAAATTTCTCTTGTTTGTAAACAACCCATTTTAAGGTGCTTTGTTACAGTAGTCTAAAGAGACCTGGAAAAGAGGGCAATGCTCATAGTAATAGAGGCTTTATATACCTGTGTGGTTGGTGTATGTACGTGTGCATTCGCACCCATGTGTACGCACAACTACATGTACTACAACCTTCATCAAACATTTCTGTTGATGGGTAACTGAAACTGAAAACAAGCCTGAGTAATGGAGCACGTGTTCTAGTAGGTCCTAATAATAAGAGCCTGGAGTTAGATATTGGGGAAAATCAGAGATCAGAGAGATGAAGGAGCAAAACCGCAGCCACCTTACCTCTCAACTTCCCAGCCCCAAAAAAAAAAAAAAAAAAAAAGAATGAGTTCCCTGTCTCCTCTTGCCTTATCACTTCCTCTTTCCTCCCAGTCATATCACTTCCTGTCTGTCTGCACAGACTTCCAGACCTCTATGATTATCTAGA
The DNA here is from genome assembly GCF_014885135.2 of Alexandromys fortis. Taxonomy (NCBI): domain Eukaryota; kingdom Metazoa; phylum Chordata; class Mammalia; order Rodentia; family Cricetidae; genus Alexandromys; species Alexandromys fortis. Next base: position 3,872,116 of record NW_026067925.1, on the reverse strand, counting down.
GGCTAGCTCTGCCCTCTGATCTCCAGGCAAGCTTTATTTGTACAAACAATATCTCACCATGAAAAAAGACCAGAAAATCAAGTTACTAATGGCATTTATAATATGTTTTTTACCTACTAATAAAATTGGTTCTTTTTCTAATAAAGAAATAGCTCTATCCATTTGCCTCTCCTACAGAATCATCTTGATCTTGAAATTTCTAAATATGGCATTTTCATATTATAGTTCTTAGAGTGACTTCTATCTAGGACGGCATTAGGGTTCCTCTGGTGGAATATGGCAGATCCCCTTCTTCATTTTCTCCTGTAGTTGAAGCTCATATCTTCTTGATTTGACCTGTCACATGGCTTTCACTCTTAAGCCATTTGTTTTCCGCCTAAAACCGTCTAGTGGCCACTTTAAAGGTAAATATACAAAATCCCCAGCAATGCCTTGGTACTGCACAGTGTCCCAGCCAACTCTTCCGGCCCCCAAGCTCAGAGGGTTAGCCAGGATCTGTTCAAATTTAATTCAAGGACCTTGATAAGAGTATAAAACATCTGTGTCTTTTCGTTTGTATTTTGACTGGTTTCTGATCCACTCAAAGTCTCCAGATCTTCTAATATTATCTAACTCTATTCTTTCAAGAGCATAATTCATTGCTACAATTTTAAAACACTTCATGTAGGCAGCAGTTTGTTTTCAGAAATGTCATGACATTTCCTTTCTTTTTCTTTATATATGTGTATTTATTTTTAGTATTTTGTATTTTGGGTACATGTGCTTAGCATTGATTATAATTAATTAGTTAAGTTCAAGTAAGTAGGCTATGTAAAAAATCAATCATACTGAAATAACTAGGCTACACCCTTCTCTCACTATTGGGTGACCTTTTCTTTGGGTGGGTCTCTCTTCCCCTTCTACTCTTATTTTTTCTGCCTCTTCTCCTTTCTTTCCTTTATTCTTCCCTTCCTTTTCTGCCCTCCTCACCTGTCCTCTATTTGCCTCCCTTCTTTATCCTCTTTTCCTTCCTTCTTCTCTTTCCCCTTTCTTTTCTGCCTGTCTTTCCTTCCTTCCCTCCCTCTATCCCTTCCTTCCCTCCTTTCTTCCCTCCAATTCTTCCTCCCTTCCTCCCTCCCTTCTTCCTTTCCTCTTTCTTTTCTTTATATCCTTCATTCCTTTTGTCCCCTCTCCTTTTATTTCCTTTCTCCTTCCTCTCCTGCTCACCTTTCTCCTCTATTCCTTCATTCCTCTCCTGCCTTCCTCTCCTTCCCTTTCTCTTTCTGACAAAGTTTCCCAGTCTGGCTCAAAATTTCTGAGTCCAAGAGATCCTCCTGCCTCTTTATTCCCAAAAGGGCCAAACTACTGGTGTGCCCACTCCATCTAGCTACACCCTCTTTCCTATGACTGTCTTTTAAACTTTTGATACCAAACCATCTTCTGCGGCTTTCCCCAGGTATGAGTCTAGTTCTCTGAGCTTTCTATCCTGCTTCAGTCTCTGAAAGAACCCTACAAAACCCAATTCCACTGCAAATATTTGTCATAACTTTTTTAAAAGCAGTATTTCTTAATGAGTTTGTAAAACAACAAACATTGCAAAAAAAAATGATTCTGAGACCCATGTCTCTGTCCTTTTTTTCAGCGAGGAGTATAGCAGAGCTCATTTCTCTGGATATAGAAAAAGAATCCAAGCCAGTGATGGTTTTCCCAAAGATTCTCTTTGTAACCTTTTTTGGTTTACTTATAAATTTATTCTAATAAGTGTACCCAAACTGTGCTTTTCCTGAAACAACATGAAGGGGGTGTACCACTGTGACACTAGGTCCATATACCAAACAGGTGGAGCAAACTCCAATCCCATTTTCCAGATCCCAAATTGATTTAATATATTGTCCTCAGAAGATAGAGAATGTATCAAATATTCAGCTGATAAGAATAGATACACACTTGATCTTAGCCAAAAGGTCAAGAAGTGATCCAAAGCACTGCATCGTAACCAAACACACAAGCATTAGCATCAATCTTACTCCTCTCACACTACAACCCCGACTTCCCAGGATGGACCCGTCTGGGCTTACCTCACTGAGCCATCAATGGAGGCAGTAAGCACCAGCTGCTTGTCTTCCACATAGATCACTTGAATAATTTCTAAAGAATGGGCACGCCAGGATAGCAGCTGCTTGAATTTCTAGACGGCAACAAGAAGACACATATCTTGGAATGAATCAAAACACAATCTTAAGCAAAATCATTTCCCATTGAAGAGCTATATTTATGAGTGGGTGGGATAGATGGTGACTGAGCCTCTGCTCTGATTACCTTTCCTCTTGCTTACTTAGGTACCAAAAGCATCCCAGTTTTGGAGAATTATGACTCTGCTAATACCCCTGCTGGATAAAGCAGCTCATATTTTTATTAATGTGCCATGGACTTTAGTGGATGGTTGGGAGATACAGGGAAGACCATTAGGAGCAAAGGAAAGCAGATCCAGAAGGTAAAGGTAAAGACCATTAGGAGCGAGGGAAAGCAGATCCAAAAGGTGAAGCCCAAGGGACTTTTTAAATTTGCAAATTGTACCTGGAGAAAGCATTGACTACATTCTTCTTTGCATGGGGTTTGAGGGTAAGAGGCATCTGCTGTAAGTAATTGGTAGGAAGAATTAGGCATAGCTTATTCTCCTTCAAAAGAAGTGAGAGGGTCAACTGATGGACCTGAAGAAGGCCAACCTTCTTTAACATTTGTCCTTAAGTTTGGAGTCTAAGGGGCTTCAGAAGACATTCCTACGGTTTGTTCTGCAGTAATGTACTCTGTATGCTTCTCTCTATTCATCGATGGCCACACTAAGATATTTTCCCTGGGCCATCTACTCATGGTTATCTGTGTGACCAAAGTCCTGGAGCATGCACAAAGTCCTGTGCATCTCCTATTCCTTGAGACTTGAGTAGGGCTAAAATAATTTCTTCTGAGATTCTTAGACTGCTGACTCAGTTTCCCATGTCTGTTCTTTAAAAGGCAGGCTAAAAGTCTGTACTCTCTTACTTCAAATTGTTTCAGAGATGTTCAAGAACATTTGGTCACCCAAGGGTTTTTTTCTCTGTCTTAAGACAGCACCCACCCAAGCAAAGGCTGGGGTCATATAGCTTAAATTACAGCAAAATGTATACCTGGAGTATAGGGGGCACTTGCATTTCCATCATTTGTGTGTGTGCTTGAGGAAAATGTTTAAAAAAAAAAAACATGAGCTGTTTGTGGAAAGCTAAGGTTCATACCTTTTCATCATGAGGCGGATCCAAGAAGGCACTAATACTGCAAAGGATAACATGTCCTTCTGTATAAAATTTAAACATTGGAGTCCTTAGTTAGATACTATATTCTTTAGTCAAACGCTCCCTGGAATGACAAGTCATTTTGATTCAGGCACTTAAATTAGTAGATACAATAGAATCTAAAAGGAAATTTGTGGTCTGGTGATATAGCTTGGTGGAAGACTTGCCTAGTCTGTAGAAATCCTGGGTTTGGTCCCTAGCATGGCATAAAACTGGGTGTGGTGGTATGTCCATTGTAACCCTAGTTCTCAAGAGGTAGAGGCACAATGACCAGAAGTAGAAGGTTATCCTTGGTTATATAGAAAGTCTGAGGCTATCCTGGGCTACATGAAATCCTATCTCATAAAAAAAGGAAGAAGAATGAACAGCAATACTCAGGAATAACTCAGGTTGTTCCATAAAAGAAAGGGTAGAAATGCTTCCAAGCTCTTTTTAATAAGCCAAGATTACCTTGACAGAAAACTAGATAAAATCCGACACGAAAAAGAATTATAGACCAATTTCCTTGATTAATATAAATGAAAAATTCTTGAAAAAAAAACTTGTGAACTAAATTCAGGAACACAGCCATCATACCATTAATATGATCAAGTTGGCCTTATTCCAGGGGTGGATTGATGGTTCAATGGAAGTAAGTCAAGGAATAATATTGGACTGCATAAATGGACTCAAGGACAGAAATCATATTATTTTAATTGATACAGAAAAGACCTTTGAGAAAAATACAGTATCCCTTTAAGATAAAATCCCTGGAGAGACTTGGGATGGAGAACGTATCTCAACATAATAAAACCTAATACATATAAAAACCAATAGCCATCATGATATTAAATGAGGAAAAATTCAAAGGATTCCAACAAAGAAGACAAGAGTACCACTTTAACCATTTCTATCCAATATAGTGCCTGAAGTCCTAGCTAGAGCAATAAGACAAGAGAAGAAAAATCAAAGGACTGTGAATAGCAAAACAAACCAATTCATTTCTATGTATAGACGGTATGATATTATATAGAAGAGATCCCCAAAATTCTATCAGAAACCTTCTAGAATTTCAGAAGAAGAAATTATCTGTAGGCTGGTCATGGTGACACACAATTTTATTCCCAGCACTCAGAAGGCAGAGGCAGGCTGATTTCTATGAATTCAAGGACATTCTAGGTCAACATAGACAGTTCCAAGACAACCAAAGCTACATAGAAAGACCCTATCTTAAAAAACAAACAAAAATATACATTTACTTGGCCCAGACCCTTTGGGTGAGGGATAGAAACTTAGATCCTGTCCTGAGATGGAAGTATGCAGCCATTTGGCATTAGCTGATACACTGGGACATGCCAGCCATCATTCTACAGCAGTGTCTAATAGCAAGATCCTTTCTCAGTCTCCTGGAGGTCCAGCAGTGTTTTAGCATCTAAGCTGAGTCCTGAGGGTGTGCAATTCTGTAAGGTGAAGGACAAATTCATGGGCAATTTCACCTGTATTCAAAGGTTATCCATGCATGATGTGGGATTCCCCTCTGTATGCTGTGAATACTATTGGTTTATACAGCTTTCGAACAATGGCTTAACATAATATAGCTAGGCTGGAAAAGATATATAAAGAGAGTAAACAGAATCAGGAAGAAGCCATGTAGATGCCTGCAGGAGACAGACACACCTGAACCTTGCCAGTAAACCAGAGCCACATGGTGATACACAGATGAATAGAAATGGGTTAATTTATGATTTAAGAGCTAGCGAATAAGAAGTAGAGCTAATAGGTCAAGCAGTGATTTAATTAATACAGTTTCTGTGTGATTATTTTGGGTCTGGGAAGCCAGCAATGAAGGAGCAGCCTTCAACAACACATGCAAGGAAATACCTAGATAAGGACTCATAATCCAGGCCCTGGAGGAACAGTAAGGAGGACACATGCCACAAGCAGAAAAGGTTGGGTCAGAGCTGGTGGATAACCATGGCGCTTTGTGTTCTCAGGTCTCAAACTCTCTCACTTTGAATATACCTCTCAGAGACTTTCATTTGTCCTGTAAATGTCACATGTGTTTCTCGGAGCCATTTTTATACCACACAGGTTCTTAAGATGCAGATTAACCTGACAGAAGAAGGACTTACCCACATTCGCAGCCAGCAGTGTCCGGCAGCACGAGTCAGTGTACAGTGATGTCAGGGAAATGGCAGAGTGCTTTGTGAAGGGCAGTATGTCTTTCAGGAGCTTCCCCTGAACAAAGGACAAGGCAAACAATGCTTCTTCTATGATAATGCATTCTATAAGAATGCAATATTAAAGTTGAATTTCACTCTACCTGAGATGTCTCAATTTTTATCCCTGCTACTTAACAGGATTTTCTATTCTGTACTGAAAATAACATGCTGCTATCAATGAGGACTTATTACTTTGAAATGAATAGTATGGATAACTCAACGTATGGATTAGCTGATTATTGAGTTCCTCTTTCCTTGGTGTTATCCATGGGTCTTTTCATACAATTCCTTGTGTGGGATTTCAACTATATGGTCTCCCCTTACACAGGCATTCCCATCAGAGTCAAATGGTTACAAGGCATCTTTCAATATATATATATATATATATATATATATATATATATATATATATATACCTGCCAGGAAAACATAATTCTGACTATTGGAGCAATAATGTATTGCAAGAGATTCAAACCCAGATAAAGTACCCTTGAGTGGTATAAGCTAGCCCTTGGAAGGACTTCCATATATGTTATCTCACTGGAGACCGGGAACAGAATCTGAATCAGCAGCTGTTTTCTAAGACTTGACTTGGATATCATCTGTTCTGCTTCTCTTTTTTTATTCATCGCAGATAAAACGGCATTTTATTCCAAGATTATCTTGGAGGCAGTTTGTGTTTTCAAACCAGGGGTGTCACTGAAGCCAGAACCCGTTGGCACACTGGGACTGAGCTGGCAGGCAGCCTTGCTGCTTTGTGTTCTCGGATCAGGTGTGGGTCACACAACACTGTTGCTGTCTCCTGGGTTTTCCAGTAGAAGAAGCCTTATCACTGCACTCATGTCTTCTGTGTCTCCAAGAGTTTCAGGGTCACAATGGGAAATCTATAGGTTCTCCTAACGCCTCTTACTTTGAAGTCTTTTTAAAAATAAACTTATTGGGGGCTGGAGAGATGGCTCAGCGGTTAAGAGCAGTGCCTGCTCTTCCAAAGGTCCTGAGTTCAATTCCCAGCAACCACATGGTGGCTCACAACCATCTGTAATGAGGTCTGGTGCCCTCTTCTGGCCTTCAGGCACACACGCAGAAAGAATATTGTATACATAATAAATAACTAAATAAATATTTAAAAAATAAATAAATAAATGACCCAAGCCCAGTGGTGCGGCAGTCCTTTAAAAAAAATAAAAATAAACTTATTATTATTAGTGTGTGTGTGTGCGTGTGCGTGTGTGTGTGGGTGGGTGCTCACACGGGTGTGTTGGGCCAGAGGACAACTTTGTGGAGCTGGTTCTCTCCTTCCACCCATACATGTGATTCTGGGATTGAACTTGGGGTTTGGAGCTTATGTGGCAACTTATTTTTTACGCACTGAGCCATCTTGCTGATCCCTAGTTTGTACTTTTAATTTGGCATACCCACCCTTTATCAAAAAACACTTGAAATCTCCTGGTAAATTAAAATTTCTGTTTTCACAGTAAAAAATGTAAGAACACTCAGAGTGATGCAATACCATCTTTCAATAATTTATATCATTAAAGTTTTGTATTAGGATTCAACCAGTAAAAGGGCTTGCTGCCTAGTCTGGCAACCTACATTTGATCCCTGGGACCTACATGGTGGAAAAAATGACTATCACAAGTTTCCTTCTGACTTTTTCATGACTGCTATGGCATGTATGCACCCACATGCACACACAGATATAAATAAACACACGTGCGCACACACACACAAAGATAAAGATAACAAAAAGTATTTCATATACTCTGTGTCAGTATTCTTATATTCTGTTTTATGGCATGAAAATATGAATGTGTAGGTGTCGCTCCTCAGGAACATCGTTCATCTTATTTTGGGACAAGCTCTCCCCCTGGCCTATAGCTGGCCAGCTAGGCTAGGACAACCTGCCAGGAAGCCCCCAGGATCTGTTGATCCATCCTCCCCAGCACTGGGATTATAGGAGTGCTCTACCGTGCTTAGATTTTTGATGTGGATTCCAGGGGTTGAACTCAGGTCTCCAGTACTTTATTGACTAAGCCATCTCCCTAGCCTCTTAGATCATTTCATATTATCATTAAGGACATTCATTTAAATATCCAATAAAATATTATCATGACATTACAGCTCAGCTCGAAAGCTTTGAAACTCTTCTCAGTTTTGATGATCTAAGGCCTGAGTAGTAAAACCGGCCTGGTGTATAGCTTGGCGGTAGTCAGTGAGCGAGATGAAAAACCATCTGTTTGACTAGAATAGAGGAAATGTTTGAAGTGGATGCCAGGAGGAAGAGGGCTGCAACACATAGCTACCCACTTTGTCATCCCATTCCTTCTGAGTGCCAGCCAAGACCAAACTTCATTACCTCCAGCGTCCACAGGCGGAGATGCCCATCCTCATGGGCAGTGACCAGGATGGGAGGCTGTGCTTCCACGGAGCTAGAGGGGGTGGGCTGTTTTCTGCTCCCCGGCTGCTGCTCTCCCACTGTGTCTGCTTGCTCACCTGATAGAGAAACTTATGAGCTCTGGTGGTATTTCTAATCCTTGGGGTTTCAAGTTTTATGGAACACCAAAGAAGAGACGGGTGGGAAAAGAGAAATATGGAATTTTCTCAAATTTTTTTTCTTTAACTTAAGAGAATTCACAGAGAAGAAAATAGAAAGGCAATTGTAGAATGGAATCCTGGATGACTGGAAAAATATAAAAGACTTATTTGGGTGCCTAATGTAAAAAAACTCTAGAAAATTCTGCATGTGGTGGCTAAACCTTATAAAAGTTTTGAAACATCTAGAATATCTTATAAAACTAGCATAAATTTTAGCAAAATGCATTGGACACTAAGAAGTTCAGTAGTACTTTAGATTTTAAAAACCTAGAGTTAGCAGCTGGGCGGTGGCGGCACATGCCTTTAATCCCAGCACTCGGGAGGCAGAGGCAGGCAGATCTCTGTGAGTTCGAGGCCAGCCTGGTCTACAAGAGCTAGTTCCAGGACAGGAACCAAAAGCTACGGAGAAACCCTGTGTCGGAAAATACAAAAACAAACAAACAAAAAAACCTACAGTTAGTATAAAAGGCAACATTTGTTTTTGTTCATGTTGAGAATGTTTCTGGACATGCCGTCCTTTTAAAATTAGCATATATTAAGTATTGATAATAACAGGTCTTATGAAAATCTCACCTATGTGTAGCATATGTATTAGTCATATTTACTCTGGATTACTCCTTCTCATCCCCTCTCACTCCCTTTGAGCCCCTTAAAATGCATTATTTTAATATTCTTCCCATTAGACCAACCTTTGGGGGTCACACATCAGATATCCCTCCTGCTTGTCAGATATTTACCTTCTGGTTCATAACAGTAGCAAATTTACAGTCATGAAGTAGCAACAAAATAATTTTATGGTTGGGGTCACCATAGCATGAGGAACTGTATTAAAGGGTTACAGTGTTAGGAAGGTTGAGAACCACAGTGTTAAGACTATCTAGACCCCAAACACTTCAATACTCAGTTACAGAGAGGGCACATCAGGAATAGTCTATCACACAAAGTCGCTGTTGCAGAGGAGCTAGTCTGAACTGTAGCTCCGTGAAAGAGCACTGGCCCAGCTTGTGTGAGGTCCCAGGCATGATACCCAGTGTCACAAAGCAAAACACAGACAGAATCAGCTGCTTAGTTCTAAAGGACAGAGCTGATACTGACCTTTGACCTCGGTGTCATGGATACTTTGTTTGCTTCCCTGAATGGAGAAGAGAGAGAAAACATTTATGTGACATTGTAAGCGGATGGGACCTATTAGATGGGCAGCTTCTGCAGAGCTGAGTTGACATTCCTAAGTACTAATGTTAAAAGTCATTTTACAATTATTTCTTTGAAATAAGGTGTTGTAGAGATTTTCATAAATAGAAGAGCTATAAAGCAACGGCATTTCCTGGTTGGTGGCTTGCACTCATGACTGGTTAAACCCACAGTACATGCCCAATTCTTGGTGCATACTGTCTTTAATTCTACTGACAAACATACAGGTGTCTTTATTCCCCCATTCTTACCCATAACGGAGCAGAAACTCAGCTTTAGTGACAAGGCTAGAAATCAGGCAGTGTACAGAGGACTCAGATTTAGGCATGGCTCTGCCTGACTTTTCTATCTATCCGTGTTGTTTTCTTTCTACCACATTAGCGCTTTCAAAATAACTTTTGCATGAAAATTTGACTTAATAAATCGTGATTAGAGAAGCACTCTGCAAAAATATGCAAAGTTGGAACTGAGAGGACAGAAGGCCACTGCATTATATTATGGGCTGTGATCTACTTATACCATATGTGAAATATGATAGCAGAGAAGAGAAGCTAAAAATACTGGGTTATTTTACAAGCTTAAAAACAATAGGTGTAACTTATTGATTCTCTTATTTATCATTGATCATGTATCGATTGCTCACACATGTGAAGACCTTGAAACGAAAAGAAAACCAGTGTAGTCATTGATTTTTAGAGAAAACAAAGATTTTGCCTGTACACACAGATGTACTCCAAGAACCACTAGTTCTGAACCGCTGCTTCTATCAGGAAGATGCTTCTCTGCCATGCGCTTACCTTGCTGCTCTGTGGACCCTTGCTTGAGTCACATTGGGTTGACGAGCAGATGGAATCCTGACTTGATCTCCTGCACAGGGATGGAGGAGACACAGGATAGAAGGTTCAGAAAACCCACAGAACTCGGAGTGCCCTCTGCTCCACTTTCAGGGAGTTATTTCCTTCTCATAAGTGGAAATATCCCACTCACGCATGAGGCCAGCCATACCTTACATCCAGTACAAAACAATGCTCCCTAGTATGATGTTACAGGAGATTGCTGGGGGCCTCAGCATTGTCTCCCCAGGCCTGGCTTGCCTCATTTTTAACACTAGATTGAGCCACTGAAGGTCAGAAGCTGAAGTGCAGGGTAGATGGCTGCAGGTGCAGACAAATCTGGCTAACTTTCTGCACTGTGTTTCTGGTTTTGTTTTATTTCGTTTCTTCTGGTTTGATCCTGTCTCTCCTAAGTTTTGTGGCCATGGGCTGAAAAGTAGCTTATGTACAAAGAACAGGCCCTGATAATATTCTCCAAAGACTTTTGATGTGATTTTAAGACAACATATTGGGAAGGTGCTAGACCCCTACTCACCACCAAGTGAACCCTAACGATAGCACAGAAACTTTAATTTCCCTCTAGAAATTTGTTAAACATTGTTGCTTATAAGTACAGACTCTGAAAGCAAATATAAGCACAAAATAAAAAAGAAGTGTATTAGTAATTTACCAAACAATGCTCTGCCCTTGATGGAGTGGTTGGAGATTCCCCAGTTATACTGGATAGCATATGAAATCTGCAATGCTTTTCAGTTTGTTCCCTCCAAGACCTAAGTTTGCTGCACACCTGTGGTGACTGTGTTAGGTTTAGCTAAAAGTCAGATCCAGTGAGCATTTCCCATTTCTTCTTCTGGTGTAATAGGGACATCGGAGGGTGACATGGTACGTGTCTACATAGTGAGGCTAACCTGGTAAGGGTGTACATAGTGAGACACATGTACTGAGGGTCCACACAGTCAGGCTGACATGGTAAGGGTCTACCCCACCAACACATCAGACCCCTAAATACTGTGACAGTGAGGAAAGTTGAAACAAAGGGGTCATTTTCCTTCAGCTGACCCTTCCTTAATGCTGGGATATGGGCATCTCCTGTCACCTACCTGGGTTCCAGATAGCACTACGGGACCACGGGACCATGAGGGTCTGAGTTACCTTACACAGTCAGGAGGTCGGAAGAGGAACAGTATGTCATTAATCCGGAATCGTTTGGGATCCAATTCAGGGTCAGTAGAGAAGCAGTCCTCGGGCCGGTATCTGAAAACAAGTGTGGCCTTGCCTAGTGAATGGCAGGAGCCGTGAAACTCCTCACATTGGCCTAAATCCCATGCAGATCTAGCGACTTAGCATGTTAACACGGGGCACTAGGAATAGAGAGGGAGGAGAAGCTTGAGGGAGGGGCAGGTCATGAATTGTGAAGCTTGACCTGAATGGCAAATGACCAGATGGGAAATGTGTGATGATTGGGTATGTGTACTAAAGCTTGTGCCTATTGATGTGTCAAGTTATTACACATTTTAAATATTTGTTGAGGATAGAGAGAGGGCTCCGTGGTTAAGAGTACTGGCTGCTCTTCTGGAAGACCTGGGTTTGATTGCTGTTATCGACAGGATGACTCAACCATTTCAGGGGATTCAATATCCTCTTCTGGCCCCAGGTAAAACATCCATATACATAAAATAAAATTTAAAAAATTAAAAGCATTTATTGAAGTCATAAATTTAAACATGGAAATATCATATATTTATGCAAAGGAGAAAGCTTTTGTGTATACAAACGCTTAAGGTGTTTTTTTTTGTGTAATTATGGAACTTAGACACTCAGAACACAGTATATTTATGAACATAACCTCCAGGAAAGTCCTTCCTTGAAGGCATTACTTGCTATTTAGACTCTTATGCAGGAAATCTCCTATTATTTAGGGCAAAGTCAACACTTACATTTCTTTGACAGTAGCTGTTACAAAATTCCATAAGATAATCATGCCGTTTAAGGTTCCACAAGCTATCAGATTGTATCCCTCTACTTGAAACAAATCAATGCAGTTCACCTCAATGTCAATGGCAGGATTCTGAAGAAAAAGGACACAGATGCAGACTGGTGGGAACGCAAAGTCAGCCTAATTCCAATGTTACACATGCACACTGCAATTGTAATCAACTTAAAGCAGCTTAGTAGTATGTTCAAAGTCATCTAGCATAAAATATACTACCCCCCCCCATTGCCTTTAGCATTAGAAAGTTAGCTTAGATAATTCATTGGAACAACAAAAACATTCTTCCCTTCTCTTCAGGCCCCTTTTGATTTAGTCTTACTCCGCTTTACCGACCATTAAAGTATTTCTAGTTCTTTTTGTATTCCCTTCAGTCTTCTTGGAGGAAAAAGAACAGTCCACATTAGCTGTCTCCACTAACATGCCCGTCTTTCACTGCACAAGCCCATCTTTGCGGAAGTCTTTTCTGCATATTGCCAGTTAGTTATGTTCTTCTTTGCAGGTATCTTGCCTTGGATATTTTCTGAGCATCTTAGGTTCTTGAAACAGAGAATCAAATATGGTCTCTGTGGTCTGAAATATGTATGAGAATTTAAAGTGCCTAGGTGAAGTGTAAATTACCGAGCAATCTCAAAATGCCATGGTGGGGACGCGAAAGGCTATCCATTTAGTCATGTCTCCAGCCCTACTTCTGCTGTAGTTTACTAATTTATCATCTAAAGTGATCGCTTTTCAATTCTTTGTCACATGTGCAATTGCTGGACAAGTGACTTGGTTCCAACTCACTGTGCACTCATCTTTCTGCTAATATTGGCTATACTCAATGTTTCATACAGCATATACATATGTCCAAACCTGCTTCCAATGACAGAGTTGGAAGAGGTTGGCTAGAATCCCTCTCCAAAATTATGGAGAATTGTGTGTATTAATTTCAAAGCCTTTTAATCTAATAATAAAATCTTTTATTGAAACTACCAATGCAGTCCGAGTTCAGTCAGTGCGATGCTGACATTTGCTTCAATATGAGGAAACAATCTTTTCTATATTAAAATGATCCAATAGACAGTTTTTAAATTCTTTAAGACAAGCCTTGTAATTTTCTTGTGAGTTACATCGCAGTTATTTCACTAGTGATAAGCGAGAGCCTGAAGGCTTCCTTTGATTGTTTTTTCTACAGCCTGCATTCTTCTTGTAGGCATTGGTATCTGACCATTGGTCCCTGAGAAAGCTGAGATGTTGAGGCACTTCAAGCTCATATTAGAAATAAAGTTAGTGAAGAGACATTTAAAACAATCAAAGGCTTAAATATTTTTAAGAACAAACAAACATATAAATTGACATCTTCCTTATTTCCCTATCCTTGGTCTCAACCAAAGACCCTGGCTATTCATCATGTATGTACATGCAAGCATGCCACAGAACTAACTTTCTGAAGAGACTGTCTATCAAGTTGTGTATTTCAATATCTACAGATACTCATAAGATATTTTGAATGGTCTCTGTGCTCTAGCAGTTATGCATGTTTTAGTGGTTACACACAAACATCCTGAGACAATTCTGTGGTAGCAAAGGGATATGGGGCTGGTATGTATCATGATATGGTCATATCTCAAAAACTAGCTATATGAGGGCAACAACACACATATATAATGGGAGCCACTGTTGTAAACGTGGAAAATAGATTTATCCTGGAAAGAATCAGGTAGGTGTTCACATGACAGGTGCCTGGGGTGATGGTGATAGTCTACGTATTGACAGAGATTGGGGTTGTGCAAGTTTCTGAGTGGGCAGGGGAGGGGCTCACAAGCCCTCACCCCTAATTAAGGATTAATGGACAGTTGATGGCTTCTTGGAGAAGGAGGAGAAACAATTTTCTTTAAATGCATAGCTCTTGGTAGGTAAACCATGCTTCCGCTGATGGCCCCATACCCAGAAGTATATGAACGTCACAAATTGGGAGTCTATGGATTTTTAAATTTAAAAAAGACACAAAGTTAGGGCATATAGAGGTAGGGGTGGATCCCAGAGGAGTTAAGAAAAGGAGCAGGGATGAATATGATCAAAATACATCGTATGGAACTTTCAGCGAAAATATTTTTTAAAAGAATCAGAACATACATTACTAGTTTGTTGAGTGAAGCTTTTCTGGACGATTAACTCAACATCTGGGAAAGGAATGGCCATCGCCCTTTCTTTAGCTGACACCTTCAGATGTACAATATGGCTTCCATACTGTAGGTAAGGCATGGCATCAGGCAGCTCCCATATCACCACGAGGAAGAGGTCATCCTCTTTTCCCTGGAGCCGAAGAAATTTAGTAAGTGAAAAAGAAAATTCAATGTATCATTTCCGTTGAGCCGTTCTTAAATAAAGCAAAGGCAGACCGGTACCCCGTCATCCTGCATCATCAGTTCTCAAGCTCTGGCTTCTTACTCACAATATCATTTTCTTTGCGTCTCACTCCTTATAGTAACCAGAAATCTACTATCTGTCGTGGAAGTTTTATTATCTCTACATTCACATGTTTTAACCCATCTCGGCATCTGCTGGTTAGCTGGATGTCAGGTTGACACAAGCTAGACACCATTTGGAAGAGTGAACTTCATTGAGAAAATGTCCCACCAGATTGGCCTGGGGACACACTTGCAGGGAATTTCCTTTACTGATGATTGATGTGGGAAAAACCCAAGCAACTGTGAGTGGTGCCACCCCTGGGCTGCTGCTCCCGGAAGAAACTGTGCTGAGCAAGCAGTCAGCAGAGTCTGCCCGTGGCCACTGCAGGAGTTCATGCTTTGTGCTCCTGCCCTGACTTCCTTCAACAACAGACTACAGGCTGTTAAGATACGATGACTCCATACATCCACAAGTTCATTTTTTAAAAAAGTGTTTTAACAAGGCAATGGAAAGCCTTACTAAGACAATATGATATTGCCTTTCTACCTTTATTCATTCATTTTCTTTCTATTTTCACGTGTATGTTGTGCTTGTATGTATGCTTGCATGTTTGCTCTGTGTGTGTGTATGAACACGTGGAATCTCTCAATCAAATCCACACATGAATGTGAGATTGAGATAGGAGGGATGTACCTTACAGTTTTATTTGCTTTGGTATTATGATCATTTATTCTATATAGTTTTGTTTTCTAAATCATTATTCTTAGTGATATTGTTAATTGTTTACTTCTGTATGGGCATAACAACCCAAAATTTTAAGGCTGGTCCTTTTGCTAAAAGAACAGGGACCCTTCTAGAATGAAAAGTGGCTATGGAAGGGCAGAGATGACTGCTGGGGAGTGGAGACAGTGAGCTGCACCCCTAGTTCTTGTGTGATCTAAGTCTGGGGAATAGATTCCTGTTTTCATTGACTTTCTTCAACTGGTGGATGAATAAAAGCTCTTGCATTATTTAAAGCCTTTGGATTCTGGTTCTGAGGCTTCTGTTATTCTTCTCTCTTATCTCTCTCTCTCTCTCTCTCTCTCTCTCTCCAAGCTCAGTTTAATGTTCTGCGCCAAAGACCAGAATAACCAATGTGTAAGTGTCTAGGGCAGAAACCAAAACATTTTCGATATGTGATGGTCTCATGTATCCCTGTCTGATCTTGAACTCACTGTGCAGCCAAGGATGATCTTGAACTTCTGCTTCCACTTCCCAAATGCAAGAACTGCATGTGTGTACCACCATGCCCAGCTTTTGTGGTGCTAGATATCAAACCTAGGGCTTCGTGCATGCTTAAGGCGAGGACTCTACCAACCCAGTGGCATCCCAAGTACAGAATCATGACTCGTTTTGCAGCCTTTCAAGTACAGTGAGCATAGTTCGATTACAGCAACTTCCAGAAGGCAAGTGACATTGTGTTTTACGTGGATGCCAAGGCATTCTTCCTCCAGTCACATTTTGGGCTATGCAGAGAATAAGGGAAGAATCTCCCGACTGGGGAAGATGTCCCCTCCTCTCTCTCAGCTAACAGGATCAGCCATCCCAGTCGATGTTCGTACTTCATCACTGCAATCCTCTTCAAGACTTATTTTCTGATCTTAGCTTCCAGAGGAGAGCAACAAAGACAATGTTGGTCCTTGAGGTCTAGCTGACTGGGTGAGGGCCACACGGCCAAGATAAATGATGTTGGCTTCTTTTTAAATTTGAAGAAGGCATTAGTATTCCTAGGTGGTAACAGATTCACAGAAAAATAAATTATCCTATCTCAAACCTCCCCTGAACAGCCCTGAGCAGATTGCACCATTAACCTTAAAATAATGACTTTGTAAGTCATTTTGGTGAGGAATGGAAAAAGTGACTTGAGCATCTTTGAATGCTTGATGGGCCACAAGGGACAGAATCTGCTGGGGAGCCTTCTTGAGGAGTCGAGAATTATTGCCGAGGTAGGGTGTGAGCAATGTTAGCAGTGCTAGAGAGATGTGTGTCAGCTCAACCTTTCTGACACCCATTTTAGGGGATCCCCAATGATGCCGAAGCAGGAATGTGACGGGTGGGATGCTGGGCCTGGGGAGCTGTGATTTTTGCCATTTGCTTGGACTTGAGCAAAGCTGGTTACTAGCATCACAGGAAAGCTGGAAGATAAGCATTACCCTCACTGACTGGAGAGAGGGGAGTTGAATGGGGCTGGAGATGTAGCTCAGTTTGTAGATTGCTTGATTAATATGATTAAAGCCATAGACTCAATCCCCAGGATCACATAGACTGAGCAAGGGGGTGCGATGAGTGTGGTGGTGTCTGCACTTGGGAAATGGAGATAGGAGAATCAAGAGTTTAATATCAGGCTGGGCTACATGAAACCATAAAGAGAGAGAGGGAGAGAGAGAGAGAGACAGAGACAGAGAGAGACAGAGAGAGACAGAGAGAGGCACACAGAGAGAGGTAGAGAAATGATCACCGTTGGATTTCCCCCAAGAAGACTGTCTGCAGAAAAAGCATGGAAGTGGGGATTCAAACCTGGATCATCTTGATAGTCCCGTTGCGCTCCAAGGCGAGGACAAGGTGCTGGTGCTTCACCTGGGCCTTGAGGAAAAACAGGCGCAGCAGCCCGTGTTCCTCCTCTGCCCAGTCTTTCCCTTCCGGCAGCATTTTCATCTCCTGCCCACTGCCAAAGTCCCAGATCTTAGCTGTTCCTGAGGGCACGGAGGAAAGGCTTTGTGGGTAAGATGGTGTGCAGACAACCTGGCTCTTAACTCAGGGGACACTGATCCTGTTGAAATGCATGCTGTATTTATTTCCTACTACGACTGACTGCTGAGTCTCCCCAGTCTTTCCTTGCATGGTTTGTCACAGGCTGATTAAAGTGAGCAGAACAGGATGGCGTCTTGAAAGCAATGGATGTCTGCATTGGTTTGGATGAGTGTTCCCCAAAGCTTTGAGTGTTGAAGGTTTGGTTTCCATCTTGGCACTATTAATGGAACCTTCAGAAGGTGGGAATGAGGTACCAAGCTCATCTATGGAGTCTCTTAATCTTTATGCCTGAAAACATATGTCCACTCGTTCTATCAGCTGGCTTGTGAGGAAGCATTTATTTTACAAATCTACCCGAGAATAAATACATTCCAGGTAGTGAATGGTCCCATACACTGTCTAATCTAGAGCAAGCAGATATTTTGTAGGCGTTCAGAAGAAGATGAGGTAGGAAGGTGGAAGGGCAGTGTTTAGTTTTCTACTCAGTTTCTGCTTCTCCCCTAAGCCCAACATCTCCTCTCCATGACTTAGTCTTCAGCACTAACACTATTGGGCATGCAATGATTTGACTGTTTGCCCCTCTGCCAGGCAGGCTACCCCCATAATTTATTTGCTCATTCTCAACACCAGACATAAACTATACCCAGGATACCCTGCAGTGACAAGAACCTACCTAGTATACCTTGAACAGTGGCAAGAACTACACGAGGGCTGAATAGTCAGCCCTGCCCCCTTGCTGCTTACTACATATGGTGAGATAGCCTGGGCAGTGGTGGAGAGCTCGCTCTGGTGTTGACGATGAAGGAGAGCTGGTGGGCTGACCAACCAAGCGACCACCCAGACCCAGAATCAAGGCTATAAATTGGCCTTGATCATCCACGTCATTTATTATCTGTAGGAGCACAGAAGGGGATTGTCCTCCAGACCCAAAGTTATAGAGTCTCCGTGACATAGAACAACAGGTTATCCAAAAGGAGCCCCAGTGAGAGTCCAGAATTGATGATGCAGCAAAAACCAGAGACCTCAAGCCAGACCAGTGACTCAATGCAACGAACACTTGTAATTGACGATACATGAACTAAAATTAATGTCGTGAGTGCCTGTGGCATGGTGAGGTTGCTTTCCTCTGCATCTCTCCATAGGGAAGAACACTGTCCCTGCGCATCATATGCCAATGCATTCCCTCGCCTTGGTGCTGCACTCATGATTGCATTCATGCTGTGTTATCTGCTGTTCACATTTTCAAATATCCGACTTTCACATCGGGTGCCCACTCATTCCATCAACTTGTTCATGAGGAAGCATTTACTTATCAAGTGTGTTCCAGAATAAATAGATTCTGCATAGTGCACGCAACTGGTCACTCTGTCTACTCTAAGGCAAGCGGATCTTTTGTGGGTGCTCAGAACAAGATGCAGTGGAAAGGTGAGGCAGTGTGCAGCTCTCTAGTTCCTACAAGTGCTTCACAGAGGAAAAAATATGAAACACAACCACACCTAAGCCCCAGAGTCCCTCAAGTTCAATGTGCCTTCCTAGAGCCTAGGCATAGAAGTGTATCCAGTATAGAACTCTATTTTTTTTTCAGTTGGCTTACAGAGTAGTGGGTTTCATCGTGGTGTTTCCACACCCATGGATCATTATGTGAGAGGCTTTGGCACACAGTTGCAGCAGCCACGTGAACAGAATGTAACTTCCGAGTTTGTTGATTACGTCCATATCCAGACATTAGTGGCTGTGAAATAGACTTGATTTTCACCCAGGCCGTGCTATCTCTCTGGAATGTCTGTATGTCAGCCTAATTCACACTGAGCCTTAAACCCCCTAAACTTAGGAATTCCTGCACAAATTTTCAGGATACCGTGAGATGTCATATTCTGAACACTAGGCTCACCATTATATGCTCCTGTGGCAAAAATAAATCCACTTTCATCAATAGCCGCACAGGTTAGTTCAATATTGAAGCCATGAGGGTCTAGAATCTGGTATATTTGGAGGCCCGTCTCAAGTTCCCATACCTATAGAAGAATAAAACATCAGTAAAACCCAGGTATTCCATACATCTGCCCTTCATTTCTGAGCAAAGCTTTTACCACTGTCAAAGTCTTCAAATTCTCTACACACTGTCCCCAGCACCCTGCCCACACATATACCCTTTCCAAACAAACTAATATATAAATAAAATATGGTTAAATTTTGTTTTTAACCAAACATGTGGCTTGAACTGGCTTGAAACGCTTCTTTATCATGTATTCCTGATAGCTTAAAGAACTTCAATATATTCTCTCAGTCTATTATACCGCTACATATAAAACCCTATGTCTTACCTATCGGAAGGTAGCATTTCACTTGCTCAGGCCTTTTCTGCCTAGGAGGTCCTTCCACACTCACCTTGATTACAGACTCTGAGCAGATAGTGAGCACTTGATGGAAGTATTTGTTGTAGAGCATGACATTGATTTCTCGTTCGTGAGTGTGAGGAACCTGCTTTGTGTCCTGTATCATCCTGGTCAACGGATACATGTCTATAACGCTCGATCCTAGAAAGGAAGGAAAGAAGGAGGACATCACCACGCTGGGTGTGGTTGATGGTGCATCCTTGTGTTCCACGCTTTGGAGACTGAAACAGGAAGACCATGGGTCCCAGGCCAACCTCATCTGCATAGTGATATAATAACATTTTTAAAAGTGAAATGAAGTAAAGAATAAAAAATTTTGCAAAAGCATCTCATCCCTAAATTGTCATTACCAGAAACCAGCTAGGTTTGGAGCCAGCCGGTCAGTGAGATTAGAGTATAAAAGATCAGTGCCTTAGCATTTACTAGGTGAGACTACAGTGGCCTCCTCCAGAGCATCTCTGGCAAACACAGCAAATAAGATGCAGCCAGGGGAAAGCATTCACTGGAGATAAATGGAGATTATCTTTCAAACACAGGTCATCCTGAACCCTGTTTTTCTAGTCTGCTCTCTGTTCCTGACGGTGTGCCTCTCCAAAGTGTGCACGTTGGTGATGCTGTCCACCAGCCGTCTGCTGAATAGAGGTTTGTTCTGGTGATTGAAATGAGTCAGAGAGTTCTTCAAGCCAACAGATGATAACACATGCTGTGAACACGGTCTGATTAAATATAATGAATGAGAATGATTGCAGGCCAGTGATTGCAACATCAATAGTAAAATTAATTTCCAAATCACCATGTAGTTAGCTTGGCCAGGGCACTGACTGGGTAGCAGGATTCTTGCATTTTCCTATGGGTATGACTTAAATCTCAAAATCAGGATCTTGTGTGCTTTAGTTTATGCAATGTCTAGAAATACTGATAAACATTATCAAACCACTCTGTAGTTCATTTTTATTTATTTATTTGGTTTTTTCAAGTCAGGGTTTCTCTGTGTAGCCCTGGTTGTCCTGGAACTTACTCTGTAGGCCAGGCTGGCCTCAAACTCAAAGATCCGCCTGCCTCTGCTTCTTAGAGACATGTGCCACCACTGCACAGCGCATTCTGGAGTTCAAACAAAAGCAGACGTTCCGAGAATAGGAAGCTTCTTCCTACTTTATTGATGTGGCTATCAATTTGTCACCAAGGACGCAGCGGTGACTTTCTCACATCATTCCAGAGGAACTCTCCAAGTCTTAGCAGCAGGTACCAAGGTGTTTAGATTTCGTGACGCAGCCTGTTCATATAAACATACAGGACTGAGATGGCTCGTCAGATAATGTTGTTACTCAATTCAAGCACCCCTGCCAGGAAACGTGAGAGATGGAAGGCCATCGGGCTCTCAAAGGCATACTTGGAGCATCTCCGTAAACCCCTAAACATGATACCAACAGTTCACATGGCTGGGTCTGCCTGTGAAGAGCTGATGCTTTTTCCGCCCTTTTGGCTAGTTATCATACAGCAAAGGAAATAAAGCCAGGGAAAGAGCGAATGCAGATGCGGGAGTCAGAAGTTCTGAGATCGAGTCTCGGCTATGACCTGTCCGAGGTTTGGCTTGTGCATTTGGGAAACTTCAGTGAAGGATTCCGGCCTCAAAGGGTGACTGCGGAGAGGAGACAGAGTAAAAAGACAACACATAGCTGTGGTCATCATCACCGGCGTATCGATGACGGCACTGACGGTCATAAGTGTTCACCAAGCACTGCGTGCAGAGTTGCTGCCCACATGGCTCAGAAAACTACTCTACCTGATGTCATGGGAATCTAAGCACAAATTAATACACTTGACATAATCCCGATATCAGCTGAGAGCTGTGCTTTTAAATGATTGATTGATTTTATGTGGACTCGTGCTTTGCCTACATGTATGCTTGTGTGAAGACGTGATGGCTGCACTTTTAATCATCAGGCAGTACACAAGCTCAGTATTTTGCAAACAGGAGCACCACCAAAAAGTATATAAAAGTGGAAAGAATTCTTGGCTTTTCTATTCTCCATCTTCTTTGTCTTTGGTATTTTAGCCCTTCTTTACGCTGGTGATAATTGGGATGGAAATGCTGAGCCCCATAATCGAGCAGGCAAGTTCTGTGTGAAGAGGTGACATCTGTGAGTAGTCATTAATGCATTCATTTCAGATGGGGACACATGGAGCAGAAGCATTCACAGCCGAAACTAAGTTCTCTTTTACAGGGTGGAAAATTATTTAGTGAGCATGAAGTGATGGTTCTCTTCTAACCCAGGACAAATAAACAACACCAAATTAAAAATAATTATGTTCCCCAACAGAGGCAGCACCAATCACTTCCCTGCCTTAATTAATCCCTCAGGAACTCAGAGCAGGTGGTCAGTGGTAATATGCTTCGGAAAGGCAATTCTGGCTCAGTGCTCCAGAGGGTAGAGCTGCTATTAATATAACCAGTTTTCTTCTAAAGGCTGAAGGCTGTGCATATCAACAGTAGCCAAGCTAAATGCCGAACAAAGTTCTTGAAAACCCTTAAAACAATTTGGCAACCAATGCGTTTTATTTAGGACCCATCTTCCTAGCCTCTGGCCTCTCTCTCTCTCTCTCTCTACTGTTCTTTATCTGGAAGCAAAGGCAGCTGAGGTCTGTGCCCACCCTACAGAGTGACCAGCTTCTTACCAAAACTGTTTTGTCTCAGAAAACAAGTTCATACTGGCATGTACCAGGGTCACCACCCTAGGAAAGTACCAATTTACTGCATTCGAGAGGCAGACCGGAGCCCAGACATAGCAACAGTGGTCCAGCTCTTTCCGTTTCACCTAGGCCATGTCCCCCTAGGCTCATCAACCTAGAGAACTCACCTGGTGTTTTCATATAAGGGAGGCTGCATAGTTCATCAGCTAACTTAGGATAAGAAACTGAAATAAATATTTATACTATCACTAACCATGGTTAGTCATTTCCTTTTCTTTGTGTGCATTTTCATAGGAAGTGTTGAAAAGCTATCCTTTTTAGAACGTAAAAGATATGAGATGAATTTGCTATATGTCAAATAGACATACCTGTAATGAGCATGCCATGGTTGGCGTCATACACCATGGAGTAAATCTGCATGTCTCCTGGTCCTCCTTGGCTATCGTGGAAGACTTGCAATACTGATAGGGTCTGGATATCCCACACTCGGAAGACCTGGGGAACAAGCAGAATCCACCCATTTAAACACCATTGTTCTCACATGGGGCAGTTAAGTCTTTAAATGAATTGTGTTTTTATAAACTTGCAATGAAATGCCGTTTGAATTGTGAGCACACAGGTGCTCTGTTTCAGCTTGGCTCTTGGTTCCAACGTTGCTTATCCACATGGAATACCCAGTTGAAAGCGTTGCTTAAGGCTTTATCTTTTGTCACTGGGTTCCCCTGTACTATTCACAATGCCCAGGAAACAGAACTAATCTAGGCGTCTGTTAAGAGATGAATGGATAAAGAAAATCTGCCATATATACATAATAGAATTTTGTACAGCCATCAAGAAAAATGAAGTTATGACAGTCACAAGAAAATAGATGCAACTGGAAATCACGTGAAGTGAAATAAGCCAGACACAGAAAGAAAAAAAATACTTCATATCTTCTCTTCTATGGAAACTGGGCTTTAAATTGAGAGTGTGTATCTATATGTGTGTATGCAAGTCATAAAATGAGAAAGGGAATCATGGGGGAGCAGGAAGAAATGCTCATGGAACTTGGAGTTAGAGAAAGTAACGGAAGGGAAGGTTGTCTGGAGATAAGGGACCAGCTATGGGGACAGAAAGACAGAAGTAAATGAGAAGAAAACACCATGGCACCGACGCATAAAGAGGTCATTTCTTAGGTATCTGTAATACGGTGGTGCCGTTGAGAGAAAAGAGCAGCACTACTGAATCGGTCCTACGGGTGCTTGTTGTTCTCTGTCAACAGCTCCAAGAAGGGACGGGCAGTGTCTGAGGGAAGGTGTTGGTGTCAAAGCTTGGGAGAGCCGACCTAGAGCCAGCCAGCTTTGGGGAGACTTAGGAAGAAAACAAGGACAAACTGTTTCAGAAAGAGGCAGAGATGGTATAAGGGACAAGCATAGAAGATTTTTCACTTTCACTATACCGATCTTGGGGTAACAGAATGGGATATTTACAAGTCGCAATTAAATCTTGCCTACGGACATGTAAACATAAATTACAATATAAATTCAGAGTCTCGTAGCAGTAAGAGTTAAAATGCTGGGTTGTTTTTTTTTTTTTTCAAACAAGTTGGGAGTGTGAGAATTAAATAAAAGGATTACTTTAGCCTTGGGAAAAAAACAGAATTATGAAGCTGAGTAACTTTGAGAAAAGGATGGGGGGAGGAGCTAAAGTTGCTAGCCACAAAACACCACAGAGAAGGGTAAAGGAAAGGTTTCGTCCAAAGCCCTCCGTAAGGAACAATGAATAAGTAAAGATAAAGGGAAGCGTGTTCGGATTCATCAATGGCTTCTGGGTTTTCTTCCGGCAAGCTTCATGTCAGTTGCTGTTAGCCAAAGGCTTTAATATCTCCCCCCGCCCCTTTGAGGAGTGTTTGTCATAGAATTAGCAGAGTAGAATATCTGTGTTTTAGGAGTTGGTATCAGATTCACAGGAAAGAGAACGTCCTAGTCTGAAAAGGGGCGGTGCTAACAAGAGGCTCATATCCGTGAACATACAGTGACGGGAACTGGCGGAGGCGCTTCACTCGAGTGTGATTACCAATAGAAGCGCTCTCAGTATCACTGCTGCTGGCTACAGGGAGGAGACGGTCATTCCACTGCACTATAAGTACTCAGTGGAAGCACCAGCATCGAGACACCGCGAAAACAACATCACTAGAGTCTATCTTTAGAAACAGAGTCATTCAAATGAAGTGAGCAATTTAGGAATAGATTAGTCTATCATATACTAAGGGAGTCTGGGATCTGACTTGCCTTTCTAAACTTTGCCTAATGGCCACAAGAAGTTAGTTATTGAATCAAATTGGGTTGACCCAATAGATGGCATGATTTTACATTGCAATAAACCCGGAAATGTGTGAGGTCACCTTGGAGAGGTGGTACATTTGAGGATGGAGCATGCGTGACTGGAGTACAAAGGGTTATGTTCAAATGCACAACAAATAGATGGAAGGTATTTGACCTTGTCTCTATAGGGAATTCAATGCAAAATGTGCTTATTTGGTTGCTGCCAGTCAATTGATATGCAAAAAAGTTAGCAATGTGGAACAAGACTTGATAATTTTATTGTATTGTTCTCACATTTTTCCCCACTGTGTGATAATTGGCAAGTAAAAAAATGAGGTAAAGACATCAGCACACACATCATTCAAATATTAAATACTCAGGGGAGGGGCTCATAAATCCTCACTTCTAGTCAAGAATCTGACAGTTGATGGCTTCTAGGAGAGGGAGAGATGGGTGGGTCAACCATGCTCCTGTGGATGGTCCTACATCTAGAAGTATACGGTCAGCACAGACTGGATTCAGTATGTTATTAAGAAAGAGACAGACAGACAGACAGAAAAACAGAGAGAGACAGAGAGAAATAAAGTAAGTTGGTAGGGAGGAGGTGGCAGCAGATCTCAGAGGAGATGGAAGAAATCTGAGATGAATATGATCAAAACACATTGTACATGTCATACACAATAGTACTTTTGCTTTAATACCTTGAGCTAAGCGAGCCTGTTGTACTTACCCCATTTGGCTCCTTTCAAGCTGCTTCTTTGTGATACCCACCAAGCACCACGTAAACACGCCTGTAAGTTTAAACCTCTGCCCTTCTGCCTCCCTCAAGGTCCCACTTATTTGCCAAAGTTTTATTAGTTTGCTTGCTTAAACTCCTTTTCCCGGTTCCCCATTTTCATTGCATTCCGGCCTTTTGCCTTGTGAGAAGAGGGAAGCCGTCTGAGAGAGAAGCATGACGGTGACTGGCTGCACGCTGCCACAAGGCGATGGTGTGACCTCTGCCAGTTATTGCCTAAAACTCCTTTTCCCTCTCGTGTACAATTTACAGTCATCATGTGTATATGTTCTGGGGATTCAAACTCAGTACAGTTTATAATATTCTTAGACCCACTGATTATACACACACACACACACACACACACACACACACACACACCTCATCAAGGAAGCTGCTTCTTGCAGCAAATGGAAACTACTACAGAAATTCTCAACTGGTCAAAGTACAGACAACAACAGACCATGGGTGTCCATCACCAACCAACACAGCTACAATGCAACTCATACTTGAGACCCAAGGGATACTGTAGAAGAGGGAGGCAGAAAGCTTGTGAGAGCCAGAACACTCGAGCCTCTCCTGCCAGATCGTGTCCTTTTATACATGACAGGGAGCTGCACTCACGGAATCTCAACAGCATGGTCACTTACACAAGACTTGTACAGAGACGATACCAGGTGACAAGCCAGTTTGGGTGGAGAAAAATCACCCAGGGCCGCGCCCCTAGATGGAGAGCCAAAGCCTGGTAATGGTTGCTGAGCGAGGGAAACAAACCTCCAGGGATGAGTGCTGGCAGGTCATCCCATCCCACGTGATCACTCCTAACCACGCACACTCACGCGGAAGCAACACTACATGGACTCAGCAGGCTGTTTACATACATATGTAAATATACATAGCAAAATAAAGGAGAGGCAGTGAGGATCAGTGGGAGGAGCTGCGGGGGAGAAGAGGGACCGAAGTCATGGAACTGTAATGCTCATCTGTGGGATCCTCAGAAAAAAATTATAATTGCTATCACAACTAACCACATTAATTGAACTTATTCTTCTTGAAACTTTTTAATAGGTTGTATTTAATCAAACAAATACATTTTTCAAATATATTGCCAATATTCAAGACTCTCATTTCTAACATTTATAACTTATGTTTTTCTTTGGGAATTACTTTAGCTATACATACACACGTGTGTATGTGTGTGTGCATGCCTGTTAGGCCTCCCTGTAGTTGACTTTAAGAACAAACAGCTTCCTTTTGGTTCTGCAGTTTTCTTCTTGTTACCTTTGCGGAGGAAAGGCTGATGACGTGTTGTTCTTTCTCATTGTTTACGATCTCCGTGATGCTGAACATGTGCCCCACCAGCTTCCCAACTGGCTTCGTGCTGATATTGGGGTGCCACAAGCGGAGGACCTTATCATCTCCTAGAAAGAATGACAGTGACAGAGGCCTCGTATTCTCAAGTGCTCAGAAGTTAAAAGGTGTCCTTATTTTATTCCTGTTACCGTGATTAAAAAAAAAAAAAAAACAAAAACAACTTAAGGGAGATAGGCTTTAGTTTAGCTCACGATTTCGGGTAACAGTCCATCAGAGCAGGAGCGTAAAGGCAGCAGGAATTTAAAGCAAGTACCCACAGCACACCCACCATCAACCGCTAAGAGCAGAGAGAAATGAATGCATGCCTGCTCATTGCTCATCTAGTGGTCTCTGCTCCTCTACCTTAGGAATGACGTCGCCCACTTTCAGGTTAGGTTTTCCCACATCAATGAATGCAACCAAAGATAATTTTCATTAGCAAGCCCACAGGTCAATGAAAATTAGGTCCCTGACTGAGTCCTTTTTTCCTGGTGATTCTAGGCTGTGGCAAATTGACATTTAAAATCCACCATCACCAAAAGCATCTCTCATTCATTCAGTGAGATCCTGGTCTCCTTTCTGAGGAACCACAGCCCACAGCTCCCCAGAGGCATTCCTTCTGCGGCTGACTTGAAGACATTAGCCTTGTTTTGGATCTGTCTGTGATCAACGTATCTTCACATACAAATGTGAATTCCCATAAATATTTCATGACTACTTCCCTTGATTCAATACTTCCTACTCTGTCACGCATTAATACATTATTTATACTCTATTTACTTCCAAAACATATTTCAGGCAGCTGGTCTTTTGTTTCTACAGTCTGAATTATGCAAACATTATAATAATAAAAGAAATCAAGGGAAGAGGCAAACTGCTCATAATCTCCAGCATGAGCAAATCATCTGCCTTTTATTTCCCCATTTTCCTTTTCCTGCAGAGCCACAAGCACAAGACATTTAAATGTAATTACTATCATAGCACACATTTTGTCTTTTAATTGTTAAAATCATCTGAGTACACAGGAAAATAAGGAAATAGTATACAAGAGTGACATTTTTGTAAAAATAAATAAGTAAAAGCCTTCTCCCAGCCTGCTACCTTATCCCCCAATTTCTACTTTTATGCAATATGGGAAATCATTGTTAACACTTTTTGCAGTTTATTTAGTAGTGTGTGTTTGAGATCAATTGTCAAGTTTAGGTGTCTTCCGCAAGTGTGCTCCATCTTGGTTTTTGAGACAGGGTCTCTGAGCATGAAGAACACTGATGGACACCGGAACGGCTTGCATTTCTAGTGTGTGCTGAGACATTTCCACACTTGTGTGTAATAGTACGATCAGGATAATATCTTTTATCCCAGAAACGTGCTTCTCTGTGTTGGAAACGTTTTAAAATCCTGTCTACCAGATATGTTGACATATTCAATTAATTGCTTCAACCATAGTTATCCCCTTATGCTGCAGAACGTTGGAAGGAATTCCTCCTTCCCAACTGTGTGTCTCTAACCACCCACCATCTCTTCACACCCTGCCCAGGCTCTGGTAACTGCTACTCTGCTCTCTTTTTTAAGATCAACTTTGTAGTTTTCACACAGAAAGAGAACCTGTAGTATTTGTCTTTCTGTGCTTGCCTTATCTCGTCAGCATGATGTCCTCAAGTTTGTCCATGTTGCTAGAAATGATGGAATGCCATTCCCTTCCATAGTTAAATAACTTTCCATTGATAGTTCATAACTTCTTAACCACCACCCACGACCTTTCGTCCCAGATTCTGGATTTTCTTCTTTTTGATCTGATTCAGCAGTGCTGTAAGGAACAGTCATCTGCGTGTTCACGTTTGCTTCTTAGATCAGTTGCCAACAGTAAGTTTCCAAAAGTAGAAACATGATGTTAAATCATGTTTACGACTTTAAGGCACACTGCCCACTTGCTTCCCCAAAGGCTTATGTCACTCCCCAAGGCCACTTGCCTTATCAGTCTGACCATCACGCGGATGCCGTGGTTTAAAGTGTCAACCTCTGTAATGCAAGGGTGCTGAGGGAAAAATTCAGGACCCCTTGCTTGTGCAGCAAGCACCCTTACATGGAGCCATCCCCCCAACCTCTTGTTCCCACTTTCTTATATATTATTCCAAACACGTAGCTAAGTCCTTAAACTGAATAATTTAATACTTTAAATCATTTAATCCTGAGGAGTTAATTTCTCATAATATAAGGATGGTGGATCATACAATTTCGTGACTGTTATCTTGAAATTCTGTAACACTTTTATGATTCGGCTTCCAGGATGATATCTATTGAGTTATTTGTGAAATCGAAAATCCAATATCTTAAAAAAAATCTATATTTTAAAAATCTTTACACAATTTGCTCTTTTTAAAAACATAAGTAAAACAGAGTTATGCAACTGTTCAAATAATAAAGGCTGCTTATAACAAAGAAATTCCAAAATACATATGACACAAACAATGAACATATCTTTCTTTGCAGCCTCATTAAATCTTGACTCTTGTAGCTCATTCACTGAAAGTTAGTACCTGACCATTTCTCACTATGAGTAGTCTGGGGAAGATGGTCTAGTTGAGCTGCCCAGGAAGAGAAGATCTGCATGTGAAGCTAGCCAGCCTCTGCATGTGTATGCGTGTGTGTGACCTTTAAGTGTATGCTTGTGTGTTTTAACAGCGTGGGTGCCCACATGCCTCTGGGTACTTGAGGAAGTCAGAAGGGAACCTTTGGGAACCACGCTCTCCTTTTCTACCTTCTGGTCAAGTTCTCATAGCCAAGGGACAGTTATTTATAAACTCTACCTTTAACTTATCTGTTTTTGCTTAGTCGCTAGCATGCATTTGGCCACCCACAAGACTGACTTGCCTTGTATGCTAGAAACTTTTGTGAGTAAACATATATTTATGTTGAAGGAGCCAGTTAGGTAAGGGTACAGTTGGGTAACTTGGAAGCTGGATATTAACAGGTTAGCCAAAGGTGATAGATTTGGATGCTCCAATAATGCTGGTTATTTTGTTGAGCCCCCCAAAAAGGAATTACAGAATTTTCTCTTCCTCTTTCATTGTCTCCCAATCCATTCTTCAAGGATATACTTCCACAATTAAAAAACAAACAAACAAACAGAGTGCTATGTCAATGTACTATGCCAATCCATAGTCATTATTATTCATTTATAATAAATAACCTACTAGGCTCTTCTTAGAGCAAAATTCCCTTTCAGTTTACAGCAGTATCCTATCAGGCAACACACAGTAAGAGCTCAGCAAGTAGTTACTGAGCTGTTCCCATTGGTTGCTATGAGTAGCTGCACCTCAGAGGTTTACCTGTTAAATGCCAAGGGATAGGGATGGGGAGAACATGCATCTAACCCAAAATGGAACCTTGGCTGATTGTTTGTCTAGTCCTTTTGTGAAGGTCAATTATATCATTTGGGGACTCAGATCTTGCAGTAGCATGAGAAGAAAGCTGAAAAACTCAAGTGATTCTTATTGGCTAGGGACCAAATTGGGCCCTCTCAAAACCCGTAGTGAAGCCATGAGCATCAATGTGGGGTACTTAGAGAGATAATTAGCTTTAAATAAGGTCACAATGATGGGGTCCTTATAAGAAAAGGAACCATGCAGCTTGCGTCTCATCTCCCTGGCACATGAGGAGGCCACCTACACAGCACAAAGAAGGCCCTTATTTAAGAGGTGACCACATTTGGTTGATGCTTGGATCTTTGACCTGAAGCCTCCAGAATTATAAGATAATAAAATTTTGTAGCCTAAGCTATATAATGTATGGTATTTTGTTATGATAGCTCAATCTTATTAGTGCAGCAACACACTATTTGAAGGCAGATAACCAGGAAATTCTTGAATTTAAAATAGTGAGAGCAAGAATCTAACTTTCCTGAGAAATTACTACCCACATAGAAATTTGATAGACATTAAGGATATAAAACTTCTAGATATTATTCCCTGATATCTACTTAAAACTATAATTTTTTTTATTTATTTGTTTTGTGTGCACATGTGTGTATGTGGGGTGGAAGTATGTGTGTGCCACAGTACATGTGTTGAGGTCAGAAGACAACGTTTAAGAATTGATTCTTGACCTTTATTAATGGCTAGAAACCAATTATGAGTGAGTATATCCCATGTTCATCTTTTTGGGTCTGGGTTACCTCGCTCAGGATAGTGTTTTCTATTTCCATCCATTTGCATGCAAAATTCGAGAAGTCATTGTTTTTTACCGCAGCATAGTACTCTAATGTGTATATATTCCACACTTTCTTCATCCATTCTTCCATTGAAGGGCATCTAGGTTGTTTCCAGGTTCTGGCTATTACAAA
>NW_026067925.1:3772777-3840143 GCF_014885135.2 Alexandromys fortis | reverse complement strand
GGGGAGGACCTTGGACTTTCCACAGGGCAGGGAACCATGACTGCTCTTTGGATTAGAGAGGGAGGGGGAGAGGAGTGGGGGGAGGGGGAGAAGAGTGCGGGGAGGGGGAGGGAAATGGGAGGCTGGGAGGAGGCGGAAACTTTTTTTTTCTTATTCTCAATAAAAAAAAAAAAAAGAATTGATTCTTGCCTTCCATTATGTGGGTCCCAGGGCTTGAACTGAGGTTTGGCAGACTTGGAGCCATCTGACCCAAGGTCTACAAGGAGGAGGAGGAAGAGGAAAAAAAAAAAGAAGAAGGAAAAGGAGGAGGAGGAGGGGAAGGGGAAGAAGGAGAAGGAGAAGGAGGAGGAGGAGGAGGAGGAGGAGGAGGAGGAGGAGGAGGAGGAGAGAAAGTAGTCATATGCTTTTGAACTCTGGATTCCTCTACACTGCTTCTCCTAATCTCCATTCCTCGTCCCCGATGAAGTTACCAGTTCTTTTCCCATGTTCTCTAGGCATCAGCCTTCTGCAGCACTAACCCTATAATTATAGTTGACTGTCTGTTGTTTATACAATAAACCTTGGATCAGTCATTTGTGGTGATACTTGACAAATAACAGGTACATGATTGTTGCTTGCTAAGTTACTACTGTGTTTTAATTTGAAATCTAGTATGCGTACTAGATTTTACTCAATATGTTTACTAGATATATTATTAGCTCTATAACCGAGTATCTTGCTCTACTCGTGCAATTAACTCATGCTATAATTTTCTTGTGAGAATAAATGAGCTCATACATATCTAACTGAACAGACCCTTATTGTTCACTGGACGTTACCACCACTAGTATGATTATTCTAAGCCCCTGCTTTGCATAATATATTCTACAAAATGTTTAGGGAGATTGGGAGAAGCTTCTACACACACATGAAGTATGGTCCCTGATTTGAAGTGTTTATAATCTAATACAGCCTTAAGGCAAGCATGAAATACTTAGAGTGAAAGGATTTATAGGCAAGTTCAAATATGAATAATCAAATCATTCTGTTCAATACGATGTGTTATTTATACCATTTATATTATAAATTATAGTTCTAAGAAGTTGATTCACCGTTGTGTTTTATATTTAACTCATTCTCTCTCTTTCCCTTTTTCTGGGGCAGGGTTTAAACAAAGCTACTCATCAAAGACACGCTTTTCTTTCTTTCAGCAGACTCATCTCCGCTGTGCGTCACTCAGTCCCAGGGCCACTTTTGATTAAATAAGCTGGCTCAGATCACAGAGGGAAGGGTCGGGGAGCACCCTGATGCTCAGGATCACAGCGGCCCAGAAGGGGAAAAAACAAGACTGAGGGCAAGGATAGTTGATTCAACCTCAGCTCCACCGGCTGACTAGCTGCTCAGCTTGTGGCTAATGGCTTTCTTTGTTTCCTCATGTGTAAAATAATGAACTTCAAGATTCAGTTCAGCTCTATTTTATGGTTGTGAGCTCTGAGAAGGCAAGGTTACTTTAGTGAGAGAAGAGAGCAAGCTTACATCTTTATAGCAAGGAGGAAACCTTCAGGGGCTCAGTCCAATGTTTCAAAGCAATAATTCCAATAATTCACTTTTTGGAATTTCTCCCTCTTTACCTTTCATCAGCAGGAGCCAAGAGGTGTGATTTTACTAGACATGTTCAGAAATCTGTCCCTCTGGCCCACAAGTACTGATAACATTGGCTGTGGCATCCCTGAAGTGGGTGATACTACTGCCAGGTGAGTTGGGGCTCTCCATGGGAGAAAGTCTGGGGCTTGTGTATTGCATGAAGAAGCGTACATCAAAGGACCGTCGCCTGAGTCACCAGCAGCACAGGCTGTACAAGGAGCAAGGCTCTTGGCTCAGTCACCAGTCGATAAGAGTATTGCCGCGGGGCAATGCTTTCAGTTACTGACTTGTTGGTAGTCTTGAGAATTTGCACTTTTTACCAGTAGAGTCTATTAACTACAACAGTTCCAGCAATTATGCATGGTGAAAAGTATTGGTTGCTCACTGATCACACTGCAACACATTCGATTGCTTTCAGGACAGCCTCTTGACCAGAATTTTGCCTGTGTGCACTGTGGAGAAAACAGTCTTCCTTGTCTACCTCCAGAGCAGGCTCTCCTGCTTCTGTAGACGCCAGCAGAGTCCTTGTACAGTGTGTGACGCCACCAGAATGGGCAGACAGGCCACGGGAGGCTACAGGATACCGAGCTCTTGAGATGTACAATGCCTCACTCATAGTCTTGCGCTATCCTCACCAGCATCATTTGTTGACTCAGATAGGCGTTGTAGCGGAGCTGTCTAGAATTGTCTCACTCCTGTTATGAAGCTTTGAATTCTCGAGGGTTAGGATGACAGCCTGATGGATCAGCCCCTAGCTCCTCGTCTTAACAGTTGCAGAAAGGTATTTGCTGAATATAACGTGGAAAAAAGGTATGCAGCGCTCAGAGACCTGGGCTTTGATGCTTGGATCATTCCAAATGAGGTGCTTAATTCTTGAAATAATAAATGATGACAATATTGGGTTAAGAAAATTGTGGTAGTCAGCAAATAATGCTAAGAAAATTTAAGGGTTTTGTTTTGTTGTTATCGTTGCTGTTGTTGGTTTTTGGAAGTTCCCAGTCATAATGAAGTTCTTTTTTTTTTTTTTTTTTGTTTGGTTGTTTGCTTGCTTTGGCTTTTTTTAAAAATATTTATTTATTATGTATACAATATTCTGTCTGTGTGTATGCCTGCAGGCCAGAAGAGAGCATTACAGATGGTCATGAGCCACCATGTGGTTGCTGGGAATTGAACTCAGGACCTTTGGAAGAGCAGGCAATGCTCAGATGGCTCAGAGGTTAAGAGCATTGCTTTGGCTTTTTAAGACAGGGTTTCTCTGTGTAGTCCTGTCATGGAATTCGCTCTGTAGACCAGGCCTGCCTCTGCCTCCGGAGTGCTGGGATTAAAGGCATTCACCACCAGCGCCCATAAAAGTAGCCAGTCATGGTGGGTATTTGTTTGTTTGACATGTTGTTTGTTTGTTTCCTGAAGAACTCCTATTGTGACCAAGCTCATCTAGTGTCCTGGTACGCTCAACCCAGGCAGCTGTGCTGAGCAGAACAGTTCTTGCCCATCTGTAGTCAGCAGCGGCACACACAGTTGAGAGGCTCATGGCTGAGCCACTAATCAACGAGGGTATTGTCCCCACGAGAGGATGTTTGCAGTTAGGGAGAATTTCCATTTTCTAGTCTCCACATCTGTAGGAATTCATTAAGCCATGCATGCTGGAAAGCACTAGCTAGCTGCTAGTCAATCACGCTGCTCGACTTTTGCTAGCCTCCATGGTAACTCTTATACAGGAAAGCTTTTAACTGGGGTTGGCTTACAGTTCAGGGATTTAGTCCATTATCAGCATGGCAGAAAGCATGGCAGCATGCAGGCAGACATGGTGCTGGAGGAGGAACTGAGTTCTACATCCTGCTGCCAATTCATAGGCAGCAGGAGAGTGACACTGGGTCTGGCTTGAGCATCTGAAACCTGAAAACCTGCCCCCAGTGGCCACTTCCTGCAACAAGGCTGTACCTACTCCAACAAGGCCACACCTCCTAATAGTGCCACTTCCTATGGACCTATGGGTGCCGTTTGCATTCAAACCACGGCAAAGTGTATAGATGTTTACACTCAGTGGTAGAAGTGCCTCAAGACTTTCATCTCAACAAAGTCACTACCAATCTGATTTTACTTATGTATTGGAATGGATTGGGCTAACATTTATTTTTAAATATATTTTACTTTATTGGACTTCCTGCAGGGCAGGGAATCTGGACTGCTCTTCATTCTCGAGAGGGAGGGGGAATGGAGTGGGGGGAGGGGGAGAGGGGGAGCGGAGTGGGGGGAGGGGTGATGTGTGGGAGGAGGGGGAGGGAAATGGGAAGCGGGGAGGAGGCGGAAATTTTTTTTTCAACAACTAAAAAAATAAACAAAAAAAAGTTTTTGAGTGTGTATGTATTTGGGCACATGTATCATAGTACACACGTGGAGGTCAGAGGACCACCTGTGGAAGCCTGTTCTCTTCTGCCATCGTTTGGGTCTGGGATTGAACTCAGGTGGTCAGATTTGGCACAGAGTTCCCTTATCCACCGAAACATCTCACTGGCTCCCAGAACTAGCATTTATCAAGAACCTATTGGTTCTAGGTATGCATTCATTGTCTTAATCGATTCTAAATGTTACTATATGAAATGCACGCCTTTTCTTATTGGTATTATTAGTAGCAAGTAGCTATTAAGTGCTGTACCATGGCATACTCTGCTAAGTGCCTTATTTGAATTACTTTTGAGACAGGGTCTATTTTAGCATAGGATATCATATCCTAAATCCCCAGCTTATCCAGTCTATGACCCCTAAATGCTGGGATTATTGGTATGTATTACCACTCCTAACCCTTGAACTAATATAAATATCATAATTAATCCTATAAGCAAGTAGTATCACTACTCCACTCAAAGGTGAGATTGAAACTTTAAAGGGGAAAGTAACACAGCCTGCTGGTGGATTTACACCCAGCCTGATTCCACAGCCCAGACTCAAAGTTATCACAGTAGAGCCAAGGAGCCTGCATCCCTAACGACAGTGATATCCTCCAACTTTCCATATAGTCACCCTTCCTTTGCTCTTGGCAAAGGACTGTTCCCATCTTCTACCTTACTATCCACTGAGTTTGCATTCTCCAAGGTTCTGATCTTGGCCTTTGCTGTCATTGCTGTCTATGGGTTTCTGATCTTTCTGATCAGAGAGGCACCTTTTGGGGATTTGAACGATTTTAAGCTATCTCTCCCAGACAATATATAGGTGTCATTCTGCCTACAGAATCCCCAGGACTCCTTTCAAATTGGGGAACTCACAGTTTCACACAGAAAAAAAAATGCATTCCAGAAGGGTTAAAACTGTAAAGGCAAACTACGAAGCAACATTAAAGCAGAGGAAAGTTAGTTTAATATAGTCTTTCGTTAAGGAAGACCTTTTTAAAATTTGGGATTATACTATAATTATATCATTTATATCTTTATTTTCCTTCCCCAGACCTTTTCACATACCTTCTTTTGCTCTCTTTAAAATTCATATTATCTTTTTTGTTAATTGTTGCTATATGCATATATATATATATTCCTAAATATAACCTGCTCAGTCTAAGTAATGTTACTCATATGTATTCGGGGGGGGGCTGACCATTTGATATTGGGGAACCAGTTGCTATGTTCTTCTCTAGAGAAGACTTTTTCTCCCACTCCTAGCATTCCCTAGTTGCCTAGTTGCCCTGTAGTTCTTTGGGCAGGATGGAGGCCTTGTGGGCTTTCTCCTGTCCACCCCGGCATGTCATTATTGTCCTTCAGTTCATGGTTAGGCAGTCATGTTGGTGAGACTTTACGGGTTAGCTTCTGACATTACACATCTCACAGCCCACGTCCTGGTCCTCTGGCTCTTACATTCTTTCCATTCCCTCTTCCTCAGTGTTCTCTGAGCTTAGGTGTAGGGATGTTTTATATCTACTGGGACTGGACTCCACGACTCTGCCTTTGACTTTGTAGGTTACTGAAATGGTCTCCACCTTTTGCAAAGAGAATTTCCTTGAAAAGGGTGAGGATCATCTTATCTGTGGGTATGAAGACAAATGTATAGGATGCAGTTTAGAGATGTTGTTTTAGAAAAATGGTGGTTGTAGGTTCTCCTCCAAGATCTGTGACCGCACTAGCCCTGAAGGAAGGCTTGTTAGGGTGCTGTCATGCCCAGAAGCTGCAATGTGTGGAATAGACAACATTCAAATTGTTCTAGAAAGCTATTGCTGGCTGTAAAACACAGAGAGCTCTGTGAGACCCAGAATTACCCATGATGGAAACAGTCCTCTTACCTCCAGTGACAATCACGTTTGCCTTAACGCAGTAGCAGAACGTGTTGGCTCCTCTTGGCATGGCAAATTCTCTGACAGGCCTAGAAAACAAAATTAGATGGGAAATGTTCATTGCAACTTATAAATAAATCATGTGTAATGGGCTCATTCTAAATTGCTTACAAATCTACTTGTCCAGAGTAACTGTGATATGTAATGACAGACTACTCACCGAGCCGCACAATCTCTAGGTTCCCTGTTTTAGCTTGGGTATTTCCCAAAGGCCCATGGGATAAAGACTTAGCCCTAAGTTACAATGAATTGAGAGGTAATAGAACCTGCAAAAGACAAGGCCAAATACCTGGAGGTCGGGATGCCTAAATCCACTTCCTTGCGCTGCTTCATGACGGCCATTAGGTGAGTGAACAGGTTCCTCCACCGTGTGCCCCCCCCCAGACTCCTGCCACCATGGTATGGTATAGCAAGTCCAAAAATAACAGGACCAAACCCTCACGGACTGAAACTTCCAAAATTGCAAGCCATAATAGCCCATTTTTCTTTTATATTGATCCCAGGTACTTGTAACAGCAATGGAAAACAGACTAAATATTTTAAAATGTAAAAATCATTCTTAGTTTGCTGCTGCTATGAATGTTGCTGGCCCATTGGATTTGGCCCTTGGGCAATTTATTTTCTGATTCGTGCTTGAGATCTGGGAACATCAAGCCCGAAGCAGTACAGGACTATGACGGTATTCAATTTTAACTTTTAAAGATGTTTTTTATTTTAGTACCTTAGTTCTTAGGTTAACAGGAGAAAGGAGGAGAAGTCTATTGAGCACTCCGAGTTCCAGGAATCAAACCAAGTACTTCACAACAGTTAATCAAAATGATTTTATGCCTGTAAATGCCTTCATTGCCATTCATGGAGGGGAAAACTAAGGCTAAGTTGTACCAACAGTCATGGGATGAGTGCCAGGACAGAAACCAGAACCATCCCATTCAATAGAACAATACTGTCATCTTTCCTCTGTAAGACTCTGCCTCTCAGGTGAGCAACTAAGGAAAGGTAATGTTCAGTGGTTGCTTGCTGTTGAAACTGCCAGGCTGTGCAGGAGTTAGAGGCTCAGCGTATATGCTACACCAGGACAGCATGCTCTGGGGCAATTAATTGCAGACTGCCATCAGCTTCCTGGAACATAGCTCAGTTCCTGAAAGCTCTGCACAAAATTTTAAGCACTATGCTAATCATTTCTGGAATTAAAATTTTTTTGAGAGTTTCCTTTCCTGCCCTTTTGGGAGATGTGCTGACTCCTATTTTTAACAGCTGACCAATTATGTATTTGTCTAGCTGCAGTTTCATCTGAAGCCTCATCATAGGAAACTGCAGAAATAGGAGCATGTTGCACTCGGAATGGAGGAATCCAACTGTGCGCTTGCTGTGCTCTTGTGATGGCTCCCCCGTGGCCATGGCAGCCCAGGAAAACATGCTCACAAGCATCACTTGAGAAACCTCTTCAGTGTCTAGATTTAGAAAGAGGGAGAGAGAGAGAGAGAGAGAGAGAGAGAGAGAGAGAGAGAGAGAGAGAGAGAGAGAGAGAGAAGTAAGCAGCTCAGAGGTTTCTGGAGCACCTGATGGATCAAGGAGCCCTGTTTGCTGAGATTGTCTGAATATTTTTATCTCGCTGCTTCCTGACTCTAGCTGTAATCAGCAGAGATTTAATTGCCACCTACAAAATTCCAAGAGAGACAGTAAATGGTAGGAAGTTTAGGATCCATCTGGAAGACAAACTCCTGACTATT
Organism: Alexandromys fortis; assembly: GCF_014885135.2. Taxonomy (NCBI): domain Eukaryota; kingdom Metazoa; phylum Chordata; class Mammalia; order Rodentia; family Cricetidae; genus Alexandromys; species Alexandromys fortis. The sequence continues at coordinate 3,832,472 of NW_026067925.1, read as the reverse complement.
GTGAAACAAACGCTCTTTGCAGCAAACACCGCGGTGCACCAGTTGCTTGGAGGGTTTAACTTTGCAGCTAGTCTGTTTAAGATATTTAAAGACCAGGTCTGAGGGATACTATCTGCTGCTGCCAAATAATCTAGTGAAAATGGTAATATATTTCTACTAAGATTAATATCATATTTCTGAAAAGAGAAATAAGAAAAAGAGAAAAGATTGACTTCTTCCTTTCCTATTTGAATCTTCTTGATCTCCTTTTGTTGTCTTATTGCTGTTACCAAAGCTTCAAGAGCTATGTTGAAGACATATGGAGAGAGTGGACAGCCTTGTCTTGTTCCTGATTTTAGTGGAATCACTTTGAGTTTCTCTCCATTGAATTTGATGTTGGCTGTTGGCTTGCTGTATATTGCTTTTATTATATTTAGGTAATTTCCTTGTATCCCTGACCTCTCCAGGACCTTTATCAGGAGGGGTGTTGGATTTTGTCAAATGCTTTTTCAGCAACTAATTAAATGATCATATTTTTTTTCTTTCAGTTTATTTATATGATTGATTACATTGATAAATTTTCGTATGTTGAACCAGACCTGCATCTCTGGGATGAAACCAATTTGATCATGGTGGATGACAGCAACTGATGGAAACAGAGGCAGAGACCCATATCGGAGCACTGGACTGAGCTCCCAAAGTCCAGTTGAAGAGTGGGAGGAGTGAGAATATGAGCAAAGAGGTCAAGACCATGATGGGGATACCCACTGAAACAGTCTGCCTGAGCTAATGGGAGCTCACCAACTCCAGTTAGACAGGAAAGGAACAAGCAGAGGACCAAACTAGTCCCTCTGAATGTGGGTAACAGTTGTATGTCTGAGGCAGACTGGGGGTCCACTGACAATGAGACCAGGATTTATTCCTACTACTTGTACAGACTTTTTGAAACCCATTGTCTTTGGAGAAATACCCTGTTCAGCCTACATATAGGAGGACCTTGGTCCTTCCTCAGAGAAATATACCTTATACTCTCTGAGGAGTGGATGGGGGGTTGGGGAGAAAGGTGGAAGGAATGCGAGGAGAGGAGGGGATGGGAACTGGGATTGGTATATAAAATGAAAAAAAGATAGTTTAAAAAACAACGCCAAAAAACAAAAAAAATTCTCTATCTAAATCTTTGCAAAAGTCAGTCCCCCAATCATAAAGATATCTGCTTAAGCAATTATCTCCTAAGAACAGTCTCTCCTGATCACCCTGTCAAAACATTGCCTCCCATTACCCTCCGCCCCAATGCTACTTCATCTCCAACACTTAGTTAACATTGTTTGTTTATTGTCTGCCTTTCCCACAGGAGCATGAGCTCCAAGAGTTAGTCTTTTTTAAATATTTCTTTTATTTTTGAGATTGTGATTTTTTTGTTTTTGTTTTGTTTTGTTTTGTTTTGTTTTGTTTTTGTGTGTGTGAGGCAGGGTTTCTCTGTAGCTTTGGATCTTGTCCTGGAACTCTCTCTGTAGACTAGGCTGGCCTCAAACTCATAGAGAGTTCCTGTTTCTGCCTCCTGAGTGCTAGGATTAAAGGTGTGCACCACCATCGGCTCACCTGAGATTATAATATAACTAGATTGTTTCTTCTTTTCCTTTTCTTCCTCCAAACCTTCTGTGTATAGGCCTCCTTTCTCTCTTTCAAATTCATGGTCTCTTTTTTACACCAATTGTCATTACATATATCCATGTATGTGCATAAATATTTCTCAATACAACTTGTTACAGTCCGTATAATGTTATTTGTCTGCGTGTTTTGGGGGCTGACCATTTGGTATTGGATAACCAATTGGTGTGCTTGTCCCCATGGATTACTATGTTTCTTACTCTCAGCATCCCTTAGCTGCTTCTAGCTCTTTGTGTAGGGTCGAGGTCTCACGGGCTTTCTCCCATTAGCCTTTAGGTTAAATTAAAGAGCTGTTGGGTACTGTCCACAGTGTGTGCGCTACTATGGCACTCTTAGGGCTATAGTGCCATGCTGGCCATTGCTGTGATTCACTGGTGGTCTAGCTGGGTAAGAATGTTAACTGCCCTCCTTTAGAAGTTCGCATAGCACCGTGAAAGCTAGTCCTCAGAGAGGAGGCGTTCAGGTAGGTAGGTTTTAGTTCAGGGACATCTGGGCCCTGTTTCCGAAGTAAACGCATGGTGTCTTCAGCAACAGGGATTTACCTTCTGCCTGTGGGGTAACCAAGGGCAACAGCAGGGAATACCCTGCAATGTTTTTTGTATACTACTACATTAGTGCTTGCAATTGGGCTTGGTCTATAATAGACATACAATAAATGCTAAGGATTTAGAAAATAAAACTGATCTCTCCCATTTATTTCTTTTCTCCTGTAGGTTATCAGTTCTGAAAAATTATGGGAAAAAGCTGTTCTCTCTCCTTATCTCCCTCCACTGGTTAAAATCAAATCCTTATAATTAAAAAAAATTTCATATCTTTCTCAGTTGATCTTCCATTTCCCACTTACTTTTTCTAATCCATGCTCTAATTTGAGGAAACAGATCAGTATCTGGAGAGGCTGGAGCAGAGGCTTTGGGCTCTGCTGAGAAAAGGGGCTGGGATTTGGTTGAGAGATACCGTGAGCAGTCAAGGGTGTGTGCCAAGTCCAATGATGAGATATGCACTCACGTGCCTAACCTCATAGGCAGCACGGAAAGGCAATTAAGGAGATGCTCGGTGAAATGTGAGATAACAGAATAACAGAGAGCTCAGTGAGGTTGTTTGGTGGTTATAGTGAGACTGAAGCCTTCAGTAACAAGGAACAGAGGTTTGAGACACTGATGCTGGAGTTTCTGAAGGGCTAAGATTTAAGCAGAGAGTGAGGGTCTGCCAATGTTGTTGCAGCTAAGTATACTGGTTAGCTTTACAGGTCAACTTGCCACAACCTAGAATCAATTGAGTAACTATTATTAATCAGATTTGCCTGAGGGCATGTCTGGAGGAGATTGGTTTGAGTGTTTTGAAGGAGGACTTAAGCCCACTGAAGACAGCACCATCTCACAGGCTGGGCTCTGAACTCTATGAGAATACAGAAAGTTTGCCACTGCAGCAGAAACAGAACTAGAACATGAAGTTTTTTATTTCTACTTTATCATGTTATCAGTGACAATGGGGAACAGCCCTAAATAATACATCTTCCTGAAGAAGGAAGAGCTAGGTCATCTCATCGCTCTGAATCCAGATGCTATGTGTTTGTTTTGGCTGCTGTAGCTTTTCTTGTTGATAAAAATCATGGCTAAATGGATTCATCTATTCTTTCTTTCATTCTAGCTCATGCTGGAAGAGATCTTTACCTCTCTGGGCTTTGCAGAAAGCTAGCACTTATCATTTCCATTTCTGGACTCTTCTGTGTATTCATAAGCCATGCCGTTGTCCTTAACACACTGCTGGACATAGATGGTTATCTACTTACGTGCTGGTGTGCCCGTGTGCTGGACATAGATGGTTATCTACTTACGTGCTGGTGTGCCCTGTGCTGGACATAGATGGTCATCTACCTACGTGCTGGTGTGCCCATGTTCTGGTAAATATTTACATCTGGCACCAAAGTTGGGACAGAGCCATTGCTTCCTGGTGTCTGCAGGTCTCTGCAAAAATATCTTATTCCCACCATAGCTAATTCCACACCATCAATGATAACCTTGCACATTAGTTGGTAAAAGATACAGAACTATATAGCATTGTATGGTATTTATACTTTCTGGAGATGGAAAAAAAACATCAAGAAGTTAATTGTAGCTTATAGTAAAATAAATGGGAGGCAATAGGTTGGGCTTGGGATTGTCTTACCTTTGTTTTTAATATAATTGAATTGTGAATTTGCTCATTTAACTTTTAGCCATGGCAGTGTTTGACAAAGGCTTGACAAACTCCTGAATACTCAGCTGATGAGGGCTAGGTCTACAGAATATTCATGATTTCATGTCCAGAGTTGATTTTTCACTTAAATTTAAAGCAGTTAGAGCAAAGGTCATGAGTGAAACATGTTGGCTAAATACTTGTTGAATGACGGCTGTTTCTGGATTACAAACTGTTCTAATGACCATCGAAGAGGCCTGGAATTATCAGCAGTGGTAATATTGTGGCTCCAAATTTGCTCTCTTTGGAACTGAAAGCTAGATGAGAGAAAGTACGTCTTCCACAGGACCACAAGGGTCTGTTATGATTCCATGTGTGTAGGGAATGGAAGAAACCTCGAATGAGTGAAATTCTGAATGAATGTGTATCTTGACATAGCCTGTCATGGCCTGTCAAGGATTCCAGGACCAATTGGCCCATGGGAAATGGGCAAAACCATTACTCATTGGTCCAGAATTAAAAGAAAATGGCAAAGCTTCTCTTGGGAGTCCATGTATGAGTGTTTATGAAGGACTGATCCATGTGTACAAAGACTAGCAAAGGCAGCTTCCTCCTCCTGGCTGTTTATAACCGAAGACTGTTCACCTACAGAGACCTCCCCTACCCAAACTAGCTAACCCCTCTTCATGTTCTGTAAACTGAAAAATGTGCTAGGGATCCAGGGTGTGGTGGTTCTATTAGAGAACCCTACCTGGTCCCCACTTTCCATGTGGCTGTATGCTGCTCCTGTCTTCACTCCCTCATCATCCCTAGCCAGGGTTCTAGGACCCAAGTCCTGTGGGTGGAAACACATATGTTTCACAATGCACAGCCATGGTTGCTCTCCATAGCTAGGGCCATGTTATGAATTTACAGCATGGGATAAAATCAAATTGGATGCACAGCTGCATCTATTTCTTAATTAGTTTGTGTTTGAGAAATGTACTTCTGCAAAATGCCAGCATGCACTCATTAGCGATTAATTGTGTAACAGAAACTAAATAAAACTCTATAATTAATCACATCATATAAATGACATTTGTGGAAATTGATTCAGTGTCAGGGAATAAAATTATTTTTAATATGCAGCGAGCGAAGCTTTTAAATTAAATCTCTCAGTGTGATAATATTATAGACCAAAATAAGCATTTTTAGCTTCTAAGTAAAAAATACAAAATGTCGGTCTTTCATGAAGCCCACAATTATTTTTCTTTTTTACAGAAAATGTAAGGTCATCAGTCATCTAGAGATATGATAGGCTCTTCTATTAAGTTTATATCTATTCTTATTTTTCCACTAAAAATTAGCTTGGAGATTGCTTTTGTTTATGTTTTGATTTCTGAATGGCCTTTTTCACCTATTATATATTTTTAAATTTTATTTATTTATATTTATTAATATATACATAAAGTACATATATTAAAATGTGTTTCCTGTAAGCAATATATATTTGATTTTTTTTAATCATCAGATAACCTCTTTCTCCTAGCTGTGGCATTTACTACTGACATTTGAAGTGACTGTTGATATTGGATTTGTATCTACTATGTTTATTATTTTCTACTCATTGCCCTTGTAGTTTGTTTCTATTTTTGTCTTCCACTCTTTTTCTACCTTTCTGCTGGTTTGTTTTCACTGAGCATCTTATGGATTTGCACTTTTTATGCTTTCAATCTTTGTTTACTTTAATTTCTATATTTATGAATGTCTGCACTTCTATGTCTGGCTCATTTCTCATCATTAAGGTTCATGACTGTTGTTTTGTTTCTTTGGATATCAACAATTTCCTTCTAGTCCCATCCTTTCTCTTCTTCTCCCTAAGGCTACCCTGGAGTTTGTCACATACATAGTACACAAATTCACAGTAGTATAAATAATTTATAATAACAAAACAATACTAATTTTCCCTCTAACCCCTTGTTTATTGCTTTCTTATTTAACTCATAACAAGCATATATATGTGTACACATGCTCAGTGATGTTGTTGACACTGTAACAGATGCCAATTGATTAGATCACTTAAATTAAGGAAATGAAGTCTTTTTTTAACCTGTTTTTCTTCATAATTTTCTTCTTATGAATACACCAATCTCCCACACACGTCTTCCCTTGCTTTGAAAAGCTTCTCCTTGTATTCCCGGCAAGCAGGCCAACGCACAACAAATTTCTTTTCTTTTGTTTGTCTGAGGAAGTTTTAATTCTTTATTTTTATTTATTTACTTTAGATAGGGTCTCACATATCCCAGATTGACCTGAAAGAGGCTGGTGAGCAAGCATCACTTTGAGCTCCTGTCAAAAGTGCTGGTGTTCTTTATACTTCAAGAGTAATTTAAAAAATAACGTGCACAGAATCCCAAGCGTGTTCTTTTTCTTTGGGTGGTTTTGCTTTTTTCTTCTCAGTACTAAATATTTTATGCTATGCTCTTGCTCGCATGATTTCTGGGAAAGTGTGAGTGTGTGTTGTTCTTCCTTATAAGTTATTAGGAAATATTTAACTCAATAGAATATTAGGCAGATATGTTTATTAGACACCCCTAACAAAAGCCTTTTTCAACTACAAAATGAAGGAAGAAAGAAAGGAACGAAGGAAGGAAGGAAGGAAGGAAGGAAGGAAGGAAGGAAGGAAGGAAGGAAGGAGAGAAGGAAACAAAGTGTCCCACAGACTAACCCACAGGCCCAATCGATGCGGGCATTTTCTTAATTGAGGTTTCCTCTTCCCACATGATTCTAACTTGTGTCACGTTTACACGAAACTAGCCAGCATAAAACTTATTCAACAACATATTGTTATACAGGTGTATCATAAATCATATACCTGTGAAAGTTATATGATATGTTCCCCTAGTAACAGCCCCTCTCTATCTGGTTACCTGTTGGGGAGTCTGCCTACCTCCCAGTCTGTGGGACTTTTTTTTATTCTAGTTATTGATGCAGCAAGTGGTCCTGCGGGTGCATAAGAAAGCGGGCTGAGCGAGCTCTGTGGAACAAACCAGTAAACAGTATTCCTCCCTGGCCTCTGCATCAGTATCTGCCCCCAGGTTCCTATCACGACTTCCCTGGATGATGGACTGCAAGCTCTAAGGTGCAGTAACACCTCCCCACTGCAACTTGGTTTTGGTCATGATGTTTTATCACGGCAATAGAAGCCTGACTAAGACAAGGTACTCCACGTTAGAAATTTCCCATGTGCCCATTTGCGATTCCTGCTCCTGCCATCAACCCTAGGCAAACAGTGAAGCTACATTTTGTCTCTATAAATCTGTCCTTTGAGGTGTGTCAAATAAATGGAATTACACAATATGCAGAATTTTTACTAAGCCTCTGTCCCTTAGAATGTTTTTGAAGTTTATCTGCCATTATAAGTATCTTAAAGTTTTAAAAATATCCAAATGCTATAACTAGTTATTAGGAAATATTTAACCAGATTGAAAATGCGTCATATATTACTCAGACTCACATTTCTATGAGAACACCAGTTGGTGTGCTTATGATAGATAAAATATGATTGGCTACATACAGATTATAAGCAGAGTTTGCTGGCTACCTAAGACAATTCTGAAGTGTAAACTTTTACCAATAAAATAATGCTTAAAATATAGATACAGGTCTATCGACTTATTACAATACATTAGACCAATAAACGATTCTTTGGAGTGCTGGGAATAGAAGCCAGGGTCTCACTAATACTAGGCATGTGCTCCAGCTGAGCTGTGTCCCCAGTCCCCACTAAACAACAGTTGGGTTTGCCTCCTGTGGAGAGGATGTATCATATTCACATGTATAGGACGGACTTTTGCTTTACCCAAAAGTCTAATTAGCCCTGCCACCCCTAAGGGGACAGCTAACTTCTGATATTTCTGCAAACTACTCTGAACATTATAAGGTTGTGGTGGGCCTATCATTTTAAGACTGCTGAGGGTCCCAGAATGCTCACGTGGATACACGGTTGTACTTACAAATTGTCCTCAAGTCTCTTCAAGGATTCCAAAACCAATGAATGATCACTGTCTAAGGAGCAGGATCCAAAGCAATTGAGAGCTGGAATGTATCTGATTTTCATAACCCAGTCATTGTGCAACTTCCTCTTGACACTGGGAATGAAAGGGGGGTTGTTACATTAGACACATCTTTTCTTCTGTTTAGCATCTCACTCGGTTTGGATCAGGCTGTAACTGTGAACTCCGCTAAGTCTACAGGTGCGCTGGAGCCCTCCGCATCACACCATGTTCAGCAGTTCCACTGGTCTTCGTCTAGCATATTTAAAGTGTCAAAAAAAAATAACTTTACAAGGCTCTTGTTAAATCTTGAGCTATGACTTCAGAAGCAAAGGTGTGACTCAATTTGATTAGATTTAGAATCGCTTAGGAAACAAACCTCTAGATGCAATGTGAAAAGCAGTTTAGCTGAGGAAGGAGGAACCACCCTGAATGTGGGTGACATCGCTCCATGGGCTGGCATCCAAGAATAAAAGCATGAACATCAGCATCCGTCACCCTGACAGCAGACGTGTGACAAACTTATGGATCTGCCACCATGCGTGCCTCATTATCATGGGCTGCACCCCTTCTAAACTCGGGGGAAGAATACATGCACCATGCATGCCTCATCATGACGGGCCGTACCCATTCTAAACCCAGGGGCAGAATACATATACCATGCATGCCTCATCATGACGGGCTGTACCCATTCTAAACCCAGGGGCAGAATAAACCCTGCCTTCCCTAACTTAATCTCTCAGATATTTTGTCACAATGACAAAAAAGGAAACTAATCAGAAAAGGACAATTTAGGAGGATCTCAGTCTAATTTTGGCCATCTTATTCTTACTTTAATGAAAAAATTCTGAGCATCCACATGTATTTAGCATAATTGGCATCAAGTGGCTTCTATTTGAACAGACACATTTGAGACTCCAGAGCATTGTGCAGCATGGAAGGGAATACTCTAAAGGAGTGGCGTTTTTTTTCCCTCCGTCCTTGATTTTGTTTAATTGTGAACTCTTGATATTGGTGAGTTCTCTGATTTGTACAGTGTTCCATATATCAGTGTTTTCTGGCCATGTCCTTACTGACTCAAAATGAGCAAATTCTGAGGATGTTGACTTCAGTAAACTTTTATGATGGTTCCAAAATTTAACTGTCCTTCCCGGCTTATAATTCATCCCACCCCGCACCATTCTCATTTCTGACATACCCATCTAATGAGTGGAGGAACTGACCATGGACCGAGGACCTTTCGGGCAAGTGGCCCACCTCTTAGTGGGGAAAAGGTTCTATTATCTGCACCTGTCATGAATGAAATAAGGAGCCCATAGTGTACAGGGCAGCACACCACACAGGGACAGATATAAAACATATAAAACACAGCCCAGATATAGGGGGCCTGAAATGGAGCTGTCTTCCTGACTGTGTTATTAGAGTTCCAGCAACATGGCTAATCTCAATTCAATGCAGCAACAATTGTACTGAGGAAAGGTCATGAACAGATGATTCATGTGTGTACAATACAGTACAAATAAATAAGTACTAAAATAATAATAAGTGTGTATGTCTATGTGTCAGTGCATGTGGTTGCAGGTGCCAACTGCAGCCAGAAGAAGGCATCAGGTCCTCTGGAGCTGAAATTACAGGCATTTGTGAGCTGCTCAGCGTGGGCACTTTGGTCACGGTCCTATGCAAGAACAGTACATGCTCCTAACTATTGAGCCATCTCTTCAGCCCAGGAGGATGTTTTTAATTGAATGCTGAGCTCAATGAAGGAATACTAACTCCTTGTCTCTCATATTTGCAACAAATATTTGTTGCAGTATATTTCAGTTTTTAAATTTACTCTCTTGAAGTCTTGGAAACTTAATTTGGCAGATAGTCAAGTCTATCAAATTATTTTTTTAAAAAAACTATTGCTTTTATGTATAGAAAGTTTCTTATTCAGTTGCCAGGAAGTAATCATAAATACACAAAATATACATTTTGCTGTTTCTTCATAATGTCACTTTTTAGTTTATCTCAGTCTATCAGATACCTATAGATTTTAATAGCCAACAACATTTGAATTTCAGTTACTAATTATGCTTTCCTCATTTTCTTGGAAGTTTCTTGAGATGAGAAGTGTATCTTCTTTCATTTTTAAATGTCCTGAAACAGTCGTGCTATGTAGCCCATACTAACCTGGAGTTCCATATAGAGTCTAGACTAGTCTCAAACTCATGATTCCTCTGCCTCTGCCTCCCAGAGACTGGGTCTATAGGTATGACCCTCCAAGCATAGATTAGGCAGCTTTAATTCTGAAAAGTACTGTGGGTCTTGCATCTCGTTTCACTCAATGCCTATAGAACTGAACAGTGTCTACAATTGTTAGAGCAAAGGGAGGGTTATTCACGTGATGTCCTTACCTTTTAAAGTTCTTGGAGTCTAGGACCTGGGTCTGTAATTTCTTCTTTGTTTTTGCCTGCTTTAATCCAAAGTCATCGCTGTTTACAGTGAACCTGTTCACAAACCCCCCATCATCTCCCAGGAGGATGTCATCTCTGCAGAGCTGGTCAGGGAGGGGCACCACGCACACGCACAGCAGGCAGTGGTCCATGGGCTTGATGACAAAATAGTGCTCCTGGAAGCACAGGAATGTTGTGAGTGAGACACTCTAACTGCTGCACACAGTTGGGGCTTTAGCTCAGGAGCAAGAAGCAGAGCACCTGTTCAGCGTGCAGGTGGTGCCGAGGTCCAACCCCAGTATCTCACAGACACAAAGAGACACACATACAGACACAGACACACAGAGAGACACAGACACACAAGTAGAGACACACATACAGATACAGACACAGACACACAGAGACACACAGACACACAAGTAGAGACACACATACAGACACAGACACACAGAGAGACACAGACACAGAAACAGAGACACACATACAGACACAGACACACAGACACACAAATAGAGACACACATACAGACACAGACACACAGAGAGACACAGACACACAGAGACACACATACAGACACACAGAGAGACACAGACACACAAACAGAGACACACATACTGATACAGACACAGACACACAGAGAGACACAGACACACAAACAGAGACACACATACAGACACAGAGACACAGAGAGGCACAGATGCACAAACAGAGACACACATACATGCACTCATATATGTGTGTGAATCCACGCACACACCCACAGGTTGGTGGAGAAATTTCTGTGTTGTTTTTTCATTTTAGATCCTACAGTGATAGAGGAACTTGGAAAATCTAGGCAAAAATTAACCAAATAGAAGTTAAAGCTGTGAACCCAGAAAAGAAGGAGAGCTACTCTCTCGACCTGGGTGAGTTTGGGATCTTAGGAACTGCAACTATAAATGCCTTCTCTTGACTTTGTTTGGAAATACTGAGCTGGCCTCAAACTCCCCATGTATTCTAGAGTGATCTTAACACACACACACACACACACACACACACACACACACTTGCCTCTCCCTCCAAAGTGCTGGGATAGTTATAAATAGTCCATAAACCAGGAATGGTAGGCAGCCAGGTTGAAGCCCCATCCATGCTTCGTAATGCTCTTAAATTTTATACAGAATTATCAGGAGAAAAGTATCCTAGCATCCACGACTATCTATAACTATCCAACAAGTACTTGCAAGCCGATTCTGTATTATTAAGTGAGTTCACTAAGCTAGGCAGGATCTTGCTTTTAGAGAACTTACTATCCTAAGATAGAAAAATGGCAGATGAAAATTTTTGCTATTTTCCCATTTCTTTAGAATGGGTGAGCGTTGATATATTTAGAGGCTCCCTGAGCCACCAACTAATGTGCAGTGAACACTAAGAGCAAACACTGCTCCAGGAATGGCTGTACCAGATGAGCGCAACAAAGCTTTCCACCCTGTAGAAGCTACCCTGCAAGAAGGGGGGGACAGAGAGTGAGATGGAGCCCATATTAGGCCAGTACTGTTTATGTCCCATGGGCAGAGGTGGTAGTGGGGTGGGAGGGGTGACCTTTGATCTGGGACTTAAACTGCTGGAAAGAGAAAGAGGAAATAGAGGGGAAGGAGCTCCAGAGTAGAAGATCAATGTAAAAGAGGGCAGAGAGGGGAACAACTGCAAGGCCTGTCTCACCAAGACAGGAGATGGAGGTGTCAGATACAAGGGTGTTCAGAGACGGAGAGAAGGAGGGAGAGGAGGGGAAGGAAAGAGAGAAGAGAAGAGGAAGCAAGACTACAGCAGGAGGGAGGGAGGAAGCCTGAGGAGAATAGAAAAAGGGCTGAATACTGTGAAGAACACAAGGACAAGCTGGCAAGGCCGAGACAAAGGTCAGCAGGAACCACAGATGGCTCAGCTGAGCCTGCAGGTTCTCGTCTGTGATGGTGTCCTGAGGGTTGTGTTCTCCCCAGCAGCGCTGAGCCACTGTGTGCAGCACAAAAAGCTGCAATGCCTTTCCAAGGTTGCAACTGGAAGCCAGCAGGGGGCAAAGATGGCCTTGGTGTCCAGCTGTCCCACCTAGGGTGCAGGCAGGAAGGAGTGAATCAGGAGGGACTAGAGATAAAGAAGAGGCTTCCTTGAGTTAAAAATCAAGTGTGCAAACAGGAGAACCTGAATAAAAAACAACACAAAGTCCAGGACCTGGGGTTAGCATTCTGAGAAAAGGTTTCTGAGTCAGCTCCAATCCTATGAGACTTTATACAGTATGCTCTTCCTAAGGATGCTGGGCTGGGGTGAAAGGCTTTGCCCTTGATAACAAGCATAATCAAAAAGATAATGCTCGGATGTGTAGAAGGATATAAAAGAGCAAATGAGTTTGCTGTGGTAGCAGGAGGATGCCTGGAGCCACGAGGACCAGTAAAAAGCAGAGAATAAGGGGTGTGGGGAGACTACCACCCAATCTCAGAAAATAACAAGAAACTAAAATCCAACAGCAACAGCAGAAACTAAAAGAATTACATTTTCCCTCTCAAAACTGAAACCAAAATGAGAGCCTAATGAAGCTCTAAAAGAAAACTGCATTCCCCTTTCATGACCTGGTGCTGATGCTGAACTCCATCTTAAGTGGTTACTTAGTAACTTCCCTCCGGTTCCAACAGTTACTCATTACACAGTGGCTGGGCTCACATCCTTACAGGGGTTCAGCAGCCTCTTGTTTCCATCACTCCTCTCTGCTCAGTACCTGGCTGCTCCCTTGAGCTTTATAATCCCAGACGATAATGGTCCTCTCAGTAGTGGCAACGATTCGCTTTAGCTGGCCCAGGTAATCACAGCCGGTGATCCAGGAGGTATCCTGATAGAAGAGCACACAGTTGGAGGAGATAGGGCTAAGGATGATGCCCCCGTGGTAGAACACTTGCCTAGCATGCACCAGGCCCTAGGTTCAGTCTCCAGTACCTCGAGACATAGCGGGTGGGGAATCACAGCAGTTTTCCTTCTACTTCAAGGTATTGGAAGGCAGGAAGAAAGTTACTGACATTAGAAATCCCATGTGGTACCAGAGCCTACAGGGCATCTCCTTGGAGTGGCATAATAAAAGAAAAGGGTCGCTCCATTCTGCCTTGCTTCTCAGTACCAGTAGCTGGAGACTGACTCAGCTAATGAGGGAATTGCTCCTTGGAAGAGTGGGATGGCTGGACAAGCAGCCGGCTTTTGCAGCATTCACGTCCGGGAGGCCATCTATTTCCATGGGCAGCTAGAAGCAGGGCTCTGATTAAACAAGTGCTCCAGCCTTGCTGCCTGCTAACACTTTCATCTAGAAAAGCCCTTAGTGATCAGACATCCATCTGAACGCCTCTCTTGGGTCTCAGCTCAAGTCTGGAAGCTTTAACAGCATCAACGGAAACAGCAGCCTGGGTTGCCTGGAGTGTCGGAAACGTATGTGCACGTGAATCTTCTATAAATCCACCAGGAACTCAATGGGTTTGTTCCATTACAGAAACAGAGGCTGAGAAGTTTAACAAGAACTCCTTGACCAGGTAGTGTGTTGCCTCTTGGTAGTTTAGTGAATTCACTGGGTGCATGCAAACAGGGATAAAAAAAAAAACCAAACCTCCAGCATCCCTGCATCTCTCATAAATCATCAGGGTAGGGGTGCAGGTGGACCAGAAAGCCAGCAACCACAGCCTTCTATCTGCTGCCAAGTAATTAATTGTACATCCTAGTGACATGCAATCAGCTCCCAAGTAACTGCACATCCTAGTGACATGCAGTCTGCTGCCAAGTAACTGCACATACAAGTGACATGCAATACGAATCACAAAATTGCACTTCAGTTTTTATGTTATTTTTCAAGCTGAAAACATTCTCAAATTATTTCCATGTTGTTCTCATAACTTGAGGGATCAATTTTTCTTAAAAAAACAATATTTAATTAAAATTCAGAAGCTTTTAATTAAAATTCCAAGAAGTAACTAGTTTCCCAGCAATTCTCTGCGGATAACTGAACTCCAGGAAGTAACACTTGGGTCTTTGCTATTATTCAAGGCTTAGTTTTGATCCTAAGTAAATGTAAAATTCACTATCTTGAGGTATCATTTTTAAAAAGTTTTACAAATGTTTGTGTAGGGTGTGTGTTTGTGTGTGGGTTCAGTAAAGTGTATGTCAGGATGCTCATGAGGAGGATACAGGAAAACCTCAGGTATCAGTCCTTTTCTTCCTTCTTGTTGGAGAGACAGAATCTGTTGTTCGGTGCTGCATATAGCAGCCTCGCTAACCTGCAAATGTTCTGCATCTCTTCTGTTGCCACCTCCCATCTTATCCTCATGTAAGCACAGGATAACAGATACACACTTTGGTGTCCAGCTTTATTTACATGGGTTCTGGGGCTTCAAACTCAAGTCCTCATACTTACACAGCGATCACTTTACCCCCTGAGCCGTCTCGCCAACCCTTCATATGCAAAGACTATTCAAGCATGCATGTTTTGAGGTTTTTGAGTAATCTGAGGAAGAGTCATCACCACAACCCTAACTTTGACTTACTTCAAAATTTTTTAATGTACTTACTGTAACATTGGTGCTGGTCTGAACTCTCATCTGTGAGTAAAGATGAAACAGAGTTAGAACTTCAGTAAGAATAAGAAGCTATGGCGACACACAATCTCACTTGACATCTCACCCACTGAGAGAATTTCCTCCCCACTTCATCCTCAGAGTAGCCTAACTGTGAAGTAACACAACTTGGTTTGCAGGGATCAAGACTTCCACCTCTATGACTGGTGCTTACCCACAGTGTCCCCTTGATATTATTATTATTATTATTATTATTATTATTATTATTATTATTATTATTTTCCTTCCACAAGAAAATACCTAATTTTTAGCTATTCAGAACAATATTTGTTATGAAAAGTTAGAAATGCAAAATACAGCAAGGACAAGAGTGGCCCAAAGAGTGCTAAATAGAGCAATAGGGACAAATGGACCATGTAGAAAAATAAGAGACTTCTCTTCAAGTTACTTGACATCTTTGAAACATTCTATCTAGTGGCCCTTCACATAAGCATCCATGAATGGTGCCCTGGGCACCGGGCTATGCGTCATATATATGTCCCATGCAGAGAACTAGTAGGTAGCCGTGCCTCACACCCTGGATGCACGATGACTACCTCCAGGATGAAGGCAAGCAGCTGGGGTATCCCAGGGATGCAGATTCTTTGGCATCATTCAAAAGGCTTGGAAATGGCTCTCCTGAAGGAATGTGTTATATGAACAAAAAAAGTAGGGCAGGGAGAGTTCTGGGATTGTCTTTCATGGAAGCCACAGACCATCTTTCACCAGAAGAGTGCCAAGATGCCTTCCACTCAGGGTCTTATTTCTGGATAGGAAGGCATTTAATTGCAGGCTAGAGTGCTGTGGTTTCTTTCTGACTCACGATTGAAGCATGGTGGTTTTATTTTCTGTGGCGGTTAGCATCCTCAACTTGAAGAATCTCCTAGGAGATGGGCAAACTGAGGGGGACGATTTAGATTAAGGTTTGCCTCCTCTGAAAATGTCTATGAAGGATTGTCTCGATTGACTAATTGATGTATGAAGACCCATATCAATCACTCCCTGGACCAGATGGGCGGCACCACTCCCTGGGCGGGGCCACTCCCTGGGCGGGGCCACTCCCTGGGCAGGCCTCCTTGACGACAAAAGCTTGCAAAAGCAAGTTGCACACAGCAGCATTTATTGTTCTCTTCTGACACCTGACAGTTAGCAGCTGCTTCAAGCTCCTGCTGCCTTGACCTGAGCGTGGTGACGGACCATGCTTCAATCGTGAGTCAGGAGAAACCGTTCCTTTCTTCAGTGGCTTTTGTCGGATATTTAACTTCGATGGGAACAACTTAATTAAAGTTATCTTCCTTTCCTCATCACCTTCTGCAGGAATTGTAGTTATTCATGATATTTCCACTCTGCTATCGCCAGGAAAATCCTTAACACGACTCTCTATTCCTCGGGCAATGTTTAAATTACGTGTTTATCAATTAAAAGATATTTGGAGTTATTAATGACTGCTTTGAAAATGTGGATAGCGGACAAGGAGGACACTGAGACCCCAAGACAATGGCAATGGGTTTTTGATTCTACTGGACCTATTGGCTTTGTGGGAGCCTAGGCAGTTTGGATGCTCACCTTACTAGACCTGGATGGAGGTGGGTGGTCCTTGGACTTCCCACAGGGCAGGGAACCCTGATTGCTCTTTGGGCTGACGAGGGAGGGGGACTTAGTTGGGGGAGGGGGAGGGAAAGGGGAGGCGGCGGTGGGGAAGAGACAGAAATCTTTAATAAATAAATAAATGAATAAATAAATAAATAAATGAAGAAAATGTGGTCACTGTGACCTCTCCAGGGATTCATAGGATTTCCTCCCATAATGAATCATCCGTCGTTAAGGAATGTAACATGAAAAATAGTATTTGTTTCGAGTGTATCAAATCTTAACCTAATTTTAAAGCAATCTTTTCTATCCAGTCCCATTGTGTGTATGTGTGTGTGTGCGTGCGTGTGTGTGGGGGGGGAGATCAAGAATGTGTACGTATGGTATATGCAAGTATGTACAAATGTGTGTGGATGCTTGTACATGTGTGTGCACCCACGAGGACAAAGGAAGACATAGGTGTTCTACTCTATCACCATAAAACCTTATTTCTTTAAAACAGGGTCTTTCTCTTTCTCTGAACCCTGAAGCTCCCACATTCAGTTATGCTGGCTGCCCAGTAAGCTTCCAGGGTCCACTTGTCTCTAAGACCCCCACCTAGTATTGTGGCTAGATATGTGAGTATGCTATTTTTTAAATTCTATCTCTATCTATCTATCTATCTATCTATCTATCTATCTATCTATCTATCTATCTAGTTAGTTTTTCAAGACAGTGTTTCTCTGTGTAGCTTTGTAACCTGTCCTGGCATTCACTCTATAGACCAGGCTGGCCTCAAACTCACTGAGATCTGCCGGCCTCTGCTTCCCAAATGCTGGAATTAAAGGCATGCGCCACCAACACCCAGCTCATGCATGCTACTTGTATCTGCGTACTTGAAATCCAGTCTCAGGTGATCATGCCTCTCTGACGAGTGCCACACGCTTGCTGTCTCCAGTTACCTCTTTCCTTCCTTTCTTCCTTCTTTTCTTTCCTTCTGTTTTAGGGGCTTGTTACATTATTCTATAAGAAGCCAAGGTGACTTTCTGTGTGTTTGTGCGTTTCCATGTGCTCAACTATAAACTTCTCTGTAGCATTGCTTGTTTTGTTTGGGTGTCTGTGAAGCATCTCAGAGGAACAAACCTCACTTTCTCATAATCAAGGACTACTTTACAATGCCAATCATTTTCCTCCTCACTGTGTTTTATAGATCCCAACTTAGCCTGATTTTTGAAGAAATAAAAGGCCATTTTGAAGAGGGAATGAATGTTATTAGGGAGAAAGGAAAAGATGGAGAAGGGTTTTGTATAAAGAGGCCAGATATCTGAGATTTTTGTGGTTGTTTTTGGTTTTGGTTTTTCTTTTCAAGACAGGGTTTCTCTGGAGCTTAGGAGCCTGTCCTGTAACTAGCTCCTGTAGACTAGGCTGGCCTTGAACTCACAGAGATCCACCTACCTCTGCCTCCCAAGTGCTGGGATTAAAGGTGTGCACCGCACCGCCACTGCCTAACAGAGCTATTATTATTATTATTCTCCAGAATCTGCTGGGTGCTCACAGTGAAGCTAGCACAGTAGATGTTTTCATGCATTTAACCAGCACAATGATGTGGGGAGGAAAAGTCTGTTGTTCTGGATGAGATCTGGGGCTGGAGACATTAAATACCACACCTAGCACACCCAGCTATATCTCTAGAAGGCTGGACAGCAGCCACCATCTACACACCCAAAGCCACAGACTGACCACACACCCAAAGCCACAGACTCTGTCCACACACCCAAAGCCGCAGACTGACCACACATACAAAGCCCAGTACCCAGATGGCCCTTCCCGAACAATGTCATTGCCCTAGCTGTGATCTTCTGGAAAACTGCCCGAGTTGAGTGTTACCGAGGGACTAAAATTGATATTGGAAATGATGATTATTCCAAATACAGTTTTCTTGTATAAAAACGCTCATCGTTGTCTTCAGTTAGAAATAAACTTTGAATCTTTACTCTGTATTTAAGAGCAAGAGTGCATCTCTTGTTTTCACATTGAAGAATATGGGACATATTGCCATGCATTCTTTTGGAATATTCATGTTTCTACTTCATAATCAAATTTGATCTTCATATTGTCTGTTCTTCCTGATGTAAAGACACGAGACCCATGAATTCACTTATTCAACATCACAGAAAACCAGGGACACCTGAGGCATTTCTTCTACTTCAAGTCCACAGTCCTCCCAGCATCTTCTATTACCTAGCTGGCATGTGCTCAGGGTTTTATCTGGGAAATTATCCAGATTGACCCTATACACAGTGGACACCATGTGATTCACTGCGACCCTTTTGAGAAACAAGACCATACGCAGCTATCAAACCTCAGCAATCACCTCGGGACTCAGTGATCCCCGTAGTCTATTTTCTAAATAATACTGAAATGCTGTTGTGTTTTCTGAAGCATTTGGATAGTGCATAGAGAAGATGCAGGAAGAGAAAAGGGAAGGGGAAAAGCTTTCAAATTACCTGACTGTTAAAGACGGTTATCAATCCTTTCTGAGATGCTGTTATCAGTAAGTCCAGCTGTGGGACCTTCACAATGCATTTAATGACATCTCGTCTTCTACTACCTGTCAAAAGCACGTGATTAATGTCAAATTCCAGAGGTCCTAAAATTCAATCGTTATTGGTCTAAAACAAGAAAAAGAAAAAAAGAAGGCAGCCAGCATTTTACAACAAGCCCCAAGTTACTTAAAACATAGAATAAGGCCATAAAAATCCTGCGACTACTGCTTGATTTTCTATTATCCTTAGAGATGTAATATAAAATATAGAACATTTTAGCTAAATGTGGTGCGTGAACTTCCAAACTACTTGCAGCTCCACATCCCGACATCCACCCACACACCCCTCAGAGCATGCATGCCCCCCCCCACACACCACTATGGGCACATTTCACAGAGAATGGGTTTTCTAACCATCATGTGCAATCATTCTCCCTTGAGGCTTTCGGCATGTCTTAGCCGTCTCTTCTTTGAAGTGTCACCATCGCGGTCTACACAGACTAAAATCCTAACACCATCTCAGGCTTTCCATTAGAAAAGAAGCAAACTGCTTTGATGCTATTTTAAGACTTCTAAAAACATCTTTTAAGTTCAGTAAAACAACAGGAGGTACTTTGATGCTACCCTGCCCACCCACAGTCCGAAGGACAAAGCTGTATGCATAATACTTTTCAGGGTGAGTTAACTTTTGTTTCTTTGGATTTTAGTTTGGCCTGTACACCAGCTTGGCCCTGAACTCATGGCTTTCCTCTTGTCCCGAGGGCTGCAATTACAGGTGTGTGCCACCACGGTCTGTTTGTGGTGATGGAATTTTTATCTCTGTAAACACTTAAAGAATGGACATGAGTAGAGTCTATACTCTAGCTAGTAGGAGTACTCATAAGAGAAAATCTTCACTTTTCTTCACTGCAGGATCCCCAACATTCAGACCCACACCATAGATACCATCCCAACTGAGCCGCATCCCCACATTGCACGTTGCGATGCATTTGTTAAAGGAACACCCGACTCTGCCTCGAGAGCTCCCTTCATTCCAGAAAGTGGAATATAATACCGCTGAGAGACAGAAAGAGCCTCTAGGCTTTATCTTGCCCACTGACCCTCTCCCACCCTGGGCAAACAAACAGGGAGGAAAACCCAAAGTGCAGAGGGATGCAAGTGCCCAAGTCCCAGGGTCAAATTTTAAAACAACAACAACAACAAATGACATCTGGAAACTGGAGAGGTCCTAAGATGTCCCTTACTGGCTCAAACTCGCTTTCAAAGAAACTGTCTACAGAAGACTCAGGGACAGCAAGTTGGGAGGAACTCTTCAAGAATATTGCAAAGACACGCGATCCCACCTGGTGAGCCTGGAACACGTGCTAATATAGAGACTTCCTTGGAGACCTGAGCCTCTCTCTATACAGGCTGACTTCCTTCCACCCTCACCTTCGCTAGTGTCTTTCAGAGTGAGGGTGACCTTCCAGTTTCAACAGCAGATAGTGTCTCTGGAAACTGAACCCAAACTGCTACTTCTGAGGAACTGAGTTGAGTGCGTGAAATGAAAGGTGACTCTTCAGAAAGAGTATGTTCCCGGAGCTCAGTTGTGAGAAAAATAGTAAAATTCACACTGACTTAGAAAGGAAATGTACAAGTCACCTGAAATCACAATTCGCTGTTTCTTGGACACAAGGAAAACCAAATTTTCTTCATCCATCTGCGAAGTCAGAGAATCTTCCTCGGTGGAGAAATAGCCAAAGATCTAAAATCCCAAACAAAGGAAACATGAGCAGTCGCTCAGAACTGGCTGTCACGTGCCAACTCTGCATCGGCTGAATTCAAAGTCTAATTGAGAATAAAATGGACCTGGTTTTCTGATGTCAGAGACGGCAGTGCCCTGGAAATAAGGGACACTCTGACATTCAACACTTTTCACTGAGGAGGAGTGATTTCCAGAGAGGCACTGACATCTTTTCTGTGGAGCAACCACGCACCAAATTGGCGCCCTGGTCAGAACGAATGATCAATTACCATCTTGACCTTGTTTGAAAATGAAGTCAATCTTCATGAGACAGGGCCTCAACTATGCACATTCACCATGAATGACTGTTCCTAACCATCATCTATCGATCTTCTTGAGTCAGGTTTTTCATCCTGGCAGAGGTAAGCTTCAGAATATAAAAGATTTCAGTTTTCTTTCTTTGATTAGCTGCCCACTTTTCAGGTGTTGAGCAAAAATTGGCTACCTTGCTATAAGATGATAGTCTCAGTATAAAAATTGACCTTTTTGAACAAATTATCAAATTGTGAAATTTTCAAAATCAGAGGCATTTGGAAAACATCAGCAGCTGTGAGCCAGGCACAGTGACACAAACCTGTAACTTCGGGTATCGAGAGGTTGAGGTAAGGTGTTTGAGACCAGGTTGAAGCCAGCCTCGCCTGGACAACACTTATTTTAAACCAGGTCCTATGTGTACAATAACCTCCAACGGTTTACACACAGCCATTCACCCTGACCCTTTGTTCCTGCAGAATCATTGTGGAGATGGAGACAGGGTGTCTGATCAGTGAGAAGAGGTGTGTGAAGAAGTACGGGGGCAAGGCACCCCTGCAAGGCAGAATCACACAATTCAGGACTTGGAAATTAGTTTCAGTCTTCATTCTACTGTGAGCTAGTCACATGATCTCAAGCCATTGTCTGTTCTCTGTATCTGAGGTTTGCCCATCTAGAAAATGATCATCAGGAATAGTTCCCCTTAAGCGAGGATGTGGATGATTCTCTTTCTTAGTAATTAGGAAGAGTATAATGTGCTTCGATTATACCAAGTGCCAGACAGGAGCTCAGTTGATGTCAACGTGTGAGGAATGAAATGTTAAGTTTCCAGGAACAGTATAGGAAATAGAACTCAGGTTCCTTTGTGTCCTTGCCAGCTAAAAAGTCATTCACTAAATACCGTTGTTGTCTGAGCGTTCAGTCATGTACTTTGTCATACCTATCCTTTAGAGCCATGTGGATGTACACACTACATCGACTCCCCCATACTTACCGATTTTGACAAGATATGAAAATAGAAATATGACCAGTTGAAAAGAAGGAGGGGCTTAGGGAAAGTGGGAGGAGACAGGAAACAGTAAAGGAAGGGTGAATATGACCCAAATACAAATGTGAGCAGTGTCATAATGAAAGCCACCATCCTGTGTTATGAATACGTGCTAATAAAATTTTAAAACAGGAGATTGATTTTGCTACTTTTGCTTATAACAAACACTTTATCACATTGCTTAACAACTTCTCGAGGAAACCAAGAGCATCAAATCATTGAAAATTATTCAAGAAAAATTTTAGATAAAAACAGTTAAGCTTCAGAAGAGGTGGCAAATCTCATTTCATGGAGAAAAATCTTATGATCAAAGAGAAACATCTCTTGTCATCTTATGATAAACAGTAGCCTCAAGGATCTCTAGTTTCTTTTTTTGAAAATTGCACATCTCCAACTAGAAACTGTAACACGATTTGAGCGCATTGCCGGCCTGAGTACTTTATACCTATCAAGTATATTATCACCAACAGCATTAATATTCTTTTAACAATGCAACTTCCAGAGATTCCCATGCTTTCAGCAATTCCAAAAAAAAATTTGATTACTTAAGGAGCATATGTTCAGTGTAGAACATATGGGGGAAATGAAGAGCAGGTAGAGCAAATAAAAACTTGTGTCAGCTTATTTTTAATCTGCTCTAGAACATTCTTTTAACATTTTGAAGTTAACAAATATAATCTTAACTTTATAATGATTCTCTTTAAATTTATCTTGGAGGGCATGATTGGTATCCCATGTGGTGTGTGTATTGTGACTCAGGTCTGAATTCGCTCACAGTGTGCACCGAAAAATCTCATTATACGCTCCTCTCTTGGTTTCCTTTCCGGTTGCTGTGATAAAACATTCCGACACAGCAATGGAAGAGAGAAGGGGCTTGTTCTGTCTAACGTCTCCAGCAGTGTGGAGTCTACAATGGTGAGGAAGACCTGGCAGCAAGCAGGGTTGGCGTGGCGGTAAGAGCAGGAAGCCAGCTGGTCACCTTGCACCCAAACTTAGAAGGGCGGCGACTAAACAAGAAGCCGGGCTAGGCTAAAAACCACAAGACTCCCCACCCCTTCAGTGACTCCCTTCCTCCCAGAAGTCCACAAGCATCCAAACAGTCCCACCATGTGGGGTTCAAGTGTTCAAACACCCGAGCCTACGGAAGGCATTTCATATATAAACTACAAAAAGCTGCCTGCTAGCAACACAGCCTTCTCACTGATTGGCTTTGTAAGTGTAAGGCAATCATGGCATTCAGATTTCTTTACACTTATTTTTTCTCATTATATATTGCAGGGTCAGACCTAGATTATGTTTTCATTAGCTCTAAGATTTCACTAGCCTAATAATGTAAAATTCTCCAAGTACCCTTGCATCGAAACCTCAGAAAAGGAAATTGCAATTTTTTTTGTGGCATTGCTGTGATGAAAAGATTTATATTTTGGAATCAGATTTGTGCACTTTTGCCTGACTTTTGAAGAATGAATCCAACTCATGTGGCCTGATCAATGACTATTAACTCATAAGACACTTTATAAAAACCAGGCAATCGATATTGAAACGAAGTGAGTCTTCATCAGTTAAAATTGACTTTCCATTTTACAGACGACAGACCTGAAGCCCAGAAAGATTGGGTTGCAGGACTCGAAATAGCAACGCCCTTCTCACACGGTTGGTGAGAAAATGGTCGTGCAATGAAGGCGGAGCAGCCTGCACAGACTCCCTGAGCCTCAGCCGTCTTCCGCATGCGCAAAGCGCATTAGAGGCTGATCACGACCTGGTTTGCAGGAGCCCGGAAGATGGGAAACGACAATGGCATCTGAAATTGGTAGACAGAGACCAATTTCTGTGTGGCTTTAGATAAGTTGGTTACCATTCTGGGTTTCTCTGTTCTCAGCCTCACTATAGCAATAACGTGGTTTTCTACAATAAAAAGAAAAGATTTTTATGGATGTAAGAGGATTATGTAAGACTAGAAGGAGCAGATGCCAGAGAATGAGACTCAAACTCCTCCTTTCCACAACTGAAAAAAAAAATGCAGATTTACTTTACAATCATACTCCATTATATTCAAAGCTTTCCAGTTTCTCTGGGGCTCCATGCACACACCTCTACCACTGGGCACAGTCTCAGCATTCAGCACGTACAGAACATCACAGTCCTGGGGCCCTTCACAGTATGTGATTTGAAGCTTGCATTACTAAGACAGCAGTTTAGGCTGGTAAAATTGCAAAACAAATGCTTAATGCTAATATATAAAAAAGGATGCCCTTGAAATTTAATAAATCTGTTGATAGTCTTTAGGTATATAGTTCCAGAGACCTAGGGAGGTGAGAGTGGATATGGGGGGAACTGGGGGAAGGGTAAATATGGTCAAACTACATTTCATACAATTTTCAAAGAATTAATAAAAATATTATAATATATAAAAAAGGCGCTACCCCCAAATACAAATTAAAAACCCAACTTTGATAGCCAGCAATAGTTCATTCTGTTCTTATTTTGACACTTTCTGTGATGTACAATAGAAATATAATATAAGCCATATATAATGTTAAATCTTATGGTATCTACATAAAACATAGAACAAAAATAAATCAACTTTACTAGTGTATTTTATTTAACTCAGCATGTTGAAAACGTAACTTCAACATATAATCACTATTAAAAGTCATTGTGAAATGCTTTGCATTTTTTATACAATGCTTTTGAAATCCATATGTATTTTATACATACAATACAGCTCGACTCAGACAAATCACACTTCCAACATTTGACAGCCCCGTGTGGCAAAGGTCTAGAGCATCTAAGAATTCACACCCCGGATGCTATCTTCCCTGTCAGAGCTTTTGTGCAGTTTTATTATACAGTATGTTCACTGAGGATGAGCCCAGTGTTTCCCATTCTTCTTCCGGATGTCCTGATGTAGGTGCATGGTTGCATCTGAACCATTCAGGCAGAGATTATATGCACACCTCGGCCCCCCTGTGCTCAGTGGACTGGGTCTCTTATCCTTGGTAATACAGAAAAAGTGCTTTGAGGTTTCATTCAATGCACCCTGAGTCCAGTTCACTCTAATGCTAGCAACGGCAACAACAATGCATAGTGGGCTAGAAAAACACAGGGCATCACCGCACAAAATTCAGTTAACCAAGCTGGAAATCTTTACCAAAAAGCTATACCTAGAATTCCAAGGCATCTTGGAAACTTGGCCCCAAGCACAGGATGAAAATGTCAGCAGTGGGCCCCTGCTATGTCATTTTCAGAAAAAAAAAAAAAAAGAGAGTTAGAGAGGGGAGGAGAGAGAGGAGAAGGAGTGGAGAGGGGAACTTGACAAACAGAATTCTTCACCTTTGATACTTGAGTCTTATGGTGTGCTTGTACTCCTTCCCACGTCTATTTTCTGGTAGATAACGTATTCTCTTACACTCACTAGGCATATCCTTGGCTGTATGCAACCAAGGATAGCTATGAATGCGGCCCTACCCCAAATTGTAAACTCACTTCTAACAAAAGAATTTTTGTCATTTTTATAACTCCATTGTATGGTAAGATTTACGGATGACAGCGTTGTCTCTAAATGTCAAAAGGTTGGACATGTCTGAACTGTCTCCGTTGGAAGCATGATGTTCAAGTATGTTCTGGAGACAGAAACTCGGTTCTAGTGCTTGCCCCATGGGCTCTTAACTCACTGAGCCATCCCGTCACCCCTTATATTTCTATTGGCCAGCACGGCATGTCAACATAGAAAAAGAACAAATTGATCCTGACCATTAAGGATAGGTTTTTACCTGCAAACAACAGAAACAACAAGAGACCTTTTGTTGTTGAGCAACAGTTGAGCAAAGAACTAAGTTAAAATCCTGTTTCAGTTCTTAAAAGAGAAAATGAAAATTGAACATATTTTGGGAATTTACCAAGTGGCAGAATCTTTGCTTTAGCATGTAGTTTTGTAGGTGGTATTCATGAGCAGTCTGTGGGAAAGGTTCCCAATTTGCACAAGGTCTTTTGTGAATTTTGTCAAAGCTTTTATGAGATTTGTTACTCGGTTATTAAGGATAGATACAAACCTTCTCATTAGAGTTTTGAATGTCTTAATGTAGCTGTCTGGTTTTGCCTAAGCCTTCAATGTAGGGTTGAGTATCTGAACCCGGGCTCAACCTCTATTAGAAAGCCAGGAGTATTTACAAGAATGAGAAAAAAAGAAGAGACACTGAATCTTAGTTACTGGAGTGTTGGGGTGTTGTTTTTTTAGGCAGAAAGGGTGTAAACCCGTCAAGAACTTGGAACTTAGACTCATTCTTTCCCAGAGGGTCTCCAATGAGACCACAGCCTAGCTAACCGCTGACTGCGGCTTTATGAGACTTCGAATGACAATTTCCCAGGACCATTTCCCAGACTCCTTGTCAGTGGAAACTGTGATAGAATGTATGCTTTCTTAAGTTACTAAATGTGCAGTCATTTGTTCTAGGCACATAAGGGGGAAAAAAAAGAAAACTAAAAAACAGGCTCCTTTATCAGTTAATTCCCTTGACTTTTTACTGTTTCATAATTCTTTTAAAAGTAGGGGCAGTTGCTGGATTTTTATCAATTGTCTTCCTTATTTTTATTTTACTTAAGTCTTAAAGATCTGGAGGCAGCAACCTTCTGAAAGAGGGCCAGGGAGTAACCAGTGAGCTTCCCAGACCACTGGCTGGCTGTCAAGGCTGTTCCTGCTAGTGTGTCTCAGAACACCTGTGGAGTGTGCACAGATGACTGGACCTTGCTGTGCCCAGTGAGCTGGTTATAAAATCTGCTTGTGTCCCCTGTGGCCTTGGGTTTTAGTTTGCTGTCCTCTGCTAAGATTATAGCATGGATTTTTTTTCCCTTAAATCATTAAAAGGAATCTGTGGCTTTTCTAATATTGAACCATCCCCATTTTCCTACGCAGAAATTTTTTTAGTGTACTCCTGGAAATCACTTTTAAATGTTATTTAAAACTTTAGCATTTCTGTTCATAAATAATATTTGCCTCTTGTTTTCTTTGTTCAACTCTGTTATTTTAGCTTCATAAAACGGTCTGGATAGCTGTTCAATTTTTAGCATATTAGTAAGATATTCATAGGAATAATATTCTCTTAAGGGTTATAGCAGCTTTTTTAAAGTTTTTTTTCTAAGGTAATTAGTAATTTTTTCTTTGACTGGTTTTAAGATTTGGGCTGTCTTGTATTATGAGTTTCAAATTTTTATTTCACTGGGTTATTAATCTTTTAAAATAAAACATATAGTCAATTTTGTGGTGGTCTATATGTAGTTAAACATAAGACGGACCTTCTGTAGTCTGGCATGCATCGAAATTCCATCTACACATGTCTGTCTGATTGCTGCAACTGCCTGGGCAGTAGAGGAGATAGTCTACACAGACACTGCGCTCCACCCTTCAGCTATCAGACTGTTGAAACAACTGGGCGTGAAGGAAGAAATTTCCCAGGAATCCTATTCTGGGGAATGGGAAAAGCTGGATCCCTGGTGCCGTCCAGAGATACTTGTCTCCCAGGAGGAGATGTCACAACTGTAACAATTGTTGGTTCACCACAGGACGGACTGGGCCTTGGACAATGACCAGTCTGTGATAGGTTGGACCATACTTTGACCAGAACCGGTTCATCATAAGGCCCTCTTACCTTCCATATAGACTTGAACTTCATATCAGTATCCCCAAACTCAGACTTGGGGGGGGTCACTGGACCCCTTTATTCCTCTTTTCAAAGTGGCCACTGTGAATAAACCTCCTTTCTTTGATTTTCATGCTTGATTGTCTCTTTAACTGACATGTTGGGGTGGGCTGCCAACCATAGCTTCTTAGGGCTACTAGAAGCCAGGTTTGGATGCCAACAACTGGCAATATTGTTAATATGGGAAAGTCAGATACTCGAAACCATCATATTTTCTCTCATCTATGATTTCTACTCTTTCCTGAGAGTGAGCCAGAAGTTTTGGTTCCTTGCGTGTTTGTAATTTTTGCGTCACTATCCTGCCAATCAGAAAACATTTCAAGAACTGATAGAAAAGATCAACTAAACTAACCTCATCCCTTATGCCGATGACTTGCACACACTGAAAATGCACACTTACAACTGACAGTGCTGAAAAGAACTGTTTCATTGTCAAGTGCAGCAAAAGTACCTAAAGTCTTGATTGATGTCAAATGGCACTGACCGTTCAAACTTCTAGATTCATGTAAAAGTTGCAGAAGCTACTCGCTAAGACCAAGCATGGTAGTGCAAGCCTTTAATCTCAGCACTTGGGAGGCAGAGGCAGGAAACTATGAGTTCGAGGCCACCCTGGAGCTATATAGTGAGACCCTGTCTAAAAAAGAGAGAAAAAAACCAGGCGGTGGTGGAGCACGCCTTTAATCCCAGCACTCGGGAGGCAGAGGCAGGCGGATCTCTGTGAGTTCGAGACCAGCCTGGTCTACAAGAGCTAGTTCCAGGACAGGCTCCAAAACCACAGAGAAACCCTGTCTCAAAAAACCAANTGCAGAAGAGGAAAAGAGAAAAGAGCTAAAGATGCTTACAGAGAAGCTAGAATACCAGTGTTTTCATCTTTAGAAGAAAGTCTATTGGAAAACTCAAATTCAGAGATCCACACCTGCCACTGCCTCCCAAGTGCTAGGATTAAAGGCGTGTACTGCCACCAGCTAGCATATTGTGTTTCTTCTTCTTTTTTTTTTAATATATTTTTATTATCTATACAATATTCTGTCTGTGTGTATGTCTGCAGGCCAGAAGAGGGCACCAGACCTCATTACAGACGGTTGTGAGCCACCATGTGGTTGCCAGGAATTGAATTCAGGACCTTTGGAAGAACAGGCAATGCTCTTAACCACTGAGCCATCTCTCCAGCCCATAGCTAAGTCTTAAAATGGCCGTAGATACAGTAATATTCTGTGTATACGCTTGTATGCTTAGCTTCGGTGGGAGTAACACTTTTAATCGCTCGTTCTGAACAAAGTAAAATAAGGCCTGGGTTTCGAATGATGTGCAAGTACCTCACACCAGTCAAAGGTCGCATCGGGGTTGTTGCAGATTTTCCTGTAAAAACATTTCACATCTTGATTCTTCACTTCAGGCCCGAAGATCTGCTGCACTGTGGCGTAAAACTTGTCGTAGTCGATTGCATCTGCAGCGGGAAAGGCAGAGGGGACATTTCCGTCACATTCCGAGGTCAGATTGCCACAATTCGTGCACACTTCCACCCTGGGCTCTCAATCTCTGCTTAAAAGACAACTGTAAGGCTACCTTAAAGAGCTTGTCTTTGGGAAAATAATATTATTGAGTCAAAATAGATCATTTTTTTTAATTTTGGCGTTCAGGATTCTGTTCTGTTTCAGCTATTTTAGAAGTCCTGTGCATGAATACCAAGATAGGAAGATCGCTTTTTCCTGCTGTGAGCGCATTTACCAGTTGGGATTGATTTAGGATTTATCTTAGATTTGTACACAGAGCAATGATTGGTTATCTGACACTCTGTAAATACACACAATCAGACAGACACACACGTCTGCATGCACACACACATACACATACGCCATTACTTGAATCTTGAATTTTGCTCAGCTTATTTATGCATTTGAGTGGGATTACTAAGTCTTAAGTCAAGAAAAAGTTAAAGAAAAGGTTTCCTCAGACCGTATAGACAAAATCCTATTATTTATTATTTAACTAACAAAAATATGCTAACTACTGAGTAATATTCTAGTTTAATTATGTGTCAGCACTTAGCTAGACATTGGATATAAAATGGAAAATTATATAGACAACGTTTAGTGACATTTCCAGAACAACAACAACAAAAAGAAAGACCTGCTTTGAACACTTTCTAAGACTCATTAGAACTTCCATTGTTGTAGAGAGTTGGAATGCTGCAAGGCCCAAAGCCAAATTAACTTGGCCCAGGTCTGCTTGCAGTCGCTTTGTTCTCATTAGAAAATCCTTTTTCAAAGTATGAACAGAAATGAACAGAACCTCTACTGATTCCAAAGTTAAGAACATCAGCAGGTGACCTCTGAAGGCCACAGCAGAGGCTGACCACTTTGTGGTAACCACCTACCTGATGTTCCCACCGGTATATCTGAAAGATAGGTTTGCTTATGACCCTCTTGCTCCTTAACTATAAACCTTCATGAAACTCTTATGTGGAAACATGGTGTTTGGAATAACCCATTTTTTTTTCTCCACAGGTCATTTGACTTTAGAGTAAACAATTTCTTATTCCCTTTAATATGAGAGATTACCCTAGAGATGCAGGGATGGTTCAGCATATGTAAAATAATAGATGCAGTAAATCATTTAAATGTACTTAAAGACAAAAGTGGCGTGATCCTCTCAATAGATGCTTAGAAAGCCTTTGAAAAGCCAGCATGCCTTCACAGTAACAGCCCTGGAGGGAACATACTTCAACATAAAATGCTGTATGTGACAAACCTACAGCCAACATTGTCGTAACTGGAGAAAAAGTTTAATCAATCCCACTAAAATTAGGAATGAGAGAGGGCTGGCTGTCCACTGTCTCCACTCTTTTTCAATATAGTGAGCACTAGCTTGAGAAATAAAAGCAAGAGAGAGAAATTAGGGGGATATAAATAGGAACACAGGTGGTTAAATTGTGCTTATTTGCAAGTGATATGATATTATACATAAGAGATCCCTAGATCACTAGAAAGCACTTTTTAAAGTGGCAGAATACAAAATCAACTTACAAAAATCAGTAAAAAAAAAAAAAAAAATCTTCCTATAAGCCAATAGTGAACACGCTCAGAAAGAGATCACAGAAACGCTCCCAGCTGCAAAAGCCTCCAGAACTCTCTAGGAGTGAACTTATTAGATTTTCAGCCTCCAAAGAAAGTGACTGAAGAAGACACCGGAAGTTGAAAGGACCTCCCAAGCTCATGGTTTGATAGACTTAATGATCATCCTACCAAAATCAGTGTACAGATCCAATACAATCCCAATAAAAATCACAACAGCATTCTACACCGAAATAGAATCCTTAAATTCATATGGAGGTGCCAAAGACCTGGACAGACAAAGCAATTCTGAAGTGTATGGCATGAATTTTCATACCAGAGTTCAAGCTATATTACAGGGCTATGGTAACACAAAGAGCATAGTACTGGCATCAATATAGGTATGTACATTAATGGAAGAAAATAAAAGATCCAAGCATGAGTACATGCAATTGTAACTCTCTGATACTTTACAAAAATGTCAAAAATAAATATTGGGAGAAGCATCTTCATAGAGCTGGACTGGGGAAAGTGGATGTCCTCAAGTAGAAGAATGTAAGTAGACCCACATGCATCACCTTGCACAAAACTAACTTCAGATGGATCAAATACCTAAACATGAAGCTAGACACACTAAAACTGCTAGAAGAAAACATTGGCCCTACCCTATGGGGTTCAGGTGAAAGAAGGGGTTTTACGAATAAAACTCCATTTGCTCAGGAATAAGGGCCAACAATAACAAACGGAACTTTCATAAAATCAAAACTCATCTGACTGCACAAGGAGTCTACAGAATGGGACAGAATTTTGTCAGCTATGCATCTGACAGAGAATTAATATCCAAAATATACAAAGAATCAAGTGAACAGATGGCCCTATAGATCTGCACAGACAATTCTCAAAAGAGGAAATAAAAACTACTAAGAAATATTTTTTAAAGTGTTCAACATTTATAGCAATCACAGAAATGAAAATGTAAAACTGCTTTGACATTTCAGCTCACTGCAGTCAGAACAGCTAAGATCAAGAAAACAACTGACAACAAAGGCTGGTGAAGATCTGGGCAAAGGGGAAACCTCATTCACTGTTGATGGGACTGCAAACCGGTGAAGCCACTATGGAAATCCATGTGGGGAAGTCCAAATGAATAAATAGAAGACATCCACTCTAAGACCCAGCTATACCACTCCTCGGCATATACACAAAGGACTCAACGTGTACTCCAGAGTTACTTTCTCAGCCATGTTGGCTGCCTCTCTGTTACCCAGAGCTAAGAAATACAACCAAAATGTATTACAGCTGACCAGCGGATAAAGTAGGTGTAGTACACATGTGTGCACATGTGTGCGCAATGGAATTCTATTCAGCTGTAAAGGACAATGAAATAGTGAAATTTGTAGGTAAATGGATACAGTTGGAAAATATCCTGAATGAAGTGACTCAATCCGGGAATACAAATGCTTCATGTTCTCTCTTATGTGTGGATTCCAGTTCCAAATTTGAGCATACAACCCGAAGTATCCAAAGAAGACAGTAAAGCAGGAAGGAACCTCTGTAGACGGGGGAGAAGCAGCTCTAGAAATGGGATAGTAGGAAAAATGAAAGGTGGCTTTAAAATTGGCAGGGGCAGGGGAATAGAGAAGGAGAGAGAATAATAATAAAGATGTTTGAAAAATCTACCAGACAACACTATCTTATAAACTTATTTAATCATATATGTGTGCATATGTGTGTGAACTTTTTATTTATTTAAAGGAGTGATAATACTCATTTAAATACCCTCAATAGCCATGCACTATTTATCGAAACCCTGGTGCCTGATATGGGAAACCTCCTGTGCTGTTTGTCTGAAGAATACTAGTGTCTCCCAAAACATTAAAAATAAAAAACTACTGCTGAAGACACCACACTCTTTGGACACAGGACTTGGGAGAACTGAGCTGAAACTGACCTGGAAGCCTTCTCTGGCTCTCACAGTATCATAAGGTGTTACATCAGCTGTCAAGGGAGAGGAGCAACCAGTAGTTCAACTCAGCTGTAGAGCCTGTGCACCACCATTGGTGAACTGGACCAGCAAGATAGCCTCAATGGTACCTCAATAGTGAAACAACTACCTTGGGGGTGACCAACACATTCAACACACACACACACACACACACACACACACACACACACATCCAGTTGGCAATATCCAAAACATTATTGTCACAGTCAAGGATGAGTGTGTGACCAGCAACTAGTGGGTGGAGGCCAAGGAAGCTAACAAACACATCACAAAGTGCAGGGCTTCCCCATGGGCCTCGTACACAAGAATTATTTAGTCCAGAAGTCAATAACATCATGGTTGAGAAGCCTTGATGTAAAAGTGACATTCTGTTCCAGGGTTCAAAACTCAGCAAATGTTGACTCATCTACCCAATTTAGAACAACTAGGAAGAAAGTATTAGTCCTGCGGAAAATAAAAACATCCAAATGTTTAAGTAGTTATTTTATCAGTTTTAAGAAATTATTTATATATTTTACATCCCAGCCAGAATTTGCCCTCCCTCCTCTTTTCCAAGGCCCTTCCTCTCTGATTCCACCCCACAATCTACTCTTCATTTCTTTTTAGGAAAGGGCAGGTGTCCTATGGGTATCAACAAAACATGGCATAGCAAGCTGTATTGAGGCTAGGCAAGGTGACTCAGTGTGAGGAGGAGGGTCTCACAAGCCTAGTAAAAGAGTAAAAGAGTCACAAGTAAAAGTCAGAGACAGTCCCTGTTCCTGCTGTTAGGAGTCCCACAAGAGGACCAAGCTGCACAACTGTAACATACATGCATAGTGTCTAAGTCAGTCCCAGGCAAGCTTCCTGGTGGTTGATTCAGTCTCTGTGAGCCCCTATGAATCTGGCCAGGTTAATTACCTGAGATTTCTTGTGGTGTCTTTGATCCCTTTGGTTCCTATGATCTTTTCTCTCCCTCTTCTGGAGGATTCCCTGAACTCTGCCTAATGTCTGGCTGTGGGTCTGCGTCTGTTTCCATCAGTTGCTGGATGAAGCCTCTCTGATGACAATTGGGTTAGGCAACAGAAGACTCTTAAATGGCCAAGAAACACTTAAGGGGATGTTCAGCACCAGGAAAATGCAAGTCAAAATGATGCCGAGGTTCCATTTTCCACCTCTCAGAATGGCTAAAATCAAAAGTACAAGAAACAGATGGAGAGGATGTGGGGCAAGGGAAATATTCTTTCATTGTTGGTACGAAAGAAAACTTGTACAGCCACTTGGAAGTCAGTGTGGCAGTTTTTCAGAAAACTGGGAATCAACCTACCACAAGACCCAGCAATACCACTCTTGGGCATATCCCCCAAAGATGCTCAATCATAGACAAGTTCACTTGCTCAACTATGTTTATAGCAGCTTTATCTGTAATAGCCAGAACCTGGAAACAGCCTAGATGTCCCTCAACCAGAGAATGGGTAAAGATAATGTGGTACATTACACAATGGAGCATTACTCAGCTGTTAAAAACAAGGACGCCAGGAAATTTGAAGGCAAATGGATGAAACTAGGGGAAAAAAGCATCCTAATGAGGTAACCCAGACTGAGAAAGACAAGCATGGTATGTATTCACTCATAAGTCGATATTAGCTGTAAAATAAAGGGCAACTATGCTTCCATCCACAAACCCAGAGAGAATAGGTAACAAGGAAGGTTGATGGGGCGATGCCTTGGTCCTCCTGGAAAGGGGAAACAGAAGAAATTTCGTGAGTGGACTGAGGGCGGGTGGGGATGGGAACATGAGCGATCAGTCTGGGGGAAAAGAGGGGAGAGCACTGGAAGAACTACTGGAAAGTAGGGGCACTTAGGGGTCAGGTAAAAACCTAGCACAAGGGAATCTCCCAGGAATCTGCAAGGACGATCCCAGTTAAGATTCCCAGCAGTAAGTAGATACCTAGCCCGAACTGGCCATCTCCTGTAAGCACATTAAAAATACATGTACCATGTTAATTGCACTTGAATGGAGGGAGGCATATAGGTGGGACTTGGTCATGGGTGATCTGAACTCTATTAGGAGAGATCTCATTGGAGAGATCTAAGAGTAATGTAACCAGGGCAAATCTCCGTTGTCTACTTAGCCTCCCTTGGAGACAGACACCTCTCCACTGCAACCTTCTTAGCTCTGTTCCCACTGTAAGGAATTAACCCCCATCTTCCAGTGTCTATTAATCAATACAAACCTATTTGGATAGTATTAGCAGCTTGGTGCAAGTTAAGAGTTCCACCTTTTCGATCTCCTCAACCCTTAGACCTTGTCCCTCAGACACAGAAGACCATTTGTCTAGGAGATTAGTTTCTATCTAATCGTAAGAACTCCCCAGGAAGAAACACTTTGCACTACAGATCTGGGGTTGTAAGCTTTTGGATGAAAACAAGGCTAACATGTTTGTTTAACGCGTGTTTAAGGGGCACCTCCTGGCACCAGGCTCTGAGCTGGCCTTACCTTTGCAAAACCTTCCAAACATTTACAGGCCAATGGTCAAGGAGTGAGTACATATCAATGTCAGCAGGCTAAATAAAGCAGGCAGATTCCCAGAGACAGCAATAAATGCAGTCAGAATGCTGAGATGGCTTTGCATGGGGAACTCTGGGAGTGTTTGCAAAAGAGCTAACATTCCATTTTCTTGAAAAATTGAAGGCAAGAGGGACCGGAGAGCTGTTCAAATAGGGAGGATGGCATATATAATGCTAGTCACTGAAAGTACAGCAAAAGAGACAATTGGATAACTGTTAATGTACATCACAGCTCTTATACCAAAGGGAATCAAAGCTTATTTTGAGCCAGGTACGAGTGACCATAGCTTGGGAACAGATTCAGGTTGACCTGAATAGAGTGTTCCAATGTGGAAGTGGGTAGCTTTCTTATTCACAGAAAAAAAGAAAGTCTTTTTTTTTTTTTTTTTCTGATACATCGGTGGGAATATCAAAGGAGGCAAAGCTCTGCTGCAGGCTCAGATGCTATCTGCGGACATTCTTAGCTTTGGGTTTGGTGGCAGTCGGTGCTCTGCTAATATGATCCAAAGGTTTTGTGTCATAGATGAAAGGATGCTAATTCAGAGATGGGTGGTCATGAACTTCTAATTCGTCAACCAGCCTTGTGGAATTTTTTTTTAAATACCTTTTTTTTTTTTAAATACCTTTTTAATTGCCTTTTTTTTTTGAGAAGTTCAGTTCAGAGATGAGAATGTCTCTCACTTGCTACAGTTTCAGTTCACAAAGTAAATAAATGAACAATTTTTTAAAACTATGACATATGCAGAAATGCTGAAAAGTATCCAACAGGATTGAAGGTGCGGGAAGCTGACACAGGAAAGGTAGGTTGAAGCAAGACTGCACAGCAAGTCAACATGTATGGATTTTACAGAGGGGTTAGTAAACCAGGAATATTACAGGCCCATTTGTTTTTATTTTTAAAGGAAAAGGCTCTCTGTATAAAAATACAGGAAGGGCTAACTCTTTGGCAGGAGGACTTACAGTAGGTGTACTAACCTGAGAGAGTTATCACGACACAAAGATACGAAGATTCACAGCTTAGGAGACGAGGCAGTCAGCATTCGTACCACAAGACTTGGGCCAGAATGCTAGGTTTATTCAGGAAAGAGAAAAGCAGAATGAGAAACGTACAAAATCAGAAGAGACTGGCAGGGAGACACAGAGGAGAAGGAGAAGGTGCTTCTCAACACAGAGGTAGAGACCAGGGTCAATGCAGTGGGATAGTGGCATTTGCTGCAAAGGCGAAACAAAGCCAGACATGGTGGTGCATGCCTGGAATTCCAACACTGAGTTCTGGGCTAGCCTGGGCTATACAGCGAAAGCGGTTTCTTAAAAAAAAAAGAAGAGAAAGAAAAGAAACCCTGAATTTAGCAGCCATATTAGGTACTGGATATATTTTCAGCAAGGTTGGAGTAGATGAAAAAAGAGGTAAAGACTCTGGGCGAAATTTAGCAGAAAAACAAAGAAGAGTCACGGAGTGATAGCTTAAGGGAAGAGACAGCCAAGGACACGATGCCAGGCTTTATTTTTAGAATCAAAGGACAAAGTCAGTGGGAAGGGAGATTTTTGAGATTGTTGCAGCAAACTGATAGTGCTGGAGAGGAGGGAGGGTGGGTGCTGCTTTGGGGAGGATGGGCTAGAGGGAAAGGGAAGTGAGCGAATTCCAGGCTTCGTACCTGACTTTCTCCTGTGATGGGAAACTTGGCTGAGAGGAGCAGAAATCCCATCAAGGCTTCAGAAACACAGTGAGAGTTTGGAGAATCGATTACAGGAGGAGGAAAAACAAGCTGACTTGGGGGAAACAAAAGCTTTGTTGAGCAGTTTAAGAGGGTTCAGCCAAGATCAGAGATCTGGAGAACATCCCGAAACATCTGAGCCCTCCAGATATTTAAAAGACTTGGGCAGGGACTCCTCTCTGCCTCCCAAACAAAGCAGACTCATCTGTTCATATTGTCATGCACACAGCAAATGAACTTGTGCTTATTCAACTGTCCTGCAGATTAGGAAATACTGTTCTAGCAATACCTGTTTGAGTCTGAGCACTTAGGTTGAAAGTTTCACTTACATAGGACTGTACAGCCCAGCACTTAGAAGCTGCCTAGGTTGTAGCTGGTATATGGAATCTTCTCGTTTTATGAAAACATCTAGACTTTATTCTGTTGGATTTATTTCACTGCTATGTAGCTGTATCTTCATATCTGTCTTTAACACTCCTGAACTACACACTCCACTGCTGCCCTTGGCTACGGCACACTTTCAACTTCACTCTTCTCAAACTCCTGGAAGACACTCCATCCTCCATATTCCTTTTCTGTGAGCACAGTCCAATCATTCCTGCCTACAGAGCGGCCCAGGTGGGGAGACAGGAAACTTTTTCTATTTCTAGGAGAGTTCTTATGGTTTCACGATGCTCTCAGTAAAGAGGTGGGAGGGTGGCTACCTTGGTTTAGACATATATCCCCCAAAGACTCATTTGCACTAAAAGCTTGGTCAGCCTATGTTAACAGTTTTGGGGAGTGAAGGGACCTTTGGAAGGCAGGGCCAGTGGGAGGGGGTTAAGGTTATTGGGCACATGCCTTTGAAGGAGCTATTGGGACCATGGCCTCTTCCTGTCTTTTCCAGATGCTGGAAGGTGAACAGCTTGCATCACGTGGGTCCATCATGATGTACTCTTACCATAGGCCCCACAACAGTGGCCACCCGACCACGTATGGGAAGCTCCAAAATACCTTTTTCTTCTTGAGTTGATAATTTAGGGCATTTTATTACAGTGCTAGGAAACCGGGTAAGACAGACATAGAGGGCATCCTACGTGGTCACTGTGCTATACAGAGTTTCAGGTCAGCCAGTGACTGATTGTAGTGTCTGCAGAAGAACCCAATAACGTCATTTAGTCCACCTCTCTATATTACAGATAGATAGAAAAGGCTTCCTCATGTCCAGCTAGGTATGTGACAGACAGAGAAAGAACTCAGGTCCTCTGCCCCCATTCAGTGTCTTAGCTTTTAAACTAGACTGCCTCTCTCTGATGACCTAAAGCACCTCCCAGTTCTAATCAGCATCTCCAGCTGAACCTCCCTATCGTCACCCATCTTACCTTCCTTTGGGATAAACAAGCCTGCTCTTTCTTCTTTTTTTTGGGCTGTTGTCTGTTCAACCAATTTATTGAACTCAACCAAGGATGCTTTGAAGTTGTTAATCTGCAGTGTGAGGTTGAACTCCTTGTCATTTGTGGTATCCATATGGACATTCGGAATCTCTTCCTTCTGCATGGAAAGAAGGCTGCGACTTTGCCAACGTGCAAAAGCTTCTAGTTCTTAGAGCGTCTCTCGGCTGTCTCAACGTGTGCCCTAGGCCTCATTCCTTTGG
This sequence comes from Alexandromys fortis, assembly GCF_014885135.2. Taxonomy (NCBI): domain Eukaryota; kingdom Metazoa; phylum Chordata; class Mammalia; order Rodentia; family Cricetidae; genus Alexandromys; species Alexandromys fortis. The sequence goes on along the minus strand of NW_026067925.1, from coordinate 3,793,719 downwards.
TTTTAACTTCCCAGCCCAAGGGAATAAGGAGGAAGAGTTGTCCCTAGGATATCAGCAGAAGGAAAGCTGAGGCCTGCTGCATTTCACAGAGACAGAGGCAGCATTAGTGAGGGGCTCTGACCTCATAATGTGGGCATTGCCCTTCATGTGGGTCTCATTATATCACAGTGTCTCTGTAAGCCCCACAGCAAACTGAAATCCACCTCCTGCAGGGTGTGCATTTGTTCATTGAGAAGATGCATGAGTAAAGATGAATGACTTTCCTTGGAGTGAATGTCTCCTCTCACTGCCGACCTCCTGTCTCCCCCATGGAACTAGGGATAGTAAAGTTGGCATTTGTTCCCACAACTCTCCTGGATACGGAAAGCCCAGCTTGTGAGAGTGAAAATGTATTTCATCACCTGTCTAATCTGGCACAAATAAAGATACTTTTAGAAGCTGTGGAAAATAAAAGTGTTTCTTTTCTCTTTATTCATTTACCTTGAATTAAAATACTGAAAGGAATCATGGATAAGGAAGGGGTTCTTGTGGGGGAGAGTTTTTCAAGAGGAGTCCACTGAAGGAGAAGAGGCCTTTCTGGTTGTCCTTTCCTTTGAGGCTAACATCTAATCTCACCAAGTCCGACTTACTTCTGACTCAAGTTTTACAGTCTCCAACTCTGTGTGTGTGTGCACATGCACACGCTTGCTGCTGAGGATGCGTGTGCACAAGGAGGCTTGAGGATGATACTGAAAATTTTCGTTAATCACTCTCCACTGCAGTAGAATATTAAGATGTCTTACATTTGTTTAGGCTATAGGACGGTTGCTTAATGATGCAAAAATGTGTTGGCATTCTTTTATGTTGCATTTGTTTAACTCTGTGAAGCGTGTCGCTTTGCCTGTCTAAAACACCTGATTGGGTCTAATAAACAGCTGGTAGGCTAATAACAATGGTAGGAAAGAGGCTAGGATAAGCTGGCAGGCAGAGAGAATAAATAGAGGGAGAAAAAGAGAGAAAAGAATTGAGGGAATGAGAAAAGGAATGAGGAAAAAAGGGATTAGCCACCCAGTCAGACTCAGAATAAGAAAGAAAGAAATACAGAAAAAGAGAAAGGTAAAACCCCAGAGGCAAAAGGGATTCAGTATAATTTAAGAAAAGCTGGCGAGAAACAAGCCAAGCTAAGGCTGGGCATTGATAAGAAAGAATAAGCTTCTGTGTGATTTCTTTGGGAACTGGGTGGTGGGCCCCTCAAAGAACAAAGAGCCAAAGTGTAAAAAACAATACTCCACCCCACTTTTTGCTATAGGTTCTCCCCTGGAACCTGGAGCTGTACTGGCTGTATTGGCCATGAAGCCCTAAGGATTCCTGACTCTACACGCCCAGCATCAGTATTGCAGGTGTTTATCAGGTCCTGTCTTTCCATGTGGGTGTTGCTGGGGCTCTCCATCCAGGTCTTCATGCATGTGCAGCAATGACTGCATCAACTGAGATAGCTCTCCAGCTTCTTATAAACGTTCCTTCTGTCTGCTCATCACCACCAGGGAACTTAGGGAAGTTCAGGTGGTACAGAGGAGGTCTCTGTTTCTTGGTAGACTACCTTTTAAATCATCTCATGAAATTCTGAGTTCAGGATTGAGGAAAGTGACATCGGGGGCACTTCTGTTTTGAGTACTAGGTGTCCATCCTTGGTATCCATCTCTGACTATGAGCTATTAGGGGAATAACTCTCTGTAAACATGTTACATAGAGACTTTTCTCACTGTCTTCTGTCTTCTTTTTCTTCTTTTAAAGCTCCCAAAATACTATTTGGCAACATGCAAGGATCTATCTTTCCTACATTCTTATTCATGGATTCTGACATTCACCCGCCCATTCATTTGGCGAGTATTTATAGAACACTTACTTTATGCTAGGGGTGTTTTAGGCAGTAATGATACCGTAGTGAGCAAAAGAGTGTCCTGAACTTACAGAGAAAACAGGCCCATATGAAGTATGCCAGAAAGTGGTACATGCTCTGAAGACAGAATAAAGGTGTGCAGTGGAGCCCACGGAAGAGAAATTATGCTAACAAAAAGATATTTGGCAGAATCCTGCAGGGGAGGTAGCAAGCCCTGGGGTTAAACGGCAAGAGGGAGTGCCAGCGAACCTTAGGAAGAATGTCCTGACATTAGTATGTGCTTGACATCCTCAAGAAACAACACAGACTCCAGCAGTAAATTGGTGTGAAGGAAGAGAAAGAGCCACATGGCCAGATCTAGTAAAATCACAGAGATTTTATAAAGACTTGAGCTTTTCCTCTGAGAGACACGGAAAGGTCATGAGCAGAACACTGACATGTTCTGACTTGTACATGAAAAGTATTCTTCAAGGAACTTTGTGAAAAATAAGCCAAGAAAGGGAAAGTGGGAGAAGCAGACAGACCAGTGAGTGGCAGGTTTTAATAATCCAAGCAAGAGATGGCAGAAGTTCACGAGGTGTGTGGATTATATTTAGGTTTCCTACAATCAAACTAAAATATTACAAATCTTCCAAAATGGTTGAAAATCAGAATGCTGCCAAGATTACTGGGGATATCAAGAAATTGTTGGTGGGAGTAGTTAAGAGTAGATACCTCTCTTCAACATCAAGCACCTCACAACTGCCTGTATTCCAGCTCCAGGGGATCCAACGCCACCTTCTGTCTTCCATTAGTACCTGCACACACATGAACATACACAAACAATGAACATATGTACACATATATGAATTTAAAAAATAAATATTTTTAAACTATTGTTCATTATATTAGATGCTATATTTTCTGTTGCATTGGTCTTGGTCCATTCCTGCTGCTACACTAAAATATGTCACACTGAGTAATTTACAAACATCAATGTTTCGTTTGTTATTGTTCTGACAGCTGGGAGCAACGTAAGGCTCCAGCAGAGTCAGTAGCTGGTAACTGCCCATTCCTCATATGGGGTCTTTTCTGTGCATTCTTACATAGTGGGGGGATGCTTGTTAAGATAAAACACCATGACCAGGAGCAACTTGGGAAGAAAAGGGTTTAATTCATCTTATACTTCCACACCACAGTTCATCACTGAAGGAAGTCAAGGCAGGAACTCAGCACAGGAACCTGGACACAGAATCCATGGAGGAACACTGCTTATTGGCTCGTTCTTTGTGTTTTGCTCAGCCTGCTCTCTTATATAACCCAGGATTGACCCCTTCCACATCCATCCCTAATAATAACAATAATAATAACAATGACAATGCCCACAGGCTTTCCTGCAGGCCAGTCTAGTGGAAGTATTTTTCTCAATGAATGTTCTTTGTTCCCAGAAGCCTCTAGCTTGTGTCAAGTAGAAAACAACAAAACCAAAACCAAAACAACTAACAAGGACGAGGGCAGGGTAGCAGCAGCTTGATTTACATCTCGGTCACCAGGGCCAAATCAGCTCCAGGAATAAGTCAATGAAGAACTTTCCTGAGGAAGAATGAGTGTTGGCATCTGATACGGGAGTTGTGTGTTGTGATTACCATTAATGAATAAAGAAACTGCTTTGGACCTATAGCAAGACAGAACTTAGGTAGGCAGGGAAAGTGAGGCTGAATGGTAGGAGAAAGAAGGGTGGAGTTAGGGAGAAGCCATGGAGCTGCCACTGGAGACAGCTGCTGTGAACTTTACCTGGTAAGCCACAGCCATGTGGTGATACACAGATTAATAGAAAAGGGTTAAATTAAAATGTAAGAGTTAGCCAATAAGAAGCTAGAGCTAATGGGCCAAGCAGTGCTTTAATTAAGAAAGTTTCAGTGTTGTTGTTGGTTCTGAGCAGCCAGGATGAACAAGTGGCCTCTTCCTATAGGCATCTATGCCTATGCCAAGGCTTGAATCCTTCACAGTGCACAGCTCTGATTGATCAGGCACTTCTAGGCTGGGCTGGATCACTTTGGAGATGTTCTACTGGGAAATACTGTGTGATTGATTTTGGGACCCATGTCCAAAGATTCCATAAGCTCCGATAATAGTGCCACCAGATAGGGACTAGGTATTAAAGCACACAATACTACAGGAAATTTTCATAAGGCAGATAAATTAGGAAAGAGAAAATATAGACACCTGATTTAGACAGCTCTGCATGCACGGGACATATGTGCCAAGGTGGGCTTGGGTGGGGCAAGTAGACTCCCACCTTATACATATGTCATGTTCATATAGTTCCATGTAGAGCTGTTTAAGTAAGGGCACTTCTCTCTTTCCTGTTTTCATCTATGGCATCTTGGCATCTGACATTTTATATATAAACCAATTTGATTATTATTGTCTTCTCTTCCAACAAAACTAGAAAGTGAGCTTTATGAGAAAAAGACTCTTTGTCAATGAATGGATGCTTTAGGGGAAAAAATCAGGAGTCTTTCCTTCCTTCCTTCCTTCCTTCCTTCCTTCCTTCCTTCCTTCCTTCCTTCCTTCAACTAGCAATGAAATCTCACTGTAGATGATGAAAACCTCCCCATGATGAAAACACAGCAGATAAAATGAAGTCGTTAAACAGTCCTCTAAATCTACAATATGACATTAAAAACGTTTTGCAGGGCAGATGAGTTGAAAGGTTTCATCATAGATGCTGACACCAGGTTAGAAGCCTTAAAGATAAGGTCAAGATTCCGAAGGCAGAGCACGCTGCCTCTTGGCTAGTGTTTACTGCAGTAGGGTATGGAGCCGTCTATCTGCGTAGCTCATTCTTGGAGATTTGGAGATGCACTGAAACTAACAGTGGGAGGGGCGAACACTCCTGAACATCAATTTAGCTTTCACGAACCAGTCATTAGTGCCCATGACAGCTCAGGACATCTTCCTCCTGTGAGGAGTTATCCGGGACTGCAGCCCTAAAGAAGTGTATCGCGTTCACAATCTATATTTGACTTGTACTATATTTTCATTGCTGCTGGGGAAAGGTCCAGTGGAAAATGTGTGCTGTTCTAAATATATCCTCTCTATACCTGCTAGATTTAGACTGAAGCCTCGGGGGCACTGCTCAAGAGGTCACCTCCAGTGAAGTGCTTCAGCTGGCTTGTGGATCAGGATAGCCCTACAGCAGAGCAGGACAGGAAGGGCTTGACTAGGGAGGTGTTATTTCCTTCCTTACCCTAGAGCTCTGAGAGTGGCAGGTGTCCCACCTCTTGTGATCTCAGCATATTGCTATAAACCCTGGAACATATCTTCCAGTTCTAAAGTAGTTAAGTCTCAGCCTGCTGGGTTTTTGTTTTTCTTCTTTTCTTTCTTTATCTTCCTTCCTTCCTTTTCTTTTTTTTTAATCTGTTTCCTTGTTTGTAAGATTATTTGACTAGCTTAGTTCTTTAGTTCTCTTTTTATTGGGTGTATGAGGTAGGGTGGTTGTTATTATAGCTTCTCAGGAAAAAGAGAAGCTTAACTGGGAGTATTTTATTCAGCACACTCAACAGAGTTAAGCGCAGGCGTTCATAAATATTTATGAATGAATGTGTGCAAGGGTGAATGACTGAACGGGTGAATGAATATGATGCTTTCGAGCCAATTGAGGGGAAATGGGCTGTGAGGACCCGCTGAGGGTAATTTACCTCCATAAAGGAATTTACTTCCCTCTCTTCTGAATCTTCTCCTCCGGCTTCCACCACAGCTTAGGCGTAAAAGATGCAGAGCCAGAGCTGACTGGACCCTGGGATTCGCCTACGCTGGGCGGGGACGCGCGTGGGAGGTGGGAAGGGAAAGGGGCGGACCTCCAGGACATCAGGGCGGGGCCACAATCCAGGGGGCGGAGTCAGAGGGGGCCAAGGGTGAGAGCCACGGGGCGGGGTACCAGGGGCGTTCGGGAGGGAGGAGCCAGGCCCACGCGGCAGAGACCAGCCTCAGGAGGCGGGCTCAAGAAGGTCACCGTGTGGGTGGGGCCACAAGCCATGAGGGCGTGGCTTCTAGGGCGGCCCAGTGGGTGGAACCGCAAACGCTCTCTGGTTGGGCTCTCAGGCCTCACGCGGGAGGGCGGAGCTTCACGCGGAGGGGGCGGAGCGTTATCCCCGGAAGGCGGGGCCTCGGGTGCGCGCGGGCTGGGCGGGCCCGGCGCGGCACCGGGGCAGGATGGCTCGAGCGGGCGGCTGAGCGCGAGCGCCACCTTGTTCGCCGCCGCGGCCCGCCGGCTCACCGAGCCCTCGCTCGCATAGTGCGCCGGCGTCGGGCCATGTACTCGGGGAACCGCAGCGGCGGCCAGGGATATTGGGAAGACGGGGCGGGCGCCGAGGGCGCAGCGCCTGCGGGCACACGGAGCCCCGCGCCGCTCTTCAGCCCCACGGCGTACGAGCGCCTGGCGCTGCTGCTCGGCTGCCTCGCGCTGCTGGGCGTCGGCGGCAACCTGCTGGTGCTGCTGCTCTACTCCAAGTTTCCGCGGCTGCGCACGCCCACCCACCTCTTCCTGGTCAACCTCAGCCTGGGCGACCTGCTGGTGTCCCTGTTCGGCGTCACCTTCACCTTCGCGTCGTGCCTGCGGAACGGCTGGGTGTGGGACGCTGTGGGCTGCGCGTGGGACGGGTTTAGCGGCAGCCTCTTCGGTGAGTTGCCCGGGACGCGTCCTCCTCGCCTCCCAACTTTCCCTGGGTACAGCAGCTCTGGGCTTTCGTCCTCCCATGGAGATCCTCCCTTCTAGCCAGTCATCACCCCTAACTCCCAGCCTCTCTCATCCCCCGGGATCTTCCCTTTCAGCCGGTCTTCTCCCAGCTCCCCGTTTCCCTCCTCCTCTGGGTCCTTCCAGCCAGTCGTTATCCCCAACTCCCAATGCAGATGAAGCAGTTCTGAAAGTCTCCCTGCCGCTGGCCAGCTTGTATCTTCTCATCTCTATTCTGTTTTTACTGGTCTGCACAGGGGGGAGAGAAATGAGGGCCTGTAGAGTCAAGAGACGCAAGAAAAAGTCAACCCTTGAAAAGTAGAGAAGGGACAAGGAGAGATTTAATCAATTTGTTTCTCAGAGTGACACGTAGAAGCCTAAATAACGATGTATTTCCCCCACCCTTTCATTTGCTAGCAATTATAAATCGTCTAATGCTTCCTAGGGAGTGAGACTGTAGGACATTTTTAACTGTATTTCCTCTGCATAAGTCTGTCACACCCGAGGTTACAAATGGCTCAGAAGTCCAACTCATTGGTGTGACTAATTAATTATCTGGGCAGCCAGTACGTTTAATTAAAGTAGTAGAACTTGTTGATCTCTTCAAGATTTATATTGAAAATTGACAGGTTGGCGCTTGACTAACTCAGTATTTTAAGCTTGGGATAGACTGGTGTGTATGTGTGTGTGTGTTTGATGTGTGGTGTGGGGCTGTGTGTGGGGTGTGTGTATGTGTGTGTCCTAAGAATTTTGTTTGTACAGAGATTTAAAATAGAATTGGGTATTTCTTAAGTCTTAAAGTCCCTTTTTTCAAATCTTGAAACACACTGGTAATTGACTACTGTCTTTATCTTGGCAGATCTTAGAGAAAAACACCTATGTAACATCATGGATATTTTTATTTGCCAGCTTATGTGTGACAAACCTAAATCCTATTTGTCATTGTCATGATTCCTTTTTTTAAAAATTTAAAGGAAAGAAAATTTGGGAGTTACGGTTTTATCTATTTCACCGATTGATAATTCCGATACTTTCTCTAGTCTCTTCCCCTAATAAACATTAATCTAAGGATTTCCATTTTAAAAAATACTGAAACTTGAGGAGGGACCGTGAGAGAGTATCAGTGATAATGTAGGTTGACTGTATGGTTATTCTCTGTGTTAACTAAAAACGTTGGTCGGGAGGGTCTTTCAGGCGGATTAGTCTTTAAGAAGGTGACGTGTGTCAGTCAGGCCTGGATCTCAGAGTCCTGGAATAGGCGACAGGTGTTTATTCACAGACGTGACAGTTCTCTCTTCTGTGAAGTATGTTTCTGTGCTGTGGTGTCCAGCCGGCAGTGTGAAAACAAGAATGGGTTCAGTTTTTTAGTGTGGTTTTCAGCATCCACCCTGTTCCCCCGCCATGTTCTGCCAACCTCCACTTCCAGTATCCTTCCTTCTCCTTTCTCCCCACCCCGCCAGGAGCTGTCACCATCAGAAGAAATTTTTTAAGACTTCTAGAAGCATCCACCCTGGTGCTTTACCCAGGGCTCCTTTACCCAGGGCATTTATCAGTGCTTTGAACCATGGCATCTGTTCCCATCCTAAAACCTGAGGTAGAGGACTGGAAATCAGTTAACTCCTGGAGAAGAGTGAGGTTACAGCAGAACTCACAGTGTTCTTAGCAAAGATAGTTTCTTCTCCCGGAGTATGTTTCTTGATGGAGACAGGGAAGATGCTTCCCTTTCTATCCCCAAGCCAGAACTAGTCAATCCTGAGTACTAAAGGAGAGGAAAATTTTCAAGGCTCTAAGTAGCTAGCTGCTTGCTCCAGAGCTTTGGTGAGGCTACACCGCTGGTCTGTTGGGCCCCTGTGGCTACTTCATCGTCTGTGCTTTCCCAAGTCATTCACTCTCCCAGACTGCCAGTTTCCCCATCTTTGTGATCACTATTGAGCTGACTGTGGTTAATGTCATCTATCCTATTTACTTTGTATTTTTTGAAGACCCCTTTGACATCTGTAGTTCAGAAAGTACTTACTTAGTGCCTATAACCCGCTTCACCCCACCCCCGCCAGCCTCAGCTTTGTTCCCTTTGGTGCCTAGAGGAAGTAAATGCTTCTACTTTGGATGTCCTCATAGGTTCTGTCTCCCTCTTCATACTCTACTAGAAGAAGGGAGAGTAATTCACATGTTCTTGCATATATGCACAAGTAGACCAGGCAGTGGCTTCATCCTGGGCTCTGATCCTGGCTTCTCAAAGAAGGCTAAAAATAAGTAGACTTCCTGATAATCTTGGTCAGAGGTTACTACCAGCTGGGCTTGTTGGGATCGCTCTATCAGTTAAACTGACACGTCAGACCAGCAACCTTGTAAAGTTCGTGTCAATTCCAGTAGAGCGGCTTGTTTTATGAATATCAGAATTACTAGTCTCTTCCGTGTACCTGCATCTAGATGCCAGCAGATGTAACGGTAGTGAAAAGTAGAGAGGCCCAGGAACACTGCTACTCTGCATGATGAGCCAGGAAAAGGCTGGCAATGAGGTCTGAAAGTGTGTTAGCCTGCAGACGTCCAGGTGAGTGTATCCAAGGGACAGCCTCCAGCACACCCAGCACCACACAGGTATAACCAGCGTGTGATGGAAGGGTTCAGGGGAGTCCTTTTCCATTGCTCCTTTAGAAACAAAAAGAACCTGTTTAGAAAGAGATTCATGCTTGCAGAGACAGACTGGCAAAATGTAAATGTTTCCTTATTTAGATGTTACAAATAAATATTATTTATGTTAAAATGTTTTAATATAGGAAGCTTTTTAACTCATACATGGACTTTAGTACAGAAAGTGTTACAAGGCTATTTTCCCTCAGGCTGTTCTTTCATGTACTTGCATATATTAAATGCCAGTTATTGAATTAATTCTCTTGTAATATCTAGATGTCTCATGTATTTGCTGCAAGATCCTTAGGGTAGTTAAGGTTGTAAAATCTTCTATACAGCTGACTGGGATTACCTACAGACTTTCCTGACACTGGCAATATTCCCCATTATTTTGACATTATCACTCAGCCTAGTATGTTTCCATAAATACTGTAAAGCCACATATTTTTTTTAGTCTAAGCTTTCAATGTTGTCCAAATATTTTATTAACCACAAAGTAATTGTATAATATTATTAATTTTTTTTGTGGACTATTGTGTCTGTTTTACTACTTTGGGGGAAGATGTACAAAGTATCTTCTGTTCATTTTCAAGAGCTTAGGAGACCTGTGGGAAGGCATTTAATGACTTCTTTGGGTAGAGGTTTGTATCCACGTTAACAAGTCAGGCTCCAGTGGATTGAAATTGCTGTTGCATGAAATTGCTTTTCTATTATTTACAATTGTGTTCTTTTCTTGAATTTTCTTCTTTCAGAGAAGAGTTCCTGCCACAAATGCATATGTGATGCATGGTAACCTTTACCGCTAAGGGGAAGTGCAGACACGAAAAGGATACATCCATTTGAGTGTTCTCAGATAGGATTTCATGCCTTTCTCGTGTTTTCCATGCTCCTGACTTTCTTTTCTTAAATGTTTAAATTGTAACTGTTAAACAGCTTAGGACTAGCAAGCTCAGTGTTTCTGAATGAAGATCACAAGTAGAGATTTTATTACAGCATAAATACCTCAGAGGAGTCCTCAGCTTAGGTCCATACTGAGTTCCTTCATCAGCTGTGACCTGAACCTTCAGCTCCTAAGATGGCAGACAAGCTTCCCACAGAGTTTGATGTGATTATAGTAGGGACGGGTTTGCCCGAGTCCATCCTGGCAGCTGCGTGTTCGAGAAGCGGACAGAGAGTTCTGCATGTTGACTCAAGAAGTTACTACGGAGGGAACTGGGCGAGTTTCAGCTTTACAGGTTTGCTGTCCTGGCTGAAGGACTGTCAGCAGAGCCATGACAGCGAGGAAGACACGACCACCTCGTGGCAAGATCTGATCCATGACACCGAAGAAGCCGTCGCCCTTTGTAGGAAGGATGGAACCATTCAGCACACAGAAGTCTTCTGTTATGTCAGCCAGGATGTTGGGGACAGCACTCAAAAGACCGATGCTCTGCAGAGAAGTCCTTCCTCAGAGGCATCTGCTACCCTGGCTGACTCTCTGGATTCTGCAGGCTTGCCCAAAGAAAGGCACTCGGCATACTTTTCAAGCCACGAAGCGCCTTCTGAACATCCAGAGAGAAGTGATGGAGAGCCTTCATCATCCCCAGCTGCTGCAGAGAACTCACTGGAGAAAAGAAAGGACCGTGAAGAAGAAACTGGTACCCAGGCAGTTTCAGATGGAGATAAAGATGATGACACACTTGATGTAGAAGACAACACTGAACAACCAAAGAGAAGCAGGATTACATACCCTCAAATGATTAAGGAGAGCCGGAGATTTAATATTGACTTGGTATCGAAGCTGCTGTATTCTCAAGGATCATTGATTGATCTTCTAATCAAATCAAATGTTAGTCGTTATGCAGAATTTAAGAACGTCACTAGGATCCTTGCATTTCGGGAAGGGAAGGTGGAACAGGTGCCTTGCTCCAGAGCAGATGTCTTCAATAGTAAAGGGCTCACTATGGTTGAAAAGAGGATGCTAATGAAATTCCTCACATTCTGTCTAGACTATGAACAACATTCTGACGAATACCAAGATTTCAAAGAATGTCCATTTTCTGAGTACCTAAAAACTAAACAGTTAACGCCCAGCCTCCAGCATTTCATACTGCATTCGATTGCAATGACATCAGAGTCATCCTGCACTACATTAGATGGCCTTAAAGCAACTAAAACCTTCCTTCAGTGTCTTGGACGGTTTGGCAACACTCCCTTTATATTCCCTTTATATGGCCAAGGAGAAATTCCCCAGTGTTTCTGCAGGATGTGTGCCGTGTTTGGTGGAATCTATTGTCTTCGCCATAAAGTCCAATGCCTTGTAGTTGATAAAGACTCCGGAAGATGTAAAGGAATCATAGACCACTTTGGTCAGAGAATAAGTGCCAGCTATTTCATTGTGGAAGACAGTTACCTTTCTAAGGAAGCGTGTTCAAATGTGCAGTATCAGCAGATCTCGAGGGCCGTGCTCATCACAGACCGGTCCATCCTGGAGACAGATTCAGACCAGCAGGTTTCCATTCTGACAGTGCCTCCGCTGGAGCCAGGAACCAGTTCCGTTCGGGTCATGGAGTTATGCCCGTCAACCATGACGTGCATGAAGGACAGCTATCTGGTCCACCTGACTTGTGTCTCTTCAAAAACAGCCAGGGAAGACTTGGAACCCGTGGTGAAGCAGTTATTCATCCCTTTTACAGAAGCAGAAGACCAGGAAGAACTCAGAAAACCGAGACTTTTGTGGGCCCTTTATTTTAACATGAGAGATTCCTCAGGGGTGAGCCGAAGCTCGTACCGTGGCTTGCCTCCCAACGTGTACATCTGCTCTGGGCCTGACTGTGGACTGGGGAATGAACATGCCGTCAAGCAGGCGGAAGCACTGTTCCAGGAGATCTTTCCCAGTGAAGAGTTCTGCCCCCCTCCACCAAATCCAGAAGACATTATCTTTGAGGGTGAGAATTAGCAACCAGACAATCCTGGAGTCAGTATTACACTTACTGCCAAGCTCAACACCCCAGAGACAACAAGAACTTGCAAAGCCCATGCCACCTTCGAAATTAAAGCAGACTGGAAATATTTTCATCCTGACCTCAAAATAGCGTCATTTGAAAGACAGCTGCCATTTGTGATAAGTGCTGTTGACATGTCTTCAATACTAAGACACTGGGTACCTAATAGCTCTGCTAATCTGTCAGCAACTAACTGATTTGTGGCGACTCAGCCTTTTTGGTTCTGAACTGGCTCCAGGAATCCAGAATCTCTGAGTGTCCTTAGCTTTCTTTTACTTTTGGGTCCCGCAGTGGCAACTTTGTTTATCTTAATAGGTAATATTGCGCTTGCTACTGTGTTCAGGTTTTATCATTGTCTACACAAAACTAATGTCCAAGGACTATTGTAGTTACTGCTGCAGCTACTACTGTTGCTACCACCTCAGATGCATAGAGGAGCACGTAAGTCCTAACTGTGTGAGCTCTTTGTATATCGTGTAAACACATGGAGCTGGTAGTAGGAGTAGCAGCTGGTACAAGTGCTCATTTGATAAAACACACCTGTCTGTTAGAAGCGTGGCCATGGTCCTGTGTCTTGGGATTGATATTTACATGTGATTTCACCCTCTTGACCTTGTGACTAAGGAGGCAGTGAGCCTGCCGTGCCCTGCTACTTTGCAGGAAGAGTGCCTCTTCGGAGTCAAAGAAGCTCATATATAAGAGAGACTGCATTCAGGGCTTGGTGGCTTATTCATGCAATGCTGACATGTAGGAAGTTGAAGCAGGAGGACTCCTGTAAAGTCCAGTCCAGTCTGGGCTATGGTGTTGAGTCTCATTTCAAAACAAAACCAAACCCCTTACCTATCCCAAAAAAGAAGTATATTTCAGAACATTAAAGGGACCAGATTTATTCAGAAAATTTCCATAGAGCTGACACTAACACTTAAGAGAACGTCTAACAATTAACTGAGGCTAGCATCAATTAATAAGGTAACCTAGGGAAAGGTTCTTCAGGATAGGTGTTGAGAATATTCCAGAAAGGAATTCCCAAGGAGGAATAGTGGTGCATCTTAACGTGGGGTTATAGATGCCTATAAAGTTAGAGGTTTCCCCATCCAGGTTTCTCAGGGTGAAACTCCTGGTTGGCTGTACTGCTTTATAAACTTCGGTAACTGACAGAGAATGTCTCTTTTACTACAGTCTGTTACCCAGAGAACAGGAGGGATGCTTTCCCTCCAGAACCAGCTGCTGCACCCCAGCAGGGAAAGCCCTCTGCTGTAAGAAGAGGCACTACTAGTGAGTAGACTAGTGTGGTCTGAGTATACTCTTGCTGCCCGTTAGTGAGGAAAGTGAGCCAAGACGTTTAAGTGAATGACAGGGCGCTGAGAGGAGGAAGCCATCCGTTGGTCTTGGTGTTGGTTTTTTAATATAACAAATCCATAATATTGTGTAGCTCTTAAGGATTAAATCCAGCAGAACAAATGAAATACCTGAACTATCCTAAAAGTAGCAATTAAGAGAAAAACAAGTCTAAGATAGATAAAATGGAGGTGAGAGTAATTCAAACCCACTTCATAAGGTTTGTCAGCACCACAGTCCGTTCAGAAGATATTAAAAGAAGGGGGCAGAGTTGTAAAAGATAAACAGACACTAGAAAAGACAGAGCTGAATGTATTAGAAGTTAGGATTAGACTAGGCCAAAGCAGGGCGGGGGAGAGGGGGGGAATGGTTGTTTTTGTTTTTTTGTTTCCTAAACTAAGAAAGTGAATGTATTACTTTAAATGAGCACAGAGCAATAAGTGGAAGTGAGGCAAATGAGCAAAAGGCATTTAAGAAATATAAGGGACATTATTTAATTTTCTAACAAGTTAGAATGGTTTTCAGGTGTTTAGGAAATCATAAATGCTGCCTTTCATCAATTACATTTTGACTCAATTAGGGCTCCACACTAAAAGTCAGACAAAATTTCCCATTCTAGCTAGGGAAAAGCTGTAGAGTAAAACGTTGCCCGAAGAGGTAACAACCAACAAAAACAATTACTTCCAGTGACTGAGGATGAGACAGCTGCGTCCAGTATAGTAGCTGTGCATCAGCATGAACAGAGCCCATGATACTACCTGCACTAACTAGACGCTTTCATTTGCTTTAACTATGTTTACTAATGATTTTGTGGGCATTTCATAGCATGATAAGCAACTACTTAAAACTTAACTTGAATTTCTATTGGGAAAACATGTGTGAACCATTTCTTAAGCAGAAATGGACAGCCTTGGTAGTACTTTTTATCTGTATGTGGCTGAAAAAAAATGTCAGTGGGATAAAAATACAAAGTAAAGTTATAGAAAGAAACCAGAGCAAACATACTCTTTTTCCATGGCTTTATAATTCTCTAAACCTGTGTGACCATATAAATATCTATGAACAGAAGAGAAGTTCACAAGTTGCAGGGTACATAGTTTTTTTGAAATCTCATTTCTAGATTCCAACAGTGATGGGATTTTAAAACGTATTGATACTGGTATATACGAGTGTCTTTAAAAAGTTTGTAGCTATATTAGAGTAATTTAAGAAAGATAAATAAAAGCTTTAATGAAGGAGCTAAATTTAATATATGAGTGTGCTTCTATGAGAGATGCCTTGGCTTGAAGGAAATGCTATAAACACAGGGAGACCACAGGTCATTTATTACTCATTTGATCTCAAAACAATCACTTTTGGCTTTCATTTACCATCTATGGAATAGAAATAATATTTAACAAAATTACTGTGAATATTAAGTTGGATAATGCATAAGAACCCTTATCCAAAATAACTCCAGCACGTGGCATTTGCATGTAACTGATAGTTATTACAGTATCGTTGGTGATGTCTGCCTTATGCTTCATGGAATTTGAGAGAACTGTGGTAAATTATGCAAGAAAGTAAGCGAGGAAACACATCTTCAGTTTTAGAGGGGAAAAATACAGGGCTTTGTCCTCTAAGTCCTTAAGGCATGATAGACCCATCTAAATGTTCTTTGGTGCTGAGTTCAAGGAAGTTAAGACTGATCAGCTACCAGGAAAGAAGAATTTACAAGCTGCTCCCGGAAGACTGGGTCAATGTGGAAATAGGTTCCAGGGCCTCTTTTCATCCCACACTGCCATTTATTTGTTAATCATATGTTGACCATAAAAGTAATAAGAATACAATTTTTACCCCAGTAATAATGCCAAGGAATGTTCTGGCAGGTGAACATTGACAAGTAGATCAACTAAAATTAAAATGAAAAGCTAGATACAAAATAAGGAGAGAAGGTGGAATTAAAAAGCTGTTTCTATTGCATGGGTGTTTTATTTATTTGTTATTTATCTTATTTTTTGAGACATGGTTCTCTATGTAGCCCTGGCTGTCCTGGAACTTGCCCTGTAGACCACTCTAGCCTCAAATTCCCAAGTGCTGGGATTAAAGGCATGTACAACTACTGTCCAACTTGTTTTTTATTTTATTTTATCTTATTAAGTGGGTGCAAATTCTTTAGGCTTTCTGCTCTTCTTGTGTGAGTATAAGGTGATAGGTTGTAAAGAGGAATAAGAAAGTAAAAATAAATTCTTTGATCCTCAAATTAATGTGCATTAAAATAGATATTAAAGCACTTTGCCTGCGTCCCGACTAGTAAGTAGATTCTTCATTCTGAATGAGTCTTCATGCAGTAGCACCAAGTATTTGTGGTCATTCTGAAGAACTATTTAAGAGATTAACCAGTCTTCCATAACTGATTTTTGACATCACTTTGAGTAGCACATGCCCAGGAAAATACTCTCAGAATGAACAAATAAATAAATAAAGCTACTTCTAAAAATATGTTTTAGAAATTCCATTTATACTTAAAAAAAACCTGCTAAGAAATGGATAGATTTTGGTGTGTTGTTAATGCTATAGTGACCTTACAGAGAGTTAAATGACACATGTAAGACTGTATGGAAAGAGTTTGAGACTCAAAAAGATGTTAGTTTGCAACAGAAATTATTGCGTGCTGGTTGCATTTGTGTAAAAATTTGGATCTCTATACTGGAAGAAATCAGAAGGCATGTAATTGCAGGTTAATACTTAATCTCTTTACAATATTTCTGTAAAATATTGATGTGTACGATAACAATAAAAGATTAATTGGTGAAATGGCTTGCTTGATTGATGAAATGATACTGTTTCTTAAAAACATACAAATTCTCCTTTAAGTTAAATACATTTCTAACTGTTAAAGTAAAAGGTAATCTCCAAAAATTTGTGGCTGAAAGTTTTTGCAATATTTTTTAAGAAGAAACTCTTGATGAAGATGGACTTTGATCTTTCGTGTCTTTTCTCAGTTGTCTTGACGTTAAAAACTAAGTAGAGAAATAGTAGGTGCATTCCAGTCCGTCAGTGTGAAGATCTTTCATGGCCCAGCGTGATGGTGCATGCCTGTAATCCCAAAACTTGGGAGACTGAGGTAGGAGAATTGCTGTAAGTTTGAGTCTAGCCCGTGTTAAAATGAGATGTTATGTCATTTTTAACCAACGAGGGGATGCACTCGTGTTTTAACAGGGAGAACTTTATCTCCAGGTTTGTGTAAGATGTGCTCATGCAGATCATGAGTGACTCCGCTTGATTATTTCATCAGCGCTGGAACAGCAGTTACCACAGTATGCTCCCTCGGGTACCACTGTCAGGGAAGGAAGAGCAGGTCTGTATCCATTTTACAAGGAGACCTGTGTGATGTGCCCTTAGTATTTAAGTGCACCAGCATCTCCCAAGGTGCTGTGGTTCTGCTTGCTTTGTGTCTGAATAGAGTAGATTGTTCCATGCGCGTGTGCAAAATACATAAATCACAACCTAAAAAGTGATAACTCTGAGAACTTAACTTTCTAACAAATAGCCTATGAATTAAAATTTGCTCAATTAAAGCAGACTGATTAGGGTTGAAAGGAAGTGGAAGTTAATTATGCACACATTGGGAACCTCCTGGTATTGCTGTCAAAGTCTTTACATACGTTATTCTTACTGTTGTCCTGTGATTTTAGCTTTTGCTGTTGCTGAACCTATATTGAATCCTTTTTACACTCCTTATAACTACTTCAGAGGCATACCCACAAGAGGAAGAACGGCGGAGAGTGTGATTGATGAGGTGTCAAGAATGTAGGCACTCATAGTTCAGTCAGAAGGACATGGCATCTTCAGGTATTCTATAGTTCACAGGAAATAACTTGGAGACATCCACACAGAAGGTTTTGGCTTTTCGAGGCAGGGTCTTCTAGCCTAAGCTGACCTTGAACTTACTGTGTAACTAAGAATGGGAAAGGGGAGGTGGCGGTGGGGAAGAGACAGAAATCTTTAATAAATAAATTAAATAAATAAATAAACAAACAAATAAATAAATAGAATGATCCTGAACTTGTGACCCTCCAGATTATAGGTGTGCACCACCATGTCCTACATCACTGAATGCCATATAGTTAAAGCCCTCTATCTTTTGAAATTTACTTGTTCTTTTATTCATCTCAAATATACTAATATGCTAACCTAGTTAAAAATGTTCTTTGTAAGTTAGCATCTTTGTTTGTAAGCTCATAGTGAAACCTTTTGAATAGCTCTCAGGCCTTAAACATCATAAGGAAAAAGTGTCACAGAGTGTCTTGCTGAAGATCCCGGGATCTTACTTTCAGGTAACCAGTAATTATGAATTTTCCTATTTTAGGATTAGCCTAGAGTGAACCAATAAGACCATTTTTAAAACAGTACAAATTTTAATTTTAAGATGTTCCATTAATATTTTTATTATTCTCAAACCAAGACATCCACTCGGCAGGAGGTAATGGGGGATGTCGGGAGTCTTTGATGTCAAAATGGGAAGCTTCCAGCATGTAGTGTGTAGTGAGGCTGAGGTAGGGGTACTATCCTCATGCAGTGGCAAGGTGGCCCCCTCACAGGTGGTTTACCCAGCACAGACATCACTGCTGCCAAGACCAAGGAGCCCAGAACAGATGAATATCTGAAGGGATCTCATTTCTCTGTGTCCCAACATCTGCCTGCTGTCCTCAGGATTTCTAACTAGGTCACTTGTCCTCTGTACCATGTCATTATCAGCAGGAATCCTAGTACTTTTTACTGGACCGCTTCAGATATATCCCCTGTACCCACCCATCTCCCTTACATTATGAACCAACAGTGACTTCCTTCTGGAGATTTCGGATTATGCAAAAACTTCAGAGAATCAGTTAATCCTCCGCACCCACCTCTAATCTTCTGATATGAATTTAGAAGTTCCATAGACTTAAAAAATATTTCCAAGAAATAGAATAGTTACAAGACAATTAGAAATAAGGATTTTTTTCATATGCTTCAGAAAAATAACTGCCCCCAGATTAATATAAAATAGCATATTTTAAATTGCTCTTGAAAGGGTATTGTGTGAAAGTTCTTATTACATGCATCTGACAGGATCCTGTGAATTTTAGAGGAGCCATCAGCAAACTAAATATATTGCCCACAATGGAGCTGCAGTTGCTTTGACAGTGGTTACCAGGTTTTGAGACAGTGCTGCAGATTGGCAGTTAATAGAAGGAGTTAACTGCAGGAGACGCCCAATTGTGATGGAGTGTGTACTCTTAACACGGAGAAAACCCTTGAGACTGTACCACAGCTGGATGCAGAGGTTCCAAGACAACCAACACGGACTGACTGGTTATCCTGGGTTAAATTTTAAGAGTACAGATGACAACAAACACTTACTGTATCCCAGGTACTCCTGTAAGTTCTTATCTTTTGTTTAATCGTCATTAGCGTCCCAGGGTAGGTGCTTCCATTGGCCTCCTTTTGCAGAGGAAGATAGACACTTTGAAGGCAGGGAATTTGAGGAACATCACACAGCTGGTAAGTGGTAGGGGGCAGGAGTGTGCTCCAAACTCTGCCCATCTGATACTATAACTCACGTGCCATGGCTGCAAGATGCTCTACCTCCAGAGAGGGGTCAGATCCAGTTCAGGGACACCAGGAACTGCATACATTCCAGGAACTGTTCTCATCTCCTCCCCATATTAACTATTTTTTAAGAAGCCCTGTGACGGTAAGCACTGATGTTTCCACGTGGTGATAAGACAGACTTAACTCCCAGCATCATGGAAAGGTAAGCAGTGCAGTTCTCGGTCTATTGGGGCTGACACGGTCACACAGTTAGCCACTATATTATATCAGGCTGTAACGACGACTGGAAAAATAGGCATAGGTCAATGAATGCACCGGGAAGTTACTTGTAGGGAGATCTGGGAACATCTCACACATGAGAAGGCATTGGGTCTGGACCTGAAGTATGAAAAGGATTTCCATGGGATGATACAAGGGAAAGCATTCGCTGCCAGAAGCAAGGTAGAAATGAAGTCCTTGTTTGACTTGACATGAGCTCCTACCCTCCCATTAGTTCTGAGCTGTTAAGATTCCTAAGTAGATTTTTCCCTCCATTGGCTGTTGAAAGCTCAAGGATTGAAGACAAGGATGGCAAGTACCTTTATAACTGTCCCAGAGCAGGTCCTTACTGAACGCAGCCTGCCATAGGAAAGGAGACGCACTGTCCTAATGGAACTATTTCAGAGCCAGGGTACAGGGTTCATACTCATTTTCTGTTGGGCACTTACGCCTGGAGACTGCATCACTTTGGACTTCCAGTTATGTATCTCAATCCGCTTACTTTTTCCTGATCAGAGGAAGAAACATGGCACACAAACAGTGCAGGAGAGAACTAGAGAAGCCAAGGGGAATTTCGGTAAGAGCCTGGCCCAGTGTGGCCACTGCAGAGGTTCAGTAAACAAATGCTTTAGTGTTGGATATGTCTGCAGCGGTCGGATTAATAAATCACCAGTAATAGATATTTGAACAAATTTAATAACAAAACCAGACTCACGAAACCAAGGTTCCCGCGGAGTAACCAGCGGAGACAGGAGAGGAAGGGGGAGGAAGGGGCGCGCAGCTTTTGCCCGCCCAATATATCCGTAAACAAACGCCTGAGGGCAGCCCGCCCCCAAGGGGAGGGCTTATCCCTACATCTCCCTCCTTTTGTCTAAATAAGACAGAACTAACCTAAATACAACTATAAACAATAATAATAAATAATAGGTATAACAAACAATATTGAGAACAAAAGTTTTACCAGACATTCTATCTCAAGGAGTCTAAATAATGTAGAGAGTAATTACAATTATATAATCTTCAACTCCGTCAAAGATCCGAGAAGGGAATAAATATTACTTAACAAATGAGCGATATCCAAAGCGTGCCATAAATGACAGAGACAACAGACTACCTGGGCAATCACCCAAATTCTCGTTCGCAATGTTGAGTCAACCAACTTTGGCTAAGGCCTAGCATGACTGACATACCATTATCAAATGCAAGGAATTTTCTTAGAATTATCCTACCCTGTCTTGGCAAGATAAGAAAATCCTGTTTCATATCTTTGTCAGTAGATGAGGTATGGGCTTTTCTTAACCCAAAGGCCAATTCTGCCAAGAAGACAAACTCCCAGTGGAGTGTCTTTGGTGCTCAACGTTCTCTCGGGAGTAGAGTGGTGTCGCCAGGAGTAATTGTGTCTCGGCACAGAATTCTAGGTTAGCTTAAAGGCCATTTTCTACAGCTCTTTAAAGAGGCTGAAGATTATACTATCTATACTAAATATAATCTCTATGTATCTAGAATACCTTATTAACCTAAAAATAAACATGAACAACATAAAATTCTCAATACCTAT
>NW_026067925.1:3726074-3766278 GCF_014885135.2 Alexandromys fortis | reverse complement strand
AACTGCAGCGGTCGGATTAATAAATCACCAGTAATAGATATTTGAACAAATTTAATAACAAAACCAGACTCACGAAACCAAGGTTCCCGCGGAGTAACCAGCGGAGACAGGAGAGGAAGGGGCGCGCAGCTTTTGCCCGCCCAATATATCCGTAAACAAACGCCTGAGGGCAGCCCGCCCCCAAGGGGAGGGCTTATCCCTACATATGTCTGTTCACAAGACTACACTGATAGACCCAGCCTGGAAGGTAGGTGTGAAACTGACAGGAAGATCTTTAGAAATCACCAGGCACCTCTCTGGCGTTGAGAATCAGTAGGCATCCAGAGATCATTGAGTGGATAGAGGCAGGTTGTGTACTATGCCATATAAAGAAGGAATAACCATGACTATCTGATATGTTGCCGGGGATTTTTATTTCTGGTGGCTGTTTTGGTAAAGTGTATTGAAACTTTTATACTGTACATTTGCTCATGTAACAGTACTAGCAGTTTATCTTAAAGCATTGTTGATATATGTAAAACATATAGCTAGATGGATTGTACCATCCCTCTCCAACATATTAGTCTTACATACTATTGGTCAGGTGGTATTATAAGTGCTTTGTGAGTACTAATGAATTCAATTTTCAATCCAGTTCTATGGGATTTCTCGATAGCATTATTTCCTCTGTTTTATTAATAGTTAATGAAATAAAAGTTTCAGACAGCTAACCCATTCAAGATCTCACAAAATGTAGAGGATGCAGAACTCAATCAGTGTTAAATTGTCTGTCTGTCCCTGCTCCACTGTCAGGTGAAGGATAAACTGCAGAAGATCCAATGGTCCACAACATGAACTCAAAGAGAAAACAATATAGAAACACACCACTGACAAACTGCTCAGGATCCACACTCCGCAAACCCTCTGTTCCAGACGCCCATCTCACCTTAGCTTATATCTCTGCCAAAGTTGCCGCAAGAAGGGTGGATCGTCCCCACAGCTCACTTCTTTATGGGCTTTGTATTTCCAGATCTTGTCCAATACTGACCTCCTCCTCACTGTGCCCTCTGCAGCCTCCCCTCATAAACAGTATCCAACACCTTTGGGCCTTGCCAACCCCTACCACGCTTTAACCGATGCTTCCCAAGGACCCTGACTCCCGCCTCCCTCCACTGTTTTTCCCGCTATCCCACATACCCAAAGACTGGGTGCTAGAGGCCTTGACACTGAGCATCAGTGCTGCTTTCCAAGACATTGCTCATGCTAAAACTCTGTTACACTCCCCGCTGTGAGGCTATGAAACTGAACCCACTACCACACAGATGCGCAAGAAGCACAGAGCATGACTGTGTCCCTCATTCATAGACGTTTGCTTTCTTTCTGGATCGTTCCCGGCAACTGGCAATCACCATCCTCAACTGTCTTTTAAATTATACCCACTTGCTCCCATCTTCCAGATAGATGGGCAGGCAGATAAATGATGTGTGTGTGTGTGTGTGTGTGTGTGTGTGTGTGTGTGTTCTCTCTGCTGAAAATACACTTAAGATTTTCAAGGTTCAGAATAATTCTTAGGATGAAAAACCTCCCCAACATCATCAAAATCTGGAGGCAACCAAAATAATATGACTCCGTGAGAAAAGAAAACAGCTGATGACCTGCCATGCATGTGAAAGCCCCTTGCACAGTCATCCCATAGAAGGCTAAACTTCTAAGATGTGTCTCCAGCGAGGGTGCTGCCCAGACAGGAGGACGGAGTGGGACCATTGACCTGCCACAGCAGGTGAGAACTGTGATGGAAACAGTTGAGTGTGGAGATGGTTGGGGGCAGATGGCACAGTCAAAGGTGGTCTGCAGTTGTGACACAGGGTGATACAGAAAGACTCTGTATCCTTGTCTGTCGGCCTAATGAGTGGGCCTGTGGTAGAACTCCCATGAGATCACACTAAGGGAGATTAGAAATTTATCCGAACCAACCTGCATCCTTTGGTCTGAGAGTCAGAATGAGGAACCTTTTAGACTAAATTCGTGTTTTCATGGGCTGAGTGTTGGAGTCAGCATTTGAGACCGCCTCCTGGGAGACACACACTAGCTCTACGAAGGGCTGGGGGGTAGAAACGCTGTTCTGGTGAAGGAAAGACCACTGCTCCAAGGATGTAAGTTGTTCATGGAAAAGGAAAGATAAATCGTCCCTTGGCAGTGAGCAAGAGGAGCTTGTAAGCGAGAGTGGTTCTGGAGCCAGCCTTGCTCTGACCCCTGCTAGCTTTGCTTTGTACCCTTGGACAAAACAATTATAAAGTTCCCTCCTTAGCTGCCAGTTTTTCTGTTTGTCTTCCTTCCTTTGCCATTGAAGATTCAGTATACCAGAACGTTGGAGGAAGTGATCTTCTTGCCTACCCCAAATCCCCACCGAGTCACCAAGATGGATTTCACATTAAACTTCCTACACAGTCACCTGACCAGCGAATGCTGTAAGCACAGACACTTTGTCCCTGTGTCTTACTGCCTGGTCTGTATATCAATATCCCATAGGATTTTTATCTTCTCTCTCCATTCGCATTTATGATCCTGGGTAGCTTACATTTTCTAGTCAATTAATTACAAACAGACACATACATCTTCATCTCTTCATTCTTAGAAAAATGGCCTGGTCCCTCGGGCTAGCTGGGTAGTCTCTAGTTGAGTCACAGCAAGATAATAGAAAGTCACTTTAAATAGTGTTGTTGCCATCTGCTGTACAACCTGGCTTTCTCTCGAGAGTTCTGTAAATTATAAAGTGATTGAATGGAAATATAATTAGGTATTCTCAATTCCCTTATGCTTTCTACTTCTTTCTGTGGTGCTAGGCAAGCACCCCACCACTGAGCCATAGGCCTGAAGGTCTCCCTAATATTTTTAATTTGCTTGTTTGATCTATCTCAGATTTTGCTCCCTTGGTACCAAAGTAGTAATCTAGCATGCTTGAATATATTTGGAAACTAGATGTGTTGCACCCAGAAGGCTACCACGGTACTGTTCCACAATTCATTCATAAGGTTTATTTTCATGGATTTCAAGAGACCTTCAGCTTGCCTCTTGAGCACAGCAACTTGCTCAAATTTGTCAAAGATTGGACAAATCTTTCTAGGAAAACAATCCAAAAAAGGCCCTGTGTCATCAGCTAGATGATCTGGGTTTTGAATCAAGCAAGATCCTGTGACTTCAGACTCAACACGCATTCTACATATTCTTCACTTAGAGTCGGGTGCCCTCTGGGAAGCAGGAACTAAGCAGAGTGGCTTCTAATAGGGATCTTTCCCTCAGCTCCAGTTGCCCAGACTAGCAATTACCTGGAAAGAAGGAGGAAGGAACTAAAGGACTGTCAACTCAGGGTCTAGGTAAATCGTCTAAAGTTCGGGCTTCTGTCCAAGTAGAGCTACAGAAGGACAAAGAGCTAAGTGGCAACCAGAAGGGTCAGAGAGCAGTGAGAGAAGGGTCAGAGAGCAGTGAGAGCTGCTATCAGAAGACCTAAATAGCGGGATGAGGTCATGGAAAAAGAAACTGGTGTGTCTTCTAAGCTACCACCACAGGGAGCCCGGGGTATCCACACCCCTTGTTTCACCAGCTGTATCAACAACCACTTACCCTTCCTTCCTTTAAAAGATTACCATACTTAGTGGACAGAACCACAGGAAGCACTAGTGAGGGGCAGTGAGACCAAGAACAGAAACAGCAGCAGATGTCTGAACTGTGGGAAGGGAGCCATGGACCCTGAGCCCCCGGATGGGCATGAGCACTGCCTGGCTGAGCGGCTGTCTTCTAGGGAGATGGCTTCCACTGGCAACTGCCACGTCTTAAGTCACCACAGGCATGGAGTGGCTCTATTTCTACTGGGCAGTGAACAGTAGATCTGTTTAAGTTGCTTATTTGAAATAGGTTTTTTTAAATAAAATTTTTTATTTGGATGCATTTTTCACCTGCATATATGCATGCACACCGTGATGTGTGTGCCTGATGCTCTCAGAGGTCAGAAGACAATGTCTGAGCCCCCGGAACAGGAGTTATAGATTGCTACCCAGAATGATTTCTGCTTTAGAAGAAATGGTTGACAGTGGGATTTGAGAAAGCGTGGGAAATGGACTTGAAAGAGGAACTCATACACTAGGACTTTTCTTTTTAAACCTAAAAAAGGTAAACCAAAAGCAGCCGTCGTTTTGGTGTTTGGAGAACTGCCTTTCCTGCTTCAATGGAAACTGATCATTTCAGCAGCTTAGAAAACGCTGAGCTTACAAAAGGACCTTCTGATATCAAAGGTAAACACGGTGATGGAACATAGGTAGTCAGCAGTGAGCAGATGAAATCTCCTTCCTGAACAGTATGCTTCACTTGCAGACAAATGACGATTCCCAACTTGCACTGTGGAAGCAAGCGCTGTGGGGTTTGAAAACAGACTCAGTTGCTTATTAGGGTCTGAAGCCAGTCAGTAAGATACTTGTCAGTTTGCTACAGTTTTCTTATTTATAAACAGCAATGGTAACAGTACTTTCTACATCTGTTGAGAGGCTTAAATGAAACATACCGGCCACTGCTGGGAACCATCCCTGACACACTGTAAGTATCCACTTCTCTGTGTTGGTAGGTTGGAATCAATACCTTAAGTTGGTGGAGGAGTGAGGAAGCTTCTGCCACAAATAGAGTCTATAAACAAAGTGTCAAAGAACAGCCGCCTTGCTTAATCTAGCAAATGCATGTTTTCAAACATATTTAATGTACCTCTATTCCTTAATGAGCAAATATGAGTGGAGACTACTGATTGTTACAAAGGGGCCCGGGATCTCACTGAAATGATCACAAGACTTAAAGTGTGTTTGCCAGGTAAACAGTTTTACTTCTTTAGCAGGCTGCTTCCTCAGGCAGGAAAGCACATCCAGCAGAAGCCCCACCGGATTTTTAATCCATCTGTAAAGAGGTCCTGTGTGTCATTCTGACTGATCTCCACCTCAAACTGGCTAATTTAAAGTGACACACTTGCTAGGCAGAAGGCAGTTTTGATGCTCTGAGTGCAGCCTTGATGTCCAGAGAAGTGCTGACCTTGGCGGAATTTTTAAATTCTGCGGTGGCAGGGGGTTTTGTCCTACTTAACCCGTTGAGGTAAAAAGTAGCACGTTTTGTTTACATTTCCCATAGAAGTAACAGAGTTGCCTCTTTAGGAAGCAAACTTTGTTTCTAATCACCTTCTTTCCAGTGCTGTACGCAGATAAGCAGAGTGCTCAGCCTCACCTCTTCCGGGATAGGATTAGGTCCCCGCCCCTCTTCCCCCCCCAGTTAAAACGCCCCAGGGACAGTCTCCTATCCCTCTTCCTACACCACCAAGGTGTTTCTCCTACTACTTTCATTAAGGTTGCTTCGAGTGATGGGTGCTGACTGCCATACGAACTCTTCTAACAGATACAGACATCTGGCCCACGAGGTTGGCGGCACCGCTCTAAGCATTTGTTCTGTTCTGGTACAAATTGCTTATCCAGCCTACATCTAGAAATACGCTACTCGATGTGACCATCTAGTGGCCAAAGTAGGAAATAGCTTGTGACTGACACAGCATGCATCAAAGCTTAAAAGCATTCTCCATTTCTGTGCTTTCTGCTCACTCTGCACCAACCTGAAGCAAACTTATCCCGAACATACAAAAACACTTTATCCATTACCATTTTACCAAGTTCATTCATGTTTTATATGAAGTTGAATTTACACACACACACACACTGAGACACTATCTTTTTTTTTTTTTTTTTTTTTTTTTTTTTTTTTTTTTTTTTTTTTACCAGATATGTGAATTTTCGTGGAGTCAGATGGGTAATTCTGAAAATAAGGTGGACTGTAATATAGTACTGTGGCCTCAAACATATTCCTTGGTTAGTATTTATCACATCTTTTTGTAACTGTTTCTGTTTATAATTTTTATCTTACTGCCTAGCACGGGGCCTAGCATGTGGTGTGTATATTGTATGTTGCTAAATGCTGTAAATGAACGCGTAATCAAACTGTATGTCAAAGAATTCTTTAACTCACGCTCGTGCAGAGAATTAGCATTTGAATGCCTCTTTTATAGCGTAGCTTTGTATATTTTTAATTTTTTGTGTGCATGGGGTGTGTGTGTTCTTATGCATGAGTATGGGTACAGGCATGTCAGAGGACACGCCCAGGTGCAGAGGTCCTTGCCTTCAGCCTTTGAGACAGGGTATCTTGTTCACCATTTCCCATGCCAACCTAGCTGGCCCACGAGCTTCCAGGGAGTCTCTTGTGCACACCTCCCATCTCACTATAGGACAGTCTTTGCAGATCGTGTTACTGAACCCACTTTTCTGTGGGTTGCAGGGATCAGAACTCAGGTCCCAACACTTGTGCAGCCATCGCTTTACCCACAGTTCCATCTCCCCAGCTCTTAGCTTTGCTTTCTGTCCACATTCGCGGCAGCTCAGAAACTCCTCATATCTGTTCAAAACGCGCTTCTCTTATAGCCCATCCCAGTATTTCCCAGGCAAAGGAAGCCCCGCCCCCTTGCCCTCCTAGGTCCAGACTCAGCTGTTTAGCGCCTACCTCGCTCCTGCAGTTGTTTGCACAGCTGTGTCCTGCACGCTAAGATTGTCGTCAGCATTTATCAAAGCTGCCAGCTCCAGCGGCTGGCAGTGTAGGCACGGTGTGCGCAGCTCCACTGAGAGTTGACTTGGTAGATAGAGTCCGAGGGTCCTCAGACCTTCCAGCGGCTACACTGTTCTTGCTTCCAAGTATCTGGTTCTCCGTTCTCTGTTCCCTTTGCGTTCTTCCCTGGTGATCTATCTGCCAGTCCCTCAGGCACTGCTTTCCTCCGTCACCCCTTCTCCCTCTTTACAAAAGCCTGCTCCGTCCCCTTCTCAATTAAAAGTCAATCCGACTGTAGAGTGTGGCCAGTGAGGAAGGAGGGGGCCTCCAGGATTACAGCACAGGGTAGTTTAAAGTGTAGATGAAAATACAAAAAAAAAAAAAAAAAAAAAAGAATACCATTTCAAATTGCTATTGAAGGCCGGTCGGACAACTCAGCAGGTAAAAGCACTTGCTACCAAGCCTCATTTACCAGAGTTCAACACACCAACCCACACATAGGCATCAGATGGGGATTTTCCCCTAAAGGTCCATTTAGAGGACATACTTAAAACCCGTCCATGGTCAGACAGACAGCAATTTGAGTAGGCCAGTGTCAAGTAATGGGGAACTCTGCTGGACTGAAGTACTAATATAAAGGAATTCTCTGCCTGTCCATCTGCTGGTGGTCCAATAACAGGTCAATGTGACCCTACAGTAGCATGGCCTCTTTCCAAGGTCTAGGGGAGTGTGCTGTATTCGTCCCTGGGTCTGGTATGTTGTATAAATCCTCAGAGGTTTTCTGAGGGTTTAAACCAGGTGCTCACATTCCCTTTTTTTGGGAGGTTTGCAGGTGGTGCTGTTTTACTGTCTTTGTCGTGGTGAGTGCTGGGCAGGAGGTGGTGAATGGCAGGTGGTATCTTAATGTACAACAGGCACAGCCATCCTGCTTCTGTTTGCACTCATAAAGGAGCCAAAAGCTGTTTTGTAAAATGGACAGCAGGGGGCTTTCATACATAACTTTGCTGGTACAATACAACTTACTATGTGTTAACTAGGTTTCTAGATGTCTTTCTTGGAGACTAATTAAAGGGTATATCATTTGTGATGTGAAATTTTAATAGACTAAAATTACATTTCTGAGACAGCACATCTAATTTACGCTCAGAATTCCTTACTGTAATTTGAATTGAGGTGTACCACTTGCTTTTGGTCACTGCTCTCTAGGGTTGGGTTATTCTGTGTTGCAGAACCCAGGCTTCTTTTGGTCAGTAAATAGTAAACCCTCAGTTATCTATTCAGAAATTCCTACTGACGTCATGTGTATCAGACACTGAGAATAATGCTGCTCCTTCACCCTGTGACATACAAAGCGCATAATTCAAATGAATGTTAACTGCGTGGCCCGATTCCGAGGCAGGTGTCTTATCTCTTTATCTCACACTTTTCTAACAACAGAATCACAAAGTTTTATAATGCAAAGAGATCTTCAGTTTTATGAAAACAAAAATCCGGGGCCTATAGAGACTGTTGGAATTTTGGAAGCTAAGCAGCAAGGTAGTGAGAGGGCTGGGACGGTCCCCAAAACTCTTAACAAGTCCCCTCCCCCCCACCTTCTGGATGCTTCCTAGAAAATCGGTCTTGTTTTCCTTGTGAGAGCTGCCTTGTGGAACCTGGGGCTAGCCCATCACCTCGGGCCACGAGCTCTTCTCCAGGTCTGCTCATAGGCTGTGCTGGTTACTGTGACAAAACCCTTGGCAAAACATTTTAAAGGAAAGAAGGGCTTATTTAGGCTGGTGGTTTTGGGGGGGGGGGTTTCAATGTCTTGGTGTGGTGAAAAACAGCAGGTCCTATCCTGGCGGGTCCTCCAGTCACGTGACACAGCAGAGAGGTGGGGTGAATGCTGGGGCCACCTGCTTTTTTTCTACCCTTTCTCTTTGGCAGAACTTTGTGCTGAAGCTACATCCTTGGGTGCAGGGTTGACTTTAGGGCTTTGATCTTTGTCCTACAATCCACATTCTGTTTTGATTCTACATTTTTTTCCATAGGTAAATACCTTTCCAGTTGATATTCCTGGGGAGCCTGGTTTGCCATCCCTCCAAATCTCTTGCTGTTTCTCAAGCTTCCTATTGGCCCCAGATTCTCTGTATAGTGTTTCTGGTGGAATGTGTCATTTTCCTGTGATGTCTCCCTGTTCACCTTACTTCTCTTTCTCTTCTTGCAGGGTTTGTCTCCATTGCCACCCTCACTGTGCTGGCCTATGAACGTTATATCCGTGTGGTACATTCCAGAGTGATCAACTTCTCCTGGGCCTGGAGGGCCATTACCTATATCTGGCTCTACTCCTTGGCATGGGCAGGAGCACCTCTCCTGGGCTGGAACAGATACATCCTGGACGTACATGGACTGGGCTGTACGGTGGATTGGAAATCCAAGGACGCCAACGACTCCTCCTTCGTGCTCTTCTTGTTTCTTGGCTGCCTGGTGGTACCCATGGGCATCATAGGTCATTGCTATGGTCACATTCTGTACTCCGTTCGAATGGTGAGTTGAAGGCTGCAGATGTCCCTCTCCAAACCATCCCCACATCCATCATTTGATGTGAAAAGAACCAAACTCTCCCTATATGATCAGTTATTTACCCAGGGTTGAAAGACTCAACGGGACTTAACATTTGGTAGAACTTTGCACTGTGAATCATTCCCCAAGCAGGTCACTGAGGGATGACATTGGCTTTCTGTACACCATCCTCTTTAACCAAAAGCAACAAGCAAAAGGCAAACAGACAATACCAACCCCAAAACTTACATTATGCAGCA
Organism: Alexandromys fortis; assembly: GCF_014885135.2. Classification (NCBI taxonomy): domain Eukaryota; kingdom Metazoa; phylum Chordata; class Mammalia; order Rodentia; family Cricetidae; genus Alexandromys; species Alexandromys fortis. Next base: position 3,756,886 of record NW_026067925.1, on the reverse strand, counting down.
CTCTCAAAAGTTAAGAATTCCGAGGGGGAAAGGTTATAATTTCCATAATTATATTCATTTCAAAATCACATGAACCCACTTGTCAGAGACTAGTAGAGCTGGAAAGGACTGGAACACGCACCAAGCCGGTTCATGTGGGGACCAGGCAGGAAGAGGCTGCAATGACGGACACAGGAGGCACAGCTGCACGCCGCCTTTAATTTCAGCTGTGTGCAATTTCCTAACTGCTGTGTGTCAGGGAGAGACAAGGGAGTGGATGCAAGGGAAAGACTGCAAACAGGGAAAGTGATTAAAAATGAGCTTTGACGTCAGCCTATGTCATTACCTTAGCAGAGCACCTCATGCAAGTGACTTGCCTGCATCTCGAGTTGCAGGCTTCTCTCTTTAGCATGTCTGGCATGGCATAAGTCCGTTATCTGGCTGGAGAATTTATGAATCAGTGCTTTGGACAAAACAGTTTCCTCAGTCATGAAGAGATTGTTTCCATTTGACCACAAGCCTTTCGGGCTGTGTTTTAGGGATTTGAAGATCTAGATAAAATAATGTATTACTTAGCCTTATTAAGTAAGTCAAAAACCATTAAAGGGAGCTTGTGAGATGGTTCAGTCGGTAAAGCAATTGCTGTTTAAGTATGAGGGACTGTTTTTGGAATCTGTAGAATCTATGCAAACCCAGGTACAATGAAGTGATATGTATCTGTGACACCAGTGATTCTATAGCAGGATAAGAGGCAGAGACAGGAGAGTCTCTAGAAACAGGCCAGAGAAACCCAATCTCATCTCAGACAAGGTGGAAGGCAGGAACCTACACCGGATGTTGTCTTCTGAGCTCCACACATGTGCTGTGGGTGTGTGTGCCCACCCTGCTTCTTCTCCCCCTGCTTCCCTCTTTCTCACCCTCCCCCCGAATGTCCTCAGAAGCTATTTAGATCTTATTTTATTAATCTATAATTAATATCTGTCTTTTAGTTGAAGGAACTGAAGCCCAGAAGAGAGAAAGGCTAGGTCAACTACAGGTCAGAAGTCAGTCCGTCTCCTGTCTATTTCCATGAAGGCAGGACACACAGGCTGACTGCTTATCTGCTTAAAAAGAAATGTCCATCCTTTCTTCACTCCCTCCAGCTACGCTGTGTCGAAGATCTCCAGACAATCCAAGTGATCAAAATCTTAAGATATGAAAAGAAAGTGGCCAAAATGAGCTTTTTGATGGCCTTCGTCTTTCTCACCTGCTGGATGCCTTATATTGTGACCCGCTTCTTGGTGGTTAATGGCTACGGACACCTAGTCACCCCAACTGTGTCTATTGTTGCTTATCTCTTTGCTAAATCGAGTACTGTGTACAATCCAGTTATCTATATCTTCATGATCAGAAAGGTAAGCTCTGGAATTGACTCGCTTTCACCCCGGGGAACAAATAGAAATAGGTTTCATGGGCTGGAGAGATGGCTCGGTGGTTAAGAGTACTGGCTGCTTTTCCAGAGGACCCGGGTTCAATTCCCAGCACCCACATGGCAGCTCACAACTATCTGTAACTCTGGGCCCAAGGAATCTGAAACCCTCACACCAATGTACCTAAAATAAAATTAAGTGTTTAAAAAAAGAAATAGATTTTATGTGGTATGACAACTTAGAACAGTATCAAGGATAAAATAAATCTAAAGAAACAAAACCCCAACTTAAGAATTTTGTATTAGTGTGCTGGGGAGATGGCTCAGAGGTTAAGGGTGTCTTTCCTCTTCTAGTGGACTAGAATTTGAGTCCCATGTCAGGTGGTTCACAGGTGCTGTAATTTTGGCTCCAGGGAATCCAATGCCCTCTTCTGGCCTCTGCAGGTATCAACAAACATGTGTTCACACACACACACACACACACACACACACCATATACATACATAAATAATAAAATAAAGAGTCTTTTAAGAAAGAAATAAAAAATCAAAGATTTAAGAAGAAATGTAGAATATTCCCAAAGGAAAAAAGCAGTTATAAAAATCTACCAATATATGTATAGTAATTGTTAAGTGATACTTCTTAATAGTTAGTTTACAAGAAAATAGTTTGTACATACTAGTAATAAACGTTATCACTCAAATAATAATTAAAAATTAGAATAGTATGCGGGTTCCACCCAATATCGTCAAAACAAAATAGACAATAACTTTATCCCATACTCCACTTATAGATTCTGAGACATAACACCACTGGCACAGTAGGCAAAACTTAATGCACTCACCAAAAAGCATTTGTTTGTGCCTTTTCTTCCAGCCAATGAATTATGAATCAAAGCTTCTAAACGTGAATATGATTTCACCAAATCTGAAAGTATACTTTAAAAGTGTCCCTTCTGACTCACAATGTCTGGCTTCCTGGCACTCTGCATTTCTGACGAGCTCCCCAAGGGTCCTGATGATTCTGACTCCCGTTAGTCCACTTTACACAGTAATCCTGAGCAACACAACAGACTGACAGAAGCAAGTGGGAGTCCTTCTTCCCATAAGGAGCTGAATGTGAGGAAGCATTCTGGCCTACAGACTTCACTCAATGCCAACAGCAATGTATCCCGAGCACTGAACTTGCCTTGTAAAATAGTGATTTGCTGAATTTGTCATCGATTGTAAGCTAAATGTGCCCTGCATATAGTTGGTGGGGACACTAAAAAACATAGAAATCAATGTATCTCTTTATTGGTGTTTTCTGACCTGCGAAAGTCCCTGCATTAAACAAAAAGGCTAACATGTTGACTTGGCATACGGATACTCTGTACAAAGGCTAACATGCTGACTTGGCATACGGATACTCTGTACAAAGGCTAACATGCTGACTTGGCATGAGGATGCTTTGTTGGCTGCAGCTGACTTAATGCTTAGCAAACATCTCAGCCTTTTAGCCCAGTGACAAAGAAGCAATATCTGTTATGAGGCCAGAGACTGTAGATGGCGCAATACCTCATGACAGGGTGTTTCTGTGCAGTCAGTAAATGTCCCCTGTACTTGTGGTACTTGTCTGTTTGACCTTGGTCACTCAGGCTCTTGTAGAAGTGGAAGAGCAGGGAGGAAACCCGAGAGGTCTCAGAAACACAGAAGAAGCCCTTGTCTGCTGTGAGTAGTGTCTCCAGATCTCAGCCCAGTAGTCATCACTCGGGCTGCTCACTGAGTAGTTAATGGCTGAATTCCTTAAATCTGCAGGTCAAGCTGCCCTCAGAGAAGGTTCATATACATTGGAACCATGGATACCACAGAGGATTAGAATATTCTTTTTTTATCTAGTGAACAAGAATTGTAGTACATAAAAGACCAAACGTCAATGGGGGACTTTGGTAGACCTGGGCATTACTGGATGACTTCATCCCATGCCATCTAATGAGAAAGGGGGTGGGGCTGGGGAAATGACAAGTCAGAGGACCTGAGTTTAGTCTCCAACACATACAAACAAAGCCAGCTGTGGCGGTGTCTGTAATCCAGCACTGAGAAGATGGACGTATGTGGGCCACTGTGGGCTCGCTGGCTAGCCAGCCTAGCCTAAGAGGCAAGCCTCAGGCCCCTACCTCAAAAGACAAGATGTGAGCCGGGCGGTGGTGGCGCACGCTCTCTCTGTCGGGAGGCAGAGGCAGGCGGATCTCTGGGAGTTCGAGGCCAACCTGGTCTACAAGAGCTAGTGCCAGGACAGGCACCAAAGCTAACAGAGAAACCCTGTCTCGAAAAACAAAACAAACAAACAAACAAACAAAAAGACAAGATGTATGTCACCTGAGATTGGCTTTAGCATCCATGTGCATAGGTGTATACATGTGTACACACACACACACACACACACACACACAGACAGAGAGAGAGACAGAGAGAGGGGGGGGAGAGAGAGAGAGAATCTCAACTAGTTGTCTTCAATTTTACTCCAGATTAAGGATCACTTAACTGATTAAGGATTCATTTAATAATTGGCTTTATTGCTCCACTTTTCTCTGCAGTTTCGGAGGTCCCTTCTCCAGCTCTTGTGCTTCCGACTGCTGAGATGCCAGCGGCCTGCTAAAAACCTGCCAGCAGCTGAGAGCGAGATGCAGATCAGGCCCATTGTGATGTCACAGAAAGATGGGGACAGGCCGAAGAAGAAAGTGACCTTTAACTCCTCTTCCATCATCTTTATCATCACCAGTGATGACTCCCTGTCTGTCGATGACAGCGACAGAACCAATGCGTCCAAGGCCGATGTCATCCAAGTTCGTCCTTTGTAAGAATGGGAGATGGAGTCCTGTATCCATTGCCACACAACGTCTACTCTAAGGACCGCCCTGGAGTCCCCACTTGGCACAGTAACAGCACAACCTTGTGGCCTAGCAGGACATCTGAACTGACTACATGTTGTCTGTCTTGAAGAACTGACTGAACAAGACACATTATTTTTCATTCAATGGGTGCTTTACAACATGAGAAACTCCTGGTGGCACAAGTTGAGCATCTGGCACCATCGTCTACTATGCCAGGATTTAACATTTGAATGACCATATTTGCCAAAGCACATGATACGTTTTGTTTCTCCGATATATTTCACTGTGTAAATAAATAACTGTCTCATAGACACGTGTGCAATGGCTGGGACATCGGAACTATGTTACGGTGTTGGGTCCTAGTCTGTGTCATGCTGTATGTTTGCCCAATTCAATTGATTAAGGAGGTAATAAATCAATCCCCACTTTTATCTGAAAACCTAAGGCTCTTGTCATGTGTGTTGTATGACTGCCAGGGCATCGGGTTAAGGAAGCAAGTTTCAGAAGACACTTTAAGAAGCTTTGTAGAAAAGCAGAGAGACTTCACGCTGGTCATGCGGATGGTTAATGATACCACAGTGGAGAGCATGCATGGGAAAAGGAGTGTTAAGGATCTTTTGATGCCTCCATGTATCCTTTTCAGAAATTAGTTTGGCAAATTCTCCTTTCCTTTTGATAATTTCCTACTATTTTGTCAAAAGTCCTGCACCTACAGAGGAGTTCCCAGTAAACAAAGATACATTCAGAGAGGGCTGAAAATAAATGTGTTAGTGTCCGAATACCATGCAGCATTATTTAAATTTTAGTACAGTTATTTATTATTGCATGCGTGTGTGCATGTGCATGCACACACTCATATCGTATTGTGCGTGTGGAAATCAGAGGACAGCTTGCGGGGAAACAGTTCTCTTCTTCTACCAGGTGATCTCGGGCATCGAACTCAGGTCATCAGGCTTGGCAGCAAGCACCTTCTCTCACTGAGCCACCTCGCCAGCTTCATATAATGTGGTTTTAAATTCTCATCGCATATCAGTAGACTCCTGGGTCACTAATGGGCCATGCTAGTGAAGAGGACATCTTCTCATGTGTCATTGCCCATACCTGAAGGAGAACAGAATATACTACCCCCACATGTGCTCCATTTCGCAGGGTTACCTTGAGCGGAAAGTCAATGAGAAGAAATGAGAGAAGAAAAGTGTCCCCACCCACCACTTGCCAAAGTGGCCTTGGGATTGCTACTCCAGGGCTTCCAGTCCTTTGCCCTTGTCTTTTTATGGCTCTGTAACTTCTTGTTGAAGATGACATAAACCAGGGCTTTCTATATGAGCCTACGTTATTTTAAGATGTTTTTAAATGTACTCGATGTTTATTTTAGCTCATTCCTCACAACATTATGTATCACAGAGATTCCCCTCTTTTAAATATTTTTTTAACTTAAAATAAAATTACATCACTTTTTGCCCTCACTTTCTTCCCTCCGATTCCTCCCATGCACCCCGTTGGTACTAATAGAAATCACGGCCTCTAAAGGTTTTTAATCATGGGGGTTAGTCTATATGTGGTTATGTACCCATGGGCGCAGGAACCCAGGGAAGCCAGAGGCATTGGACCTCCTGGAGCTGGATTAATGGGCAGGTGCGAGCTGCCTGACAGGGAAGCTAGGATCTGGTGCTCTCTGCAAGAGTGGTGCACGCACTTGACAGCTGAGCAATCTCTCCGGCCCCTAAGCCAGCTCATTTTCTGAGTGTCTCGCACGTGCATATGAAATATACATGCTTCTAAACTGTAGTTTGTTTCCGATTGTCAGTCTGCCTGTTATAGTAGCCACAGCCAACAAACTTAAATAAAAGGAACAATGATACTGTTTGTTTATTTTTGCAATGCTAGGGAATCTAACCCAGGGCTCTGGGCACGCTAAGTAAGCACTCTACCACTGACCTACATCCCTTTTCCACGGAAACAATTTCTTTCTTTCCTTACACACCAAACCTAAATGAATAAGGCTCAAGGACTTCTTTGAGACTATGGAAAATGCCAAATTGTTTCATCTTTATCACCCCAATATTTCTTTCCTACATCACTGGTATCATAGCTTTCAAAATTAATAATATTTGAAAAGAATTTTCAAGTGTACCAGTCAGCCTACTGAAAGAAAAACCAGCGTCTCCACACTGCACTTTAAAGATGAAGTTAACTGTCACAGTGTGACATTCAAGGCACGGCTTCCGTGTCTGAAACGGAATGAACTATGTCTCCATGTGTCTGTAAGACAGCCTTCCCATCTCCTTTTCACTCCTGAAATAGATATATTTCAGTTACTAATAACAACCCTTTCTTATTCTTCACTTAGGATGGCATGAATCCCTTTCTTATCTTTAAAAGGTAATAATTCTGCTATCTGAAGACTGGGGAATAGAACAGATTCATCCGGGAACTCTTTGAAACGCCCTGCCTCTCATTCGCACCCCTGGTTTTAGCAAGTGCCCTGTTCCTGGGGTTAGGCAGGCCCCATCTACCGCTACAAAGAGGAAGCAGCACACTAGGCAAGCTGTGGTTTTCAGTTCTGAGTGTTGTTGCTCCTATAATGTCCTGTATAGAAAAAAAAAAAACTGTTTTTGAGAAGTGAAAGAGACCTCGGTTCTTACATTTTTAAATTTAAATGGACCCAGCCCAAGCATGCAAAGTGATGGAAACACTACAAAAAACCAGCAGTAGCATTTCCCTTTGCTCGGCAGATACAAACATTCTACAGCAAACTTAATTACATGCTGACAATTATTTTCCAGTAGTGAATTAAATGTGCCAAAGTAAACATGCTTCTTGTCCTTAGTTTTGGAGAGAGAACAAATCCTTGCTCCTCAGAACCTTGACGCTCTGGTTTGTCCTAGTGACTCCATGGAACTTGCTGGAAGACACCTGTGCTTCTATTCCAGTAGTCAGTGGTTCCAGTCCATGCTGGCCTTCTCAAGAATTCCAGAGGTCTCGGGGACAGGTGGTGCACAAGTAGGTAGGCACTTCCAATGGCTATCAGGGATCCAAGGACGAAGAGTCCTTTGTTTATCACCTGCAAGGATGGCAAAAATCCAAAACTATTCATCTGGAGGTTGTATCTGGAGATAAACTTCTTTCCTACATCACAGACAAGAGTGCTGTTCTCTTCCTCTAGTACAGACAAGTGCACAGGTGTTTTCCCTCATCACAGACCAGAGTGCAGTTCTCTGTTGCTTTTACCTTGCTTGACCTCTCTTCTGCCCCTGCCCTGATTTCAGCGCACTCTGCCTGCTTGGCTCTTTCTCCTTGGCATGTTTGTCTGTTTGAGGCCAGGGACACTATTTTATTTGGTGCATATGTATGTGTGCTGTGTGTGCACATGTAGGGGGTGCACTTGCCAGTGTGTACACGTGTAGAGGACCGAGATCACTGTCAAGTGGCTTCCCCTTTCTCTCTACTATTCATTGTTTTGAGACAGTCTTTCACTAGCCTCAAAACTCACTGTTTTGAGGAGCAAGTCCCTGGAGTATACCCTATCCCACCCCTAGAACAGGGTTACAGATGTGTACTGTGTCCAACTCTTTTTTCTTCTTTTTTTAATTATTTATTTATTTATTAAAGATTTCTGTCTCTTCCCTGCCACCGCCTCCCACATCCCTCCCCCTCCCCCAATCAACTCCCCCACTCTCATCAGCCCCAACTCTTATGTGGATGATGGGGGTCTCATCGCGGGCTCTCTTGACTATGCAGGAAGTACTTTACCTACAGAGCAATCTTCCCAGCCCCTATTTTATTCAGTTACATAGAGGTAGAGCTTACAGGTAGATCTTGACTCTTTCTGGCCCATTCTCTATACGACAAAGCTATTGACCTAAAGTGTTTACGTCTTTTTAGGTCTCTCAGCCCTCCATAAGCCAATCTTCTCATTTCAGCGGATGCTGAAGTCCCCACTTACCTCCCCAACTTTCATCTGATCATTTTTACACCCTGGACCTCCCGGCTAGTGTATCTTCAGCCTTCATTTCCTAGCCTACACCCATATTCTTTTTGCAGTAGCCCCTGAAGTGTTCTCCGCCATATCTGTCCACATTTCCTATGAGTTCCTGAGCCACCCGTAGGGTAGACACTGCATCTTGTTCACTGAAGTGTCTAGCTCAGTATATATGCATCCAATAAAACCATCGACAGATGAAGTTAGAAAATTTTCAAAGCAGTCTGGAATCTGAATTGCATTTAATGGCACCCCTGGGTCAGCTTCTCCAAAAGATCGCATCATTGCATCCCACTAGAAAAGTCAGTGATGCAATTCTGTCTAGTTTTACAAGTTAAACCCACAAAGATGCCACATAATGCTGAAGTCCAGAATGGATCTCAATGTGTAAACAAAGCAAATTTCTCTTTACTTTTTTTTTTTCCCCATCATGCAGAGTGTCTGCTATGTACTCTGTAGACTCAGGACAGGTTTTATTTGGAAGAGCAACATAATGTCTCTGTCCTGTCATGTCTGTACTTTCCTGAAGTAAATATGACCAGGAAACTATAGGACACTTCGACACATCAAGTTTTTCAGTAGTCAAATTCTCCCGACCTTTTTCTGCCAATGCCAGCGCAGCACTGCCTCGTGGTATCTTATTCTGGTGAAGGCAACCTGCAGGGGAATTTAAAGAGCATCTGCTGTATTCTTTAGGAGCTAAACAGAGGGAGAGTGAGGGGGAATCTTTAATACATTCCTTACCATGGTATAGAGAGGGATAAAGGTCGATGGCATCATAGCATGAAGAAATCTATTTAGGAGCCTCTGAAACAGGAACCACCTGGAGTTGACATGCGCTCGCATCTGCAATGACAGAATTCTTAGAGAGAGCACCTTAGGTGACACACCTCAATTCCCGCACAGTGCTCTGCTGCTCCTCTTCACTCACAGTTGTCGCAAGAACGGATGCTAACACAAGAGTCAAATAAAACCCCATTTCCGCCATCGTCACTCCCAAACGCTCCCAAGAAATTCTAGGACTACAAGACATGGCCTTGAAAACATACAAAACCTAGTCTGGTGTTACCCAGAAGACAATTTCAATACATATATCTGTTTCAGCAGCCGGGCAGTGGTGGCACACGCCTTTAATCCCAGCACTCGGGAGGCAGAGGCAGGCGGATCTCTGTGAGTTCGAGACCAGCCTGGTCTACAAGAGCTAGTTCCAGGACAGGAACCAAAAGCTTCGGAGAAACCCTGTCTCGAAAATTCAAAAAAAAAAAAAATCTGTTCAGCAAAACATTTATTGAACCAGAATTTTGAATGACCTGTAAGCTCAAAGACTTGATTGATTTCTGTTGCCCCCTACTGAACTGGCAACATTGTTTATGACAACAAGGATTACTTACAGCTGCCTCTGCCCCGTTGATATTATTTCTTAAGACAAATGTTGTGTTAAAGTCAACTGACTTTTACCATGTTCATGTGCCCGTGTGTATGTGTGTGTGTGTGTGTGTGTGTGTGTGTGTGCTTTGGTCCACACATATTTTCATGCAGCATGTATGAGACGTGGTTGGAGTCAAGGAAGATAAAAAGACTGCTAGTCTGTTTGTGGACTGTCTTGTGGAATGGAGCCAAACCTTTCTCACCTCTATATAATTGTACATAGACAGGTCTGAAATTGCGTGGTCATCTGGAATCCTAAATCTTGAGAATTCAGGAAGGCACAAACCTAGAAACCAAGATTAAATAAAACATATATGTGTTTGAAATAATATACAGAAAATATGCTGGAGAGAAAGCTCAGTGGTTAAGAGCACTGACTGCTCTTACGGGGGACCTGAGCTCAGTTCCCAGCACCCACCTTGGTGGCTCACAACAAACTGTTGCTGTGTCTTAGAAGATCTAATGCCATATTCTGGCCTCTGAGGGCACCTGCACATACATGCCACACACTCACACATAGACATACACACACAGATACATAAATACATCTTTTTTTAAAAAAGCAAAATAAAATCTTTTAAAAAATGCTGATCTCCTGCTAAGTCAAACTAAACAGTGTTTCTCCTAGCAACACTGTTTAATCTTGTAAAACTATTGATAACCACAACAATCTACAGTTATTGAGCAATGTCCACCGAACACTGACATCTTGTGGTCAAAGAAAGGTTACGCTAAAACTAATAATAAAATATCGGTTGCTTAAATCATCATTTCCCTTATTCTACAAACGGAAAATAATTTTTGTGATGGTTAATTTATATTGAGAACTTACTGGGTTTAGAATTACATCTCTAAATGCGTGTCTGTGGGGAAGATGCTGGAGAGGTAGAACTGATGAGGAAAAATACACCCTGAATGTGGGCAGCATTACCCAAAGGGCTGCTGTCCCAAGTGAACACAAAGGAGAAAGTGGACCAAGCACCGGCAATTCTCTTAGCTTTCTGACGGCGGATGCAATGTGACTCACACTTCTGCCACATGCCTCCCCAGTGCCATGAACCATGGCCCTCGAACTATAAACCAAGGCAAACCTTTTCTTCTTCAAGTGGCTTCTCTAGTTACAGCAACAAGTAACTGTACATGTTCATATGACAACTTTAAATGATGCTCAACCCTTCCCTTTGTGTGTGTGTGTGTTTCTTTGAGGGCTTAGGAGTTTCTGAGGGTGTGCGGCAAAGGCTGTAGGCAAAGGTAGACCCCCAAGGTGGAAGGGAGAGAAAGAACGGTACACACACCACCCTGATTCACTGCTCTGAACTTTTATCTGTGAGTGGGTCACTGCTACTGGAAAGTGGTCAGACCTTGCAGGCATGAGGCCCACCTAGAGGTCCCTGAGTCACTGGAGGTGTGCCCTTGGAGGGCACTGTGGATCCGTCCTAGTTCTCCCTGTCTCTCTCTGTCACTTCCAGAACAGGAGGTGAGTGCCTTTTTCTCTGCTGCCGGCTCCCCACCATGATGTTTCCTCTTCACAAACCAAGGGTGAGGGGGTCAACTGATCACAGGCTAGTTCTTCTGAAACTGGGAGCCACTGTTGTAGAATGTTATTTTAACTAGGCAAAGATGGGTTACATTTGTTTATGCTGCAGAATATGACTTTAACTGTGTAAAGATGTGTTACTTTTGTTTATGCTGTATTTGTTTAACAATGTAAGGATGTGTGTTTAATTGTGTGAAGATGTGTTGCATCTGCTTCTCCTTGACTGCCTAAGGCACCTGATTGGTCTAATGAAGAACTGACCGGTCAATAGCTAGGCAGAGAAAGGATAGGCAGGGTTAGCAGGCAGAGAAAGTAAATAGGAGAAGAAATCTAGGCTCAGGAAAAAAAGAAGGAAAAATGAGAGAAGAAGGAGGAGAGAACGAGGGACATACCTGGGGTAAGAAGCCAGGCAGCAGCCAGCCAGACACAGAGAAGCAGTGAAAGTTAGCTACACAGAAGTAAGAAAGATAATAGGTTCTGAAACAAAAGGTAGATAAAGAGAAACACATTAATTCAAGTTAAAAGAGGTAGCCAGAAATATGCCAAAGCTAGGCTGAGCATTCATAACTAATAATAAGTCTCTGTGTCATGATTTGGCAGCTGGTTGGTGGCCCAGAAGAAAAAGTCTGCTACAGGCCCCAGCAAACCTTTTCTAAGTTGACTATCCCGGGTATTGTTGCAGCAATGGAAAGCACTTTCCTCCATGAGTCCTAGGCTCCTCTGTCTGGGTGTTCACTCTCTGGGATAGGCAGTGACTGTGGCAGAGATACTGTTAGAGCGCCAGTGTCATAAACAGGCCCACAGCTGATCATCTGGGCGAGTCTATGTCCCCCTGAGAATGGATACTTACTAAGATCATTATTGAATTTGTCCATTAACTCATCAAATACCAAACAGTCTTCAAAGCCCTGAAACAAGAAAAATGGGTAAAAATAAGGCATAAATAATGAAATACTTCATAGTAATTATAAGGAGAGCTAGTACTGGTGGGAATGTTGCACAGAGAGCTTCTCATCTGATACCTGATCATGATGCAAAGACCAGCAGCTGGATCCTCACGCTGTCTTTGCCTCACTGATCTCGGGAATGAGTATAATGATTTGAAAATGAACAACAAAAAATTTTTAAAGACATCTGTGATTATTTTGGTGGATCTCAATGCCTCTTTAACACTAGCAATTGCATGTCTTTACCATGAGTTAGTTGTAAACTATTTGAGTCTCTAAGATTCGTGTTCAGAACAATTGAATGGGCGGAGCATATAATTCAATGGTTGACTTTAGGTTCAGTTCCCATTACTGCTAAAAAAAATATTAATGATAAGATCAAATTAATTTTGTTTCTATAACTCAAATTTAAAACAAATTTTGAACATGAAGAACTTGAAAAATTTGTAAGGTCATACTAAATGCAATGAAGAATAAGAACCCTGAGTAGTGAATTTCCATTATCTACAAATCCAAACTACAGTTTCAGAGACAATGTAAAAATATGTAAAACGGACTTTGCACTTCAACTACAGCGATTGCACTTGAAATAGTGAATGTACTTTTCAATGAGGGTCTGCAAATTCTTTATGGTATGGGAACTTTAACATAAGGGATGATGTATAAGGCCAAGACCACAGTTATAAATTCTTACCTAAAATAGTTTGTTTTTCCTCGGTACGTGTTGGGGTAGACACTAGTGAAACTTTAGTGTTAGAGATGAAATGTGGGTATCAAGTAAGTTATGCAAAACACATTGTGTAGAGAATCCCGAAGGTAAGGGCTGAACTACTTCCAGAACTCCCGTGTTTATCCACAGGACTGTAAGTGATGTTTACTTATGTTTACTTATGAAACTAAGTGCTTGTGGTTGCTTTGTAGGAAAGTCACAAGCTGCTTTTACTTGAAATAAAGTCCTATCATCAAAGCAATATATGACTAGTGATTGCTAAACTACTATTACATTATATATATACATATATATCTTATTAATGTCTTGCATGTGTATATATATTAATAAGATTCTTGATATTAACAAGATATAGGAGTTCTATAGTTTAAAATTTTCTTTCTAACCACAATACCAAAATTTCCATGAAAGTAGTAGTATCAACATTGAACCAGTTTGGGGTTTTATTTAGACCTGCCAGTCATGTTAGCCGACTCCACATTAGGCTGTAGGCACAGCGCTCAAGAAAACAGGCCGCCATACCATATGTTGTGCTTTTCTCCGGAATGGGTTATTGTATCAGACAATCTGGGCCCTTGACGGAGTTGACATTAGTCTGACTGGGCAACTGGGCTGATGAGGGAAACGGCTGTGCTCTTGGGACTGTGTGGGGATGGTTTAGATGGGGCTTCTATTTAGGATTTAGTATTTGAGACTGATGTTGGGATGATCCAGGAACTTTCCTACAGGAAAAGAACTCACCGCATTCATTCCTTGCCCGAAAAATGGAACGATGGCGTGAGCTGCGTCCCCCATCAGCACACAGTGTGACTTCAGGTGGAAGGGAGAACACTTCACTGATATCATGGGCTGGGCAGGCAACAGGAAGAAGTCTCTCACGAGGGCTTGCCTGCGGAAGAAAGCAATCAGAATATGAACAGGATGCTTGGGGTTAATCACTGCTAAGTTCTTTTATACATTGGCTTCGTTGCCTTGGTATTTTGATGAAAAAAAAAGAGACAATGACAACAGTAAAACAGCCAATGGCGGGGGGGTGTAGCTCAGTGGAAGATTGCTTGTCTACCGTGTTTAAGGTCCTGGGTTCAATTCCCAGAACCAGGAAAAAAAAAGGGGGAAATAAATTCTGCTATTCCAGGGCTAAGGAGATGGCTAATTTGTTAAATGATGGCTGTGCAAGCATAAGAACCTGAATTCAGAGCCTTAATTCCACGTAAGGTCGAGTACAGCGGCACTCGTGTGAAACACAAGGTGTGCCTGGATTATATATCTATAATCCCAGCACTGGTGGGAAATAGAGAAAGAAGGACCTCGGGGACTGGCAATCATTCTGCTGCCAGAATTGTGGAATTTATTCACTGTGCTACAATCGATATTTTTTAATGTTCCTACAAACCAAGATGTTTGCCCATGCTGTGTAGAAAAGATGCACAAGCTACTTTTAGTTGGACTATATTTCAGTCACCAAAACAATATTTGGCTAGTGAGTGGCTCAATCACTTATCCATCACATCCCAGGTATTCATTCACCTCACTGGCAAGCCAGTCTAAGCCAATCAACAAGCTCCAGGTTGAGTGAGAGACCCTGTCTCTAAAAATATGGTGGAGAGTAACTGAGAAAGACACCCATTATCAGCCTCTAGTCTCCAGAAACATGCATATGTGTGTGGACATGCATTTGGACTGCCTTCACCTGTACATACAAACATGTACACTTACAACATAAACATATATACACACATAATTACACTGTTCTCATTACCACTGTTTGTGTTAAGGCTAAACACATACAGAAGGATAAGTCTGGGAGAATTTGCATAATTGGAAATATGTCTGTATCATATATCATGTCATAAAAGCATTATTATGTACGTGGACCATAGTGTTTTTAATGTATCATTGGATTTTAGGCTATTTTTCAAATACAATCGTGTATTTTAGACTCCTGTGTAAATACTGAACAAATGCTGCAGTGTATTTTACTAGATCACAGCAAATGAGATTAATGTGAATCCTTATATCTTAGGAAATCAATAACCACAATCAAAATCATGTCTGGAGAGGTTCGAATAAGTTGGAATAATGGGTTCACGATTTTAGTTGAACTGAAGTAAACTCATCATCTGTTGTTGACCGTGAAGATTAGGGTAGCCACAAAGAAAAATCCTGATATTTGTAAAGCATCAAGAGAGGTTTTCTAGAAAGTATAAATACAAAATTACTGAATGTCCTCAGTAATCTAAAGTCTGAGGGCAGCAAGATGGCTCAGCAGGCGAAGTGCGTGCTCCCAAGACTAAGGACCTGAGTTCAGTCCCCAAAGGTGACAGGAAACAAGGAACTGACTCCCACACATTGTCCCTTGACCTTTGCGTGCATGCTGCATGCCACAGCGTCCTCCTTTCGACAAATAAAACAGTATATAAATGTAATTTAGAAAACTTTAAAAGAATATTAAATACGGCTAAGGATGTAAGAAGCAGGCATGGAACAATTTTAAATGACACAGGAGCTCAATTTGGTGTGCAGACAGGTTCTCGTCAAGGGTAGAGAGCTCTAGGTCTCTGTAGACCAGGAACCTGTGGCAGCTGGTGCTTGTCAAGCCCTACTGGGCAGGGGCTGCACTTCGCATTTTGCATAGGTAGCTGTGGGTTTTATAACTCAGCTCTCAGGAAGGCACCTTGATAATCATCTCCAAGGTGCATGTTGGGAAGTAAGAGGCAGACTGGGTTGAAATCTTGCTGTAGATGAGGCCTGGAGGCACATGGCTGTGTTTTCAGCGCCAGAGGCCTAGGCGTGAGGATTATGGGTCCCAAATCAGCACCGGTTGCAACAGGGAGGCCCTGTCTGAGAAACAAAAAACACCTGCTTCTTTTTGGCCTGATTGTGCCCCACGTTCCGTGTGTGAAATCTGAATCCTCAGCATGACGGTAGTTGCAGGCAGGAACAGGAGGTGGTTCTTTCATGAGCATGGAGTCCAGATCGAATCAGATTCGTGCCTTACAAAATAGACCCTAGGGAGATCCATGTCCCTTCGGTCACAGGAGTTCTCGCAAACAGCAGGCCTCTTCTGTGAGCCAGAAACCAGCTCTCACCAGACCCAAATCTGCTGGGGCCTTGATCCTGAACACATCACCTTCCAGAGCTGGGAAAAAAGCTTTCTGTCACGTCTAAGTCACCCAGTGTGTGACAGTTTTGTTGTGGTAGGCCTCTACAGGTCACACCGTTTCCACAGCACTGTTCTATCTCCCTGGAAAGGACACTGGAGTGAAAAGTGAGTTAGGTGTTGGATGTGTGTGTGTGTGTGTGTGTGTGTGTGTGTGTGTGTAGTATTTGGGGGCAAGCAGAGTCCTTAAATGAGAACACACAGCAAAGTCCACTTGGGGGGGGGGATGCTGACATGGGCCAGTGAGCAGCCAATCACAAACCAGCTAGCTAGCTAATTCACTCAGCCTTGGTGGGGCAAAACTTGGTCCCTGTGGGCCCTATGCTGAGCAATGTATAGGATAATCTTATTTAATCTACAACAACCTGCCCAAGGTAGGTAGTATCATTTAGCAGCATTTCCCCACAAGGAGCCCTGAGCATAGGAAAACACATGGCTAGGAAGGGACAGGCCCAAGACAGGTATCTGTTGTGTCACATATCTGTGTCTCAAAAAGACAAAAAGTCACCACCAGTCTTGTGGCAGGCACACCAAGCCCGAGGAATCCAAGGAAAGCCTAGGGATACTGGCGCTCGTGCTCTTGGGATAAACTGGACATGATTTTCTCAGAATCTCCACTCATAGCAAAAAGCCCATGTAGGCTTTTGCTTTAATGCTGGCTTCCAGATACTGCATTTTTAAAACAATTTTAAAGAAAAGTTGAGGCAGTTTTGTTTGAATTTGGAATACTCAAACCAAAGACAGGAAAGGCACAATTTCCCATGGAGACTTACTCTCCCATCAGAGGGATGGCATCTGGAAAGTTCTTCTGGAAGAAGTTCAGCACATCATAATTTGTTGGAAGGTTTTCAAATTCTTCGAAGGGCATGAACAAGGTACATGTGAAAGATTTGTCCTGTGAAGGAGAGGGACAGTTGAGAGAGAAGACTGTGATGCTGGCACTCAGGGCCCTCATGGGGACTAAAGGATCTCCTGCAGGAGACTATCCAAGCCAGCTTTGTCCCCTTTCCCCTGGAGGAAAGCTCTGCCATGTCTCAGGGGACTCCTTGCTTACTGAGTCACCAGGAAAACTGCTACCATGCAAACCATCTATGTTCACCAAGCAAATATTGCAGTCCTTGGATTGTTTATAGATTGTTTCATGTGATTTTTTTTCCTCCTTTTTTCTTCCTCTTAAGATAGTATTGATCCTATGACAGACAGCAACAGGAAAAAAACGACTACCACAGAACCCAGCAAGCTGGATAGATAAAGAAAAAACCCTGGAGACGAATGAAAGAACGAAGACACATACACTAATGTCCAGACCTTAAAGACTGGAATTCTGGATTAAAAAAAAATGAGATCAACTAGGTTACATAAATGCTCAACACAAAAGTAAGTCATAAAAATATTAATTATTAAAATGATAAAAAGTACATAAGAATTTGTACGTTACCATATTTGGAAGGGCAATCATCATAAAGGCATTTCTAGGCCAAATATGAAGACAATTAGGTTCCATGGCATACTGTAACAAAGAACACAGGCTCGATTAGCAAGCAGCTCATCTCTACCGTGACTGCACTGCTTCCACAGTCACCTAGACCATGCCCACATAGGGTGCACTGCACGCGTGTTACTGCGTGAAGTACACATTGTCTTCGATAAAACTTTGGGTTCTATCTTTATACATTCAAACTTAAGCAAGTTTCTTTAGCCATTTATTTCAAGATTTGAGACCATACTGTAATAAGATATTCTTTCTCTTTCACCCTTTCTACACACAGAAACATGCATGTTGATATACATATGTATGTACATAAAGTATATGCACATAAAACATTTATGTGGGTAGAAGTTTATGTGTGTGCGATTATGTGCAACAGTTTTACATTTTATAGATGGGACAGGAACGCCTTGAGTTCAAGTTGTCAGAACAAAACTGAAGGAACAGCAGTCTCCCAGATACCCTTGTAGCAGCAAAGTCATGGTGTCTTACAAAGGTCTGTGTCTGCCTGGCTTTGCTGTTCTTCTGCTCTTTGTTGTTGTTGTTGCTTTTGCCCCAGAACCCTAAACGAAGTCTAAACCATAGACACTGAAATGAGTCAAGTGCCCAATTGTTTGATTTCAAAGATTACACAGGGACTAGAGTGGACAAGAAAATACAGCTGCCTGGAAAGCCAAGCCACTTCTCCTTAATAAAGAGGGGGAAGGAAGAGAGTGGGAGGTTTGGTGCTGACTGAAGGCATAGGAATAATGGGTTGATGTGTAAACGGCTAAAAGGGGGCCTTGTATAGAAGATCAGAGCACAGACGAGCTAAGCGGGGAACAGCAGGACTTTGGTACAGCTTCACCTTCTGAGCAAGGTAGAGGAGGTAGAGAGGCACCTAGCACTTGGAGCGAATGCCCTGCTTGTCCCTCCTGCCAGCTTTGGTATTTTTATCCTACTCCCTCATCTCTGCAGAACTCTAAAAGGTAAGACAAGGAGGAAAACAACAAGAGAAGCTAACTTGGTTTCCTAACACAGTATCAAAGGTCAGAGTTTGATTAAAATAGTGAGGAAGCCAACATTTAGGTTCTGGCTTCCTCACTGACACAAAGAATGGCTTGTATATCATGGCAAATACAGTATGCTACCAAGAATACACGGAAGTTCACAAAGAGTCCTCGAGTCTAGAAAACTTTAAATCCCAGCTTCTTTATCAGCAAGCCACACTCTGGAGAGATGCTGTATGGGACTGCAGTCTGAAGGCAGCTTGGTGCTGCCTCCCGTGCCTCTCATTTGAAGTCCCTCAAAACATAAATCCAGGTAGTATTCGGATTGTTCCAAACAGCTCTGAGGTAGGCCTTGGAGTGTGAAAGTAGAGATGGAAAAACTGTAGGGGCTGGAGGCTGAAGAGTGCTGTGAACTGGTCTTTCTGGACACGGCATGGAGATTGCACCCAAACACTTGCAGCATCTGTGGCTGTTTGCACAAGTCCTACACAAAATCAGGTCATCTTAAATTTCCACCTAGATAAAGGAGATGATTTTCGGGCTTTGTGCTTTCCTGAAGAGCCTCTGGCAATTGGTAACAATAGAGGAAGAAAATTCTTTCTTCTTTGAGGGTGCGGTCACTGGGAAGTTTCCCACGTTCCAATGGATGATTCCATATCCATGCAAGTATGAACAGCACTAACTGGGCTTAGTGTACGAAAAAAATAATTAGACTAGAATAAAAGGAGGAGGAGGAAGAAGAGATGAAGTCAGGAGGGGGATATGTTGAGAGCAGAGAGGGAGTTATGTCGTTGTGTACATGCATAAAATTCTCAAAGAATGAAATAAAATGAAATAAAATAAAATATGGGCTTTAAGGCAAAGCTAAGTTCACAAACCTTGAAAGAATGAGAAGAATGGAGATGTTTTCCTAGTAATACTCAAAGGCCTTGCATCTAGTCTCTCTCCCCACTCCACACTTGGGAGATGGACCGCAAGTTGCACAGTAAAAAAGAAAGAGAAGAGAGAAAAGAAAGGGGCAAAAAAATTCGAGGGCATGAACTAAGCTGATTTTACACAATGATCTTATGTTTTCTTGGTTTTGATTCCTAGATTTTACTTAGATACAGAAAATCGTGCATATACATGGCAAGGAAGTAAGAGTAAAACTGTGTAAGGGACAAAGGGCAAGGAAAAACGAAGGGCAGAGGCTCCAGGAAAGAATATGCTGAGTGCACAATGCATGTCCACAAACTTGAATATAAAAATAAATGCTTTTAGAAGAGAAAAATAAAAAAAAATGCCTAGAATTGTTTAGGGCTTGTTAAAATGCCCCTGTATTTGGATCATATTTGTCCCAAGATAACTGCTTGAAAAAAATGAGACCTTGAAAAAAAGACTATTAATTATTACTAATAATTACAGTGTCTGAAACGTAAGAAGGTAAGTGACTACATCACAGCTGCTTTATTGTGCACTGTTCTGCTTACATTAGGGCTGGCTTGTCAACAGAATCATCTCACCCTGGAATCCAGAGTTATTGGGTCAGGACCCTCATACAACAGGTACAGGGAAATCAGTGGAATGATTTGACGACAATGAGGAAGAAATGGAAAGACAATGAGATGTTAAAAATATCTATTTGAGCCAGGTGGTGGTAGTGCATGCCTTTAAAGCCAGCACTCGGGAGGCGGAGGCAGGCGGATCAATCTCTGTGAGTTCAAGGCCAGCTTGGTCTGCAGAGTGAGTGCCAGAACAAGTTCCAAAGCTACACAGAGAAACCCTGTTTTGAAAAACAAGCAAACAAAAAGGACGATTTGATTGCTCTGTAGAGTATGTTGGAATGTAACTTTCCTGTCTTGATTAATTAGATACTTTATAGATGCCCTTACTTCACCTAGAAGAGATGAAATCAGATCAAAACTTTAGAATGGGTGTTTTGGATGCAAATTAAGCACTCGATGTTATCTGCCTCATATAAGTGAATGTTCTTATATTGCCTCTGTTAGTATTTCCTTTTCCATAATAAGTTTCTATGTTTGAATGTGACAGACTCAAATAGTTTTGCTTTATTTTTAAACATAAAATTTTATTTTAAAATAATTTCATGCAAAAATTTCCATAGCACTTATCTGCTTCTGGCATAGCATAGAACTTAGTAATGGAACAAAGGGGAATGAGAAAAACACAATTTAAATCTCCTTTCAGAAATACATTATTAATCTACTCCACTAGCTCTCTTAGATGCTCCTATGGGAGATGGCTATGGAAAGGGAGAAGACCTACCTCCCCATTCTTAGGCGGAATTGTCAGCTCCATGTACCCATGCGGGATGTATTGCTGGCTGTAGTCAAAGCGAGGCTTCTTCATGAGGTGGGCTCTGACCGTTGAATAGGCTCCATCGCATCCTACAATGAGGTCATAAGTGACATCTCTGGGAACTTGGTCAGGTCTGAAAAACAGAACGAACCATTCCCCCCCAGCCAACAAAAAAAATCTAGTGAAAACGGTAATGTATTTCGACTTGGGTGTTAAAAGCAAACCCTAGCGGTAACTCAAAACACCCACTTTTAAACATCTAACTTAGAGCCTGGTTTTATCTAGCTTGAATCAACAGATTTAAAATTAAGATGAAAATGCTTGTCCCAGACATGGTTTTGCTTTTGAAAATGAGAATAATGTACCACTACTCTGATACTAAAGACAGATGTGCTTGCTCCAGAAGTGTGACAGAGTTGAAGGAAGAAAATTGAGAAGACAGGAAAGCAGTCCTGAAGTGTAAGGGTAAACACATCTGTAGGTGTGAGCAGACTCAGGAGTATCCGCAGGCATGTGACTAGGGTTTGCTGGAGAAAACATGCTCGGTCTGAGGAAAGGATACTAGATAACAAGCTTAAGAACAGAATACCCTCATCCCTTGTTGACCTCCAGGGTTGGATCCAGAATATCCAAACCTGCAAACGCTCAAGTTTCTTGTGTCTAGCAGCACAGTATTTGCATATGTCCTGCACAAACCCTCCCAGATGCTTCAACTGCTCTCTAGAAATGCTGTGTGAGAGGTTGTGTCACTGGGGAGCTCAGGCAAGGGTAAAAGTCTCGGCGTGGTCGGCACAGAGGACTTCTTTTATTTTTACATTTTCTTGGCGGTGCAATGTCTGTTTCGCACACTTTTAATCTGAGGTTGGTTGTATGCATGGTTGAAACATCCTCAGATATGGAAGGTTTACTGTGCAATGCACAGAGGGCAAAGTGGGAGGAAAGGAAGGATTTTGGATATAAAGATGGAAGTTTAAATTCCTGATTCTGGCAAAAGGCAGAAAAAGATTTCTTCCATTAGAAGGACGATGATTGCAGAGTGACAGTTTCAGGAAGCTGACTTTTCAATCTGGAGTGGAAGAGGGGACACACAGGAGGCAATGGCATGAGCCCACCTCGGCAGGGACAAGAGTTGGACACCATCATATCACAGAAGAAGAAAGAGACCATAGGAAGACAGACACGGTGAATGAAAACGTACAGATTTAATGGGAGAAAATGGGAGAAGAACTCACCATAAGGGACTGATCATGTCAAAACAGTCCCAGGGAAGACAGGAATATTGGAGGGGGGGGGGGAATAGAGATGAGAAAGGCTTCTAGAATCTGAGCGAATGCAACTGTGCCGGGGGTTGGTGCATCATAGACCAGGACCTCACTGAGAATGAGGACAGAGGCCTGGGCACACTTGCTAATGCTAGAAATGTGAATTTGCAAATGATTGTGTAACCCGTGACTGATGTGTGGTATTCTGAGGGTAGGGACATAGAGCTGGCTAAGGACAGGCAGAGAAGTCACACACACATAGACACAAAGCAGGGGAGGGCCACCTATTTCCTAGGAAGAGAGAGTCTGAACCGAAAATGATCACCCGAGCATGGTTAACTGATTATGGTCACCCAAGCATGGAAATTAAGAATTCGCACTTCTGAGTACTTAGAAAACATCGGCGAACTATTCTCAAACCAAAGGCCCTGGCTGCGAAGACTGCAATCATTTAACTCTTTAGAAAGAGCCAAAGAACAAAGTTTGCGGGTAGAGCTCACCACTCCCACCCTTGCCCTCTGAAGTCAAAAGCCTGAATGGTGATTACCCAAGCACGGTGACCACCCCTTCCTCTGGATGGCATTTCGACAGCTTGTGGCCAAAGTGCACCTTCGCATTGGGGTATGACTCCACCGCTGAGGGAAGAAACAAGGTAAACAGAACTGAGTTTTAGTTGTGCTTTACCTAATCCAACCGAAAGGCTGATCATTTACTGTGAACAATAGAGAGAGAGATACTACTTGGTTAATTAACTCTTCTGTTTATTTGTGACAGGGTCTTAATCTTGATCTCATGTGTATCCTAGGCTAGTCTCCTGTTTACAATCCCTCTGCTTCTTCTATTTGATTGTGTGTACCTATCCTGCCAGAATATCTCTTCTCTCTCTCTCTCTCTCTCTCTCTCTCTCTCTCTCTCTCTCTCTCTCTCTCTCTCTCTCTCTCTCAGCTTTTTGAGACAGGGTTTCTCTTTGCAGCCCTTGCTGTACTGGAGATTTGCAAACCAAGCTGTTCTCAAACTCAGAGATCCTCCTGCTTCTGCCTCCTAAGTTCCTAAATGCTGGGATTAAAGGTGTTCACCATGACACCTGACTATTTTCTTTTTAAAGTCAAGCCAGACATAGTGTGTGGCTTTATTTTTTATTTAATAATAATAATAATTTTGTTTTGTTTGAGACAGGGTTTCTCTGTGTAGCCCTGGCTGTCCTGATACTCTGTAGACCAGGCTGGCCTTGAACTCAGAGATCCGCCTGCCTCTGCCTCCCAAGTGCTTAAAAATTAGTGTGTGCCACCACCGCCCAGTAAGACACTTATTCTTAATATGGTTTGTGGATAGTCTAGTGTAACTTTTAGCAATACAGACAAATGAGAAACAGCTGTTGTCACTTCAAGAGTTTTCTACTCATAGCATTGCACCAACTCCAGCACCCCTGAGACT
Source organism: Alexandromys fortis (assembly GCF_014885135.2). Classification (NCBI taxonomy): domain Eukaryota; kingdom Metazoa; phylum Chordata; class Mammalia; order Rodentia; family Cricetidae; genus Alexandromys; species Alexandromys fortis. The sequence goes on along the minus strand of NW_026067925.1, from coordinate 3,733,371 downwards.
CTTTGTGCCCTTGGAAAGAAACAATTGTCACAAACTTCCAAGCTGCCTTTAAAGCTCCATCTGTGATTGGAAACAGCCAGCCATTAATAAAATGCTTCTCGTCATGTATGCCTATCTCCTTCTTCTCTGGGCTTTTGATTCATGGTACTGCTGAGACACTTGGATACCAAGCGACTGAAAAAACGGTTGAGCTTGGTGATGGTGGTGCAAACCTATAACCAGGTTACTTGGGAGGTTGAGGCAGGAGGATCATGAGTTTAAGGCCAGCTTGAGTTATGTAGTAAGATTGTGTCTCAAGAAACAAAAAGGAATTAAAAAGAAATAAGAAACTGAACCATCTTCTCTATCCGCTGCTGCCAAGTAATCTAGTGAAAATGGTAATATATTTCTACTAAGATTAATATTATACTTCTGAAAAGAGAAATAAGAAAAAGAAAAAAGATTGACTTCTTCCTTTCCTATTCGAATCCCCTTGATCTCCTTTTGTTGTCTTATTGCTGTTACCAAAGCTTCAAGAGCTATGTTGAAGACATATGGAGAGAGTGGACAGCCTTGTCTTGTTCCTGATTTTAGTGGAATCACTTTGAGTTTCTCTCCATTTAATTTGATGTTGGCTGTTGGCTTGCTGTATATTGCTTTTATTATATTTAGGTAATTTCCTTGTATCCCTGACCTCTCCAGGACCTTTATCAGGAGGGGTGTTGGATTTTGTCAAATGTTTTTTCAGCAACTAATTAAATGAACATGTTTTTTTCTTTCAGTTTATTTATATGATGGATTACATTGATAAATTTTCGTATGTTGAACCAGACCTGCATCTCTGGGATGAAACCAATTTGATCTTGGTGGATGACAGCAACTGATGGAAACAGAGGCAGAGACCCACATCAGAACACTGGACTGAGCTCCCAAAGTTCAGTTGAAGAGTTGGAGGAATGAAAATATGAGCAAAGAGGTCAAGACCATGATGGGTTCACCCACTGAAACAGTCTACCTGAGCTAATGGGAGCTCACCGACTCCAGCCAGACTGTGAAGGAATAAGCATAGGACCGAACTAGACCCTCTGGATGTGGGTGACAGTTGCATGGCTGGGGCAGACTGAGAGGCCACTGGCAGTGGCACCAGGATTTATCCCTACTGCATGTACTATTTGGGAACCTATTCTCTTAGGATGTATACCTTGCTCAGCCTAGATATAGTAGGAAGGGCCTTGGACCTTCCACAAAGCAATGTGTCCTAACTTCTCTGAGGATTAGAGGGGGTGAGGTGGGAGGGTGTGTGGAGGGAATGGAAGGAGGGGAAGAAGTGGGAACTTGGATTGATATTTTTTTTTTTAAAAATCTAATAAATTTTTTTTAAAAAAAGAAAATAAAAAGAGAAAAGAGAAAGGATAATTTGTCACATAACTGCAGAAATCGGAGTTTATCAGATACAGTTAGGATATCTTTTTTTAAAAAAAATAAATTTTGTTATACTGGGTTCCAATAAATTCATGTTCATATGATTAAAATATTATATATGTGGCTTGGTATTTGTGTCCCCATACTAGACAGTGCCACCTTTGGAGATTCACAGAGCAGAACATTACATAAAGATCTTGAAAATTCTTTTTAGGAAAAGACTTTTAAAGGTGTCTTGATACAAAAATTACTGAATGTCCCAGCCACAACTATCTTGTTTTCCTTACTGTTAACATGGAATGAGAAAACCATGAAACATTGGTACATGTAATGTGAGTTCACCTGAGAATGGGGTTCACTTACAATGTTTTCAGAGGGGAGGTAATTAAATTAGAGAAAAATAAGTACTTATATTGCAAAGAAACAAACCTTATATGCCAAACAATGCTTGGGTCTCTCTCTATGGGAGGGGGTGGAGAGAAAGAGAGAGAGAGAGAGAGAGAGAGAGAGAGAGAGAGAGAGAGAGATGCACCCACCCCTTTACTGATTTGGAGCCTGTGAAGCACATCCTCAAAGTAAAACAGTATGGAAATGTCATGTAGACCAAGACTGTTATACAAATATATTACAGACATTAATTATTATTTAGTATATGGTATTTATGTATATATATTTATGTATTTATCAGCTCTTTAGTATTTGGTGATGTTTCATATATAATAAGGAGGAAATTGAGTCATTAAAAATCAGAGACTTTGGAATCAACAGACTCAAGCTCAAATCTAGATTCTACCACAGAGGGACCTAAGATCTCTCAGCTTTCATTTGGCCATTTGTGAAGCTGAGCTCAACTTAATTCCGGCCTCATGTAGTTGTTGTGGAAATCGGTGCGTGTGAAGCACTTGCTGTAGTGTCTGTTGCTTCAGTGACAACTCGATCTCATCTTTATCTTAGTAAATTCAGAGATGTTAAACAGGTCTGAGACACCGCTATGCTAAAATCTGCCTGGTGTTTATCTTCTTCCTAAAGACGAACCAGGAAGGTGTGGGACCCTGGCCCCACTTCACCAGCTGTCCGGCTGAAAGAGAGTTCCAGACATAACTGGAGATGAAATTGATTCTGTGGAACATTTAACTTTCTAAAAAGACAGGGACTTCTAGGATCTATCAAGAAGGGCTGGTTAAAGAGGCAACAGAACAAGAGGGAAACCACGCTTTGTGCGGAGAGCCGAGGCTAGTGACATCATGGGTCTTGGAGGAGAACCTACAGCCTCCACTTTGCTAACCCATCATAGTCCCTCTACTTTCTAAATATTTGTCCCTATAGATTAGGTACAGTCCTCACCTCTCGTCAAGGAAACCTCTCCTTGCAATGGATAAAGAGCTTTACAGAAAACCACAACCACGATGGTGGTGCACACCTTTAATCCCAACTCTCGGGAGGCAGAGGCAGGCGGATCCCTGTGAGTTCAAGGCCAGCCTGGGCTACAAAGAGCTAATTCCAGGATAGCCTCCAAAGCTACAGAGAAACCCTGTCTCGAAAAACCAAAAGAAGAAAAAAAAAAAAAAAAAAAAAAAAAAAAGGAAACAACAACCAATCGAAATGCAGCATTATGGATTCATTCCTAAGAATACATCTACAAAACACGCCTGCATCTAATGTTCAGGGGTCACTGTGGAAGGGGCAGGGAGACTGTAAGAGCCAGAGGAGCAGAGAGTTTGCTATGAGATTGTGTCTCCTGGGAATGCCAGAACTTACACCCATAAAGTCTCACCAACTTGGCTGCCTAAACAGGAGCTGGGCAAGGACATCAAACCGGATGGGGGAAAGTCCACAGGCCCAATCCTATACCTAGAACTATAGGCATGGAATGCTGAGAGCGGGAGAAATCAATTCTTTCCCAGGCTTGGTGGTTTGAATAGCACTGGTCTCCTTAGACTCATGTGTTTGAATGTTTGACCCATAGGGAGTGGCACTACTAGGAGGCGTGGCACTTTTAGGAGGCGTGGTCTTTTGGAGGAAGTGTGCCACTGTGGAGAGGGGCTTTGAGGTCCATGCCCAAGCTACACCCAGTGTGGGATACACAGTGGTTTCTGTTGCAGAACTGTGAGCTACTTCTCCAGCACTGTGTGCTACCTGTGTGCTACCCATGATGATGATTATGGACTAAGCATCTGAACTATTAGCCCCAATGAAATGTTTTCTTTTATAAAAACTGCCATGGTCTTGGTATCTCTTCACAGCAATATAAACCCTAAGACACCAGGGAGGAACACACTAATTGGTTATCCGACACCAAATGGTCAGCCCTAAAATATACATACAAATAACAATATACAGACTGAAAAGGTTATATTGAGGAATGAAAAAAGGCCAAGTATTTGAAAGAGAGGAAGGAGGGGTATATGGAAGGTTTGGAAGTGAGGAAAGGGAGGGGGAAATGACGTAATTATATTATCTCAAAAGTAAAAGAAGTTCTTAAAATTAAAAAAAAAGAGAGAGAGAGTAGGAATGTTTGTGGGGTATGCTCTGTGGTAGCGAATCTGTTCATATAATCACTGAACTGGCATAATCTATTGTTAAATTTAATGGGGTCTGAAAGGAGACCAGAGGTGTGAACGGTTATCAGAGGTGTGAAAGATTACCAGAGGTGTGAATGGTTATCAGAGGTGTGAAAGATTACCAGAGGTGTGAAAGATTACCAAGGGGGTTAAAGATTACCAGGGGTGTGGAAGGTTACCAGGGATGTTGTGCAATGGGTAATTAAATTTGCAGATTTACTGGGTAGTTCTGTCTAGGTACTCAGAGTACAAACTTGAGAGCTAGATTTTGCATCTTCCTCCTTCCCAGTCCCCTCTATACATCTGATTTCCTATAAACATAAATCTGACCCTTGCCCCTCTCCCGCCTCTTCACCACACTGTTGTTACCCAGCCTTGCCTGGTGCCCTCCTTAGGCACACCTGGACTGAGGCTGCAGCTTCCTTTCAGCCTTCACAGACATGCGCATCTAACAGGGCACTTGGCAAGCTGTCTGCTTATGTCTGTTGACCCACTGGATGGTGAGTTCTTGACCAGACAGTGTGTGGTAGAATTCCAAGGTCTAAGGAGTGAATTATTTTCACTTGGATACTTGATGAGATGAAAAGAGACATTGTGGCAGTTTTACTATTACACAATCTTATTCTTTAGAGCCCATAAAAGGGAGCAGCAACCAAACCCTAGTAAGTTGAGTGAACAAAAGCATTAGGCTTACCAGTCAGTAGGTCCTTGTTTAACTTCTCTCTGCTTATGGAAAGGATATACTGTAAGAAAAACAAAGTAGACATTGTTTCTGAAGAATGGGAAAATTACTCAGAAAAAAGAAATAGTCACTATTTAGCAGGAGGTTGCAAACTGTTTTAGAACCATTTAGCTAAATGGTATGATAACAATAATACTCGTTAGCCAATGATAATAATGTTAACCAAATATGCTAAATATAATATCCAAATTGTTAGCTTAGGCTTTCTGAAAGCTTGATGCTAGAAAAAGCAAAACCTTCTCACAGAGAAAATATTAGTTCCATTAATTTAATTTTAACGTTGTGAATTTTTTATTTCCATCAGAGCTCTCTAAATATGGCTGTTACATTGCTTCTCTACTGATAACAGCAGAGCAAATGCACTGCCCCCCCCCCCAAATAAAACCCTACCTCCAAGGCCTTAATTTTAGAAAAAGCTGTGTGCGAAGATAACAAGGGCCTTTCACTATGACGCACGTTGTTTATTTCAGACCGTGTGTTAAAATGTAGCAGCTTATATAATGCAATGCACGCATGGTGTCCAGGGACCATAATACTTTAAGCATCAATTCAATTCAAATGTTTTGTTTTAGCTTAGTTTAAAAACAGAAAGAAAAAAGTTCAAGTAAAATAAAAAATGATCCAGAATTATAAATCTTAGGTTGCTTGGACTCATCGTCACAGGAGTAAAGTCACAAAAAGTTAATTTTAAGTATTACTTACTTTATAGCAAACATGCCTACCAGGGAGCATGAAAGTCACAATACCGTCTTATGATTTAGAGTGACTTCATTAAGTATTTAAAGTGTAACGTTTTTCCAAATCATGGGAGACCACACAGTTTTTAGCATGGAAATTCTAACTTACAGCTCTTCTCGTTCTGCAGTAGAAATTTCACCTTAGCAGTCAAATCTAAATTTGGTATAAAAACAACTCCGCCGTATTACAGTGACGGTGGCTGAGGACGTGCTTGCTTCCTGTGGTGGCAGGGCAAGAAAAGCAGTGGTTCCTCCATCTTGTATTAGTGCAGAGGCCCGTTTCTACAGTTAACTAGAATCTGATCTCTTTGTTGGAGAATGCCTTGGAAAATTGGCCTGCTCTATCTAGGAAGCAAAGGTCAGGACGTCCTAACTAATTTACCTTAGCCTTTGCTAACACCACTTGTTTGTGCGGAACCTCCCTCCAGCTAACCACTTAGAGGCTGGAAAAAGTGCTTGCTTCAGACTGTTAACTCTGTGAAGCCCCCACCCCCACTCCCACAGATGCTGAGCAAGATTCCTGGACAAGGCCTCTGCCCTTAAACAAAACAAAAAACAAGTTCTGGTCGAACGGCCAGGGGCTATGGTTCAAGGGTAGAGTACTTGCTCAACTTGCCCAAAGTCCTGGCCTCCACACCCAGCACAGCAAGGAAACATTATAGAGGGTGCTAGGGAATGCTCCAATTATAAATATTCCTTTAAATTAATGTGGTGAAAATGGTCTTTGCATCTTGGTTATTGGGCTTGTGTGCTGTTGGAACCAGCAGACATAATAGTCCACTGGGGCCCCCTGGACTTCTCTATGGTTTACTTCCGCTGGATAGCATTTCCTCATAAGCAAGAGTCAGTGCCGTTCCTGCTGCAGGGCCTGCCTCCAATACCTGTTCTAAAAGGCTGATCCCTCCAGGAACTAATAGAGGAAAGGAGTCTAAAGATAGAAAGCAAAAGGATAAAGGCCACATTAGACAATTTATTTGGAGATATGCAATGCAATAATTTAACATAGACCATTTCAGATACAATGAGGGAAAGCAGTCACTTTCTCTGCCCTCCACACCTTCAAAGGAAAACACTTCCCACTAAGAGAGCAAAGTATCTTAACTTTGAACATAGACACTTAGGAGTTTGCCGGAAACTTTGACCACCTCTGTATAATTGCACGGTATCCTGACAGCTCCTAGGGCAGTCTCGGAGGAAGAGCGGACTGTCCGAACAGCCAGGAGGCATCTATACATAGTGGGGGGGAAAGGGCCAAGAGACACACAACTCGAGGAGGAAATGCTATGGAGGATTTGGGAAGTCGGTTTTGCACACCTGGATATCTAAACTGTGTTTCTTATGCTTTGTCCATGGCCCAGAGCTCTTCAGTGGATCCATTCTCTCTCCCTCTCTCTCTTTCCCTCCCCTACTCTCCCTTCTCTCCTTGTCTTCTCCCCACTGTGTGTGTGTGTGTGTATGTGTGTGTGTGATATACATGTGTGATGGTATGGTATGGTGTCACGAGCCACTTCCCCCCTAAAAATCATTACAGGAACCATCACCCTGGGGAGTCTGCAGGGAACCCCACACCCATAATTATGTTCTATTGACAGAACCTGCCCCACACCCAATTAACTGTTATCTGTTAGCAGAACGCGCCTCACATTCCAGCTATCCAGGGAACCAGGTGTGGCAACTCGTGACTTCTTGGCCTACGTGACGAACCTGAACACAGGGGCTATATAAACAGCAACCATGATCCTAATAAAGGGGGCTTTGACAAATCTGCTTGGCCTCATTCTTCTGTCCTAGCTCATTCCCTTCCAGGTAGCGCCCCTTCGAGACCCTGGAATAACTGATTGCAGGGTGGGTTACAA
>NW_026067925.1:3694127-3726004 GCF_014885135.2 Alexandromys fortis | reverse complement strand
CTCTCTCTCTCTCTCTCTCTCTCTCTCTCTCTCTCTCTCTCTCTCTCTCTCTCTCTCTCTCTCAATGTGTGTGTGTGTGTGTGTGTGTGTGTGTGTGTGTGTGTGCCTTCTTCCTCTGGGACAGGGTCTCTCACTGAACCCAGAGCTATGCTGGCAGCCAGCAAGACCTGGTGATCCTCCTGTCTCTGCATCCCACAGCACTGCTAATAGAGAGATTACAGGTGTGCCTAAGACTGGCTTGTTATGTGGGTGCCGGGTCATTGAGGATTTAATTGTATTTATGTGCATGTATGTGTTCATATGAGTAAATATAGGCACCATGGAGTTCAGAAGAGGGTGCTGGATTCCCTGAAGCCGGAGTTACAAGTGGGTGTGAGCTCCCCAGTGTGGGTGCTGGGAACTGAACTCAGGTCCTCTAGAACAGTAACAAGTGCTCATAACTGCTGAGCCATTCTCCAGATTGAATGCTGGGGATTTGAACACAGGGCCTCGTGGCTACACAACAAGTAACGAGTCCTCTTCCCAGCTCCAATACAAGCTGATTTTAGAAGTTTTATGAGTGGAGACTGGGTCTGGATCTTGGTGGTAGCCAGCTAATACTGCGTGAGAGTGATCCGGGCACTAAGAGGCTGCAGAGGTCAAAAGAAGGTGGACTCTTTGAAGACGTGAAGAAATCTTGGGGGTCACAAGGATGCCTGTACTTCCTCAGGCAGAGCAGCTGTATGGTTCAAAACAACGCAATATAGCTCTTAAAGGGCAAAGTAGACTTTGTGTTGGACTAAAACACAAAGATGTCAGTGCACTCATGCAGAAACTGAAGAAGAGGGTGGCTGTAAACTTAGCATCCACCCAGTTCGTAAGAATCGAGAAATAGCAGTGGTGGTGGGAGAGGGACCACTTCCTTCCTATTGTAGCCAAGGCTCCAAAATCGGAACTCCCCCACACACCTGCTCCCTCCTGGGGGGGGGGGTCAGTCCCCACCATAACAGCTGAAGAAAGCATCATAGCCGCTGGTCCCAGTCACTCTTTCCACCCAGTATTTCAGCTCTACCTTCTTCTGTCCATGGACATGATTGGCCAAGGCTCTGGAGTGAACTTGGTTGGACAGCTCAGCCACCTTAGTATGTTCCATGGTAATCCAAAAGAACACGTACCACCGAGACAGAGAGCAATGGGGTGGCAGGCAGTGCTGCCCAGGCTTCCCCGTCACAGCCCTGAGAAGAAAACTGGTACACCTTCTTGGTGCATCTCATGTAAGTCTGCAGGCTGTTCCTCTTCTACAAAGCGTGGTAGCTGGGTTCAAGCTCAATAGCTCTCAAGATGACGCTATGCTAGAGTGAACTTACAGGCCCTCTCCATCAAACTTCTGAATTGCACTTTGCATTTCAGATCAAAGTCTTCAAAATGAGGTCTTGTCCAGCTTTCCTCCATTCTATTAGATTGTTTTCCAATTGATTTAAAATTTCTACCAAGTTTTTCAAATTCTACGTGCTCTGTAGCCTGTTTGTGAGCTACAGCTTCCCCATTTCTCCAAGCCGCTCTTCTGTTTCCCATCCATACCACACAGTGATGCTTCTGTCACCCTGGTCTATTGATGTCTCTTCCCCGTGAACCAGATGGCTGCCCCTGGTCCTTCAGAAGAATGTGAACCTTACTTGGGCTCTGCGCTTCATAAGGCATGACTCCATAAAAATAAAGCAGTCTGGGAATTACCCTCGTGTTGATGGATATTTGGGACCTTTAGTCTCTCTCCAAGAAATAAACTCAAAGGGTATAATTAGATGTAAATACAATTTTTTTTTTCTCCCAGCTATTGAATGTTGGTATGTAAAAGACAAGAAAAACACAGGGCAGGATAATGGATTTGCTTTCAAATACGACATCTGGCCTCTGTTGTTTGAGGAATTATGAAATACCAAAAGCGCTTCTGGCTCATTCTGTACATTCTATTATAAGCAAATCCAGGGCAAGAGGGTCATTTGGGGGAAGACAACTGCAGCGCAGTACTGTCTTTGTACATGATACTCAACAACAAATAACATGGTAATTTTCTCTAATTGAAAAGGAGGCAGAGGGCACCCCACACAGCTGGGCAGCAGGAGCCACATGCAGAACAAGAAGTGGCCTCATCATGAGATCAATAGGAGGTCAATGGGCATTATTGACCGAACCCTGGTTAGAGCATCTATGAACTAGCTATCTAACTAGTACATGTGTTCCTGGCATCTAGACTGAGGCTGGAGGTATCTGAGTTAAAGGAGGGGCTAACGAGCAAGGGGCATGCTGCAGGCACTGGACTCGGTTAGAATTGATAATTAATCCACTGCCTCCAGTGGAAACCTACCTGAGAACTGTTCCCATAGGGAATTGCAGACTTCTTTCCTGAGAGGGAGTGGATCATTCTCGCTCTCATGGGCACTCCTTTGGAAACGACCTGAGAAGAGCCAGAAATAACCATTTCCATTGCTGTGACAGACCACCACGAGAATTAAATAGATGTGAATTTAAATGTGATTTTTAAGGTTAAATCTTTAAAGGGACTCAGGAAGCCTGATGTGGTTGAGCAGTCAGTCACTCAGTGAATACTTTGCTCCTGAGTATGTTAGTGTTTTTTTTTTTTTTTAATTTGGAAAAATAGCGAATGTTTATCTGGTTTAAATCAGATATCCCAGACTGGGGAGTGGCTAGGAGTTAGAGGTACTGAGGTGGGGGCTAAGTGCTTTTCTTCTGACCATGGGAAGGGTCATCATGAGGAGAAAATGCAATCCTCTGTGGTTTCTGCTGTATTTCCTTGGCCGTGACTTCGTGGTGGAGGCAAAGTCACATATGATAGCAAGCAGGCCTACCCCCAGTTCCTTCTGTCTTTTGTCAAGGATGGACTCTAACCTGTAGGATGAAGCGAACCTTTCCCTCTCCTAATTTTCTTTGATCAGTGTTTCATCATAGCACCTGAAAGGAACCTAGAACATCTCTACCCATCCAACCAGAGCTCCACCTTCCTGTAAGATCCCGGTGTGAGACATGATACCAGATAGGATCGAGTTGTCACGTCTGTGACTTTGCACCCCCAGTCCTCAAGTCAACAGACCCATCATGTGTTAAGGGTCCACTGGCCTGTCAAATCTGGAATTTCCCAAGCCTTTGCTGAATGAATTTTCATATGCAGGACATTGGTATAAAGTGACATTTCATATCAGGATAAAAATCAATGCCATGGGATTGTTGAAAATCAAATGTGGGGGCTATAGCAATGGCTTAGTGAGCAAGAGAACTCGCTATGCAGGCATGAGGACCTGCATTTGGATCCCAGTGACAAAAATCAATGGTCAGTGAAAGACCCTGTTTTCCAAGAGCCCAAGAGGGTAAGGTAAAGAAGGGCAGAGAGGGCACCCAACACGTTCCTTTGGCATTTGTGGGCACTAGTGTGGGCATGTTCACCCAACACATATGTGAACACATAGGTCTACAGCACACACACACTCACACATACACACACACACTTTTTTTAAAGGACAAAAACTGCATCAACAATGTACCTGGTCTTCCAGACCTATGGCCTTCAAGGCCTGCCGTCCTCTATAAGAAAGGGCCAAGTTAATGCTTCTTCCACGTGTTGACTTAGCCACTCGAATATCTAAAAACAGGAAACAGACTCTGTGTTGCACACTTCCTCAAATGTGGGGAAGGAGCGAGAAATCCCTGAATTTGAGCAATTGTTTAATTCAGAGTCATATTTAAATAAGACTCGTTGACTCATTTAAAGAAAATACCAGGTGTAAATTAGTAGTCAATTAAATTTAGATCACCGATGTTTTAAAAGTGTTCTAATAGTTCTTATATCTTAAATTTCTTTTATTACAATCTTTCAGAAAACCCAAAGACATAGATCAAACAGTGGGAAACTTCCCCCATTTTCCATTGCCCACTTACCTTCCCTAGCTTCATACACATCAACTTGAAAATTCCTCTTTGCTAGAAAGCACGCGTTCAGCGCTCCAACCTAGAAATCAAAACCATCCTTTTCATGTCTTCATCTGGTGCTGTACATACATGGACATTTTGTTGGAAAATGCACTATTGTGTATGGATGGATATATTAGATCATTCATTATATTGACTTAGTTGTAAAAGGACCAGAGGTAAAATCTGTGACATAATCTAGGCTGATCGTGCATTTCTATAATCCAGCCGAGGCTGGAGGTTCTTGAGTTCAAGACCTGCATGCCCAACTTAGGACCAGTCTGCCTCAGTGTCAACGGGTGACTGGGAATACTACCTTTGCCTAGCATGTGCAGAGTTCTAAATTCATTCCCCAATAATGTGAAAGAAAAGAACAAAATAATCACATTAGTTCAAGATTAAGTGGTATAGTTGAAGATGTAGGTTTGGCTTTTTTTTTTCTGCAAATGAGTGGACACATGTTAGAATACTTAGAGAAGATCTTTTCATAATCAAATAAATAAGAAAATACTCTACTAGCATCCCCAAATGGCCACTACAAAGGAATGAACAAGAGAATTCTGGTGTATTTACACAAAAGTATAAGGGAAGAGTGAGGTACAGATGATTCGTACTGTGTGACATTCTTACAAAAAGGATAATAGAGACAGAGCCATGGGTATGTGTGTGTGTATTTATACTTATTAACACATATATGATCATATGGTATGGATATGATAAAAAATATTAATTAGAAAGAAAATACCCATGGCAGTGTTCTAGTGGGTAAGGAAGAAGTCAGCCGAAGTCACTGGAATATATTAGTTCTCTTGTTGCAGGTGAGCTTGTGAGCTTATTATTAACAATAAACTAGCAACAACAACAACAACAAAAGTGGTAACTACGCGTGCCTTCTTCAAGTTCAGTCACAACGGTGTATCAAAGACTATGAGGATCTCAGTCTGTGTAAGCGAGGTTCAGATGACGCTAAGATGAAAACCTAGGCATGTAAGTTCAGCTGCAGAGGCTGCTTCCATGGCTAGGGATGCAGGCTTCACGCTCTGAGTGTGTTCGCCCTTCTCTCCTTCTCTAGAAAGCACATAATTTGGAGTAACCATCTGCGCCATCTTCAGCTGTTAGGTGGCGAAGTGACGAAGAAGACAAAAAGATACAGAAATGTGAGGTGCAAACCACTCTGAGACTCTCATAGCTCTGGTAAGACACAGCTGGGTTCCTGACCACAGAAAGGAGGGTGACCCTGGAAGAGCAGGCTTCCCATAGGGGCATGGACATTGGTGAACTGATTCTGCCTCTGTTTCAAAGCTCTGCACCAAGAGCCTACAGCAGTAAGTGGAGATGGGGGCGGGGATGAAGTGTGAGGAGTAAATTCTGGCACGGAAGTAAGACTGGGTTCTGTGAAGTACTTCAGAAACCCACCAAAGACTATTAGAGAGATACAGACAGAGGCCGCAAGAGGTAAAACTTCTTTGATGAAACCAGAGCCTCAAAAAAGGGAGGAAGATTCACAGAAACATCAAAAGTGTCCCCTGGTCCCTGAACAAAGGAAGATATACTCCCATAGCCTATCAAAGTCTACCCCACCCGTGGTAAGATAGCCTAGGAATGGAATGATAGAGAGAAATCTCAGAGCCTAAAGATGGGCAGGGACCCGAATGGTGACACAGAGGAGCCTGGTTAAACTAACTGGGTCACAAAACCAAAGTCAGGAATCTGGGAGACAGGTCTAGGGGAGGGAGGTGGGTACGAGAGAGTAGCAAGGGTGGGGAGGAGCAAGAAAGTGGTAATGCATTTTATACCACGAAACTGTCAAAGAACTAAATAAAAGAAAAACTACAAAAGAAAGTACAATATGGTATATGTACACAATGAAATTTTATTTAGTTGTAAAGAAAAATGAAATTATTACAGGAGAACAGACAGAGCTGGGGATGATTTTGTGATTTTGTTGCGTGGAGTACACCAGATTGTAAAGACAGACAGCTTGTTTCCGCTCAGACATAAAAGACAGATTTAAATATGTGTGGAGGGGGCATGAAGGTAAAACAGGAACTGTGAAGAGAGGAAGAGGTCAGAAAGGAGGGAGGGGCCAGCAGGATTAATGGGATGCATATGTATGCCATAAAAACAGAAGGGGAGCTCTCTGCAGGGAGAAGGGGAGCCAGCAAGAGGCAAGGAGGAAGGTCAGGGAGGGAACCCTGTAAAGGATGAGCAGAAAAAAAGTATAAAGAAATACAGATCATGAAAATGTAACCAAAGAAATTCATTTCTTCGCAAAAAATATTTTAAACTATCAGTAAAAAAAAAATGGAGACTTGTTTTAGTCTTATTAAAACAGAAGCACCAAGGAGGGCTAACAACAAGTTCTTTACATGTACATATCAGAAGCATCTGCAGAAATGATAGACTTGACCCAAACGACACATTATAAAGACCTGACCCAAGATTGCACGAGTTTTGCTGGGTTCTGTGCACCAGGGATGTTTCTTTCAGAAGTGAAAGTTCCGAGTGCCCTGATTTTGGCAGTAGAAAGGACCAGGTGGAGAATAATGTAGAGATGTCTGTATGAGGAGTGCAAAAAAAAAAAAAAAAAAAAAAAAAAAAAAAAAAAATGAGGCAGAAGAGTTGAGTTTAACACTGAGGATTTGGTTTTAACCCAAGAGGAAGAAACTGAGGGAAGTAGAAACAGAAGACACTGAAGAGAGTAGGGTTGTCTGAGCTGCTGGCTAGCGGCAGACACTCCTGTGCCTCTGGGCTGTGCACACTCACTAGGCTTACTTCAGAATGGCTGTGGTGTAGAAAGATCTCTGGGTCACTGAGCAGCTCTTAACCCTTGAAACCAATTTAGCATCAACAACGTTCTGAGTTTGGAAAGAGCTGTCAGAGACAAACTCAGCCATGACAGCTGAGTAGCTCGAGGGCATGTGTAGAAAGCGATTTCACGGCAGAAGAAGAGCTCGAGTGTTATTCGGGGAGAAATCCACAGAAAACGGGCACACTTTTACATCGTCTACAATCGTATGTGGGTTTGTTCCCTCCCCACTTGGATTTCTGAGGGGCTTACAGAGCCATCCTTGCTGCTACCCTTGAGTAATTCACAGATACAGCAGTTTTCTAACTGATCTTGTTCCTCCTAATTTCCCTAAATGTTCTGCATAAAAAGCCCAGGGATGTCCGTTTACTGGTGATAAAGCTCAGACTTGCCTGGAACTTTGCATCCTTCCTCAGCCTCCCGGTGTTGAGTACCAGCATGCTTTACCGTGCCCAGCATGAAGGATCTTCCGAATCACACTTTATCTTCTTCCTAAAATCTCCCCAAGGCTTTCAAGCGCTATTCAACTTTGAGTTAAACACAGCCTTCTTCCCTGATCCTCTAAGATGCTGAAGGTGTTGTCCGTGTCAGTGTTGCAACTCATGGAGGTGTCTGGTCCTATCTTGTCTGACGGCTGTCCTTGACCCTACTACAAGACCCCTGCAAGCATTGCCCTGCTTGCACAATTCTTGAAGCTCCCGGCTGTCTTGTGTTCTTTTTTTTTTTTTTTTTTTTTTTTTTTTTTTTTTTTTTTTTTTTTTAGTTGCCTTTCTCTTCCCTAGGATGTTGACTCCTTAATCCATATCTTAATATTTTAAGACCACGGGCAGGGATACATACGTTCTCATTTTGTTCAACAATTTGATAGGAAGGAGTTAGAGCAAGTCCTGACCTGAAGCCTGGCTGACAATCACAGAATGTGCTGATCTCCTTAATGCTTGGTTTTGCTTGCCTTTGTTGAGACACAGGATCTTACTGTGTCCCACATAGGCTTCTGTCTCTCCTCCCCTGCCTCAGTCCATCAACTCCTAGGATGTGGGCAACCCAACCTGCTCATTTCTAGGCACTTAAAATGTAGAATCAGATATATTAAAGGATGTGTCATATCCTTTTTTTTTTTTTTTTTTTTTTTTTTTTTTTTTTTTTTTTTTTTTTTTTTTGCGGAAGAATATGTGTGTGTGTGACATTTTCCCTAGCCACTCATTTTCCGGAGGGTAGCTAGGCCGACTCTGTAGCCTAGCTGCTGGGAGTATTGTAGCAGTACACAGAGGCATGCTGGCTTCTCTACAGAGAGCTGACTTGATTATTTTAGGTATAAGCTGGGAAGTAGTGTAGCTGGAGTGTAGAGAGTTCTGTTTTTAAGGAGCCACTGTGTGTGATAGCTTCACTAATTGGAATGTTTTTATTCTATCAGAGTTCTACTGAGAGGAAAAATATATAGGTTTTTTTTTTTTTGAGAGCGAGCTAACTTTGATTGTACAAATGTGGCACACATTCACACTCCTTCCTCCCCTTGAGGGCAAAATATCAACACCATCTCACATCTTGCTAGGTCTCAGTGACAGCCCTGTGGCCTCACCTGCTGGGCTAAGAAGTAAGGAGCTTTCTCGCCATCCTGTTACACTGGAACTGCCAAGTAATATGGGTGAGCACATGCGTTATTTCTCATTTATCTGGATAGTTAGTGAGTATTTGACAGGTTTTAAAAACCTACTCATTTCCTATGCCTTGACCCTTTCCTTCTCATCAGAGAGTACTCAGTTATTTTATTAGCCAGAGTGGGCCAAAATGTTTTTATTAAACGGCCTCAGACACATAGCCATGCCTGGGAGCAAAATCAAGTTCAATTTTATTCAAGGAACTACTAAACCAAAATAACAAAAGAAAACAGACACCCTCATACTTAGTGGATATAAAATATCTTTCCCAGAAAGAACAATTGAAAACAAATGCTGTTATCAGATTAATTGCCGAGAGGGCTCTCAGCTGACGAACAGACTATGGTACTCATATACAATGGAGGAGAATTTAGCCATAGAGAAGAAAGAAAATCCCGTTGTTTTAAAACAAGAATATATATTAGGTGATTTTGATAAAAAAAAGTGTGGATTTCGAGGACATCAGGATAAAATTAAATAATATAAATATATAAAGACAAGTACTGAATATTCTCTATCACTTACGGAATCACACACACACAGAGGAGGGGGGGAAGAAAGCCTAAAAATGTGAGACTAAGAAGGAGATCTGAGGGAAGTTAGAGGGTAGAAGGGCAGATAGACATAGTGTGCATACGTGGCAATATCAGCAATTATCATGTTAATAATTGTAATAAAAAGCAATGTCATCATCAGCATAGGTTAGAATCAATAACCTACACATGGTAAACAGTCATTAGTGGGATAATAATATTAATAAAAATCACCCAAAGAGCAATACACGCCTGGACGGTCTTACCAAACCACCGCCGATAACAGCCACTCTTGGTCCTCCAGTATCAGATGAGGCCATAGTTACCTGAACACCTCTGTCCAGGTTGGAACTCTCTGTCCTACATGCTGCTGTTTTGTGATCTTTTTATTGCCAGAGGTCCAGAGCCTTTGCAAGCCAGCCAGCAGCAGGGTTAGGACAAAGCTCACTTCCTTCAATAGTGTTTAACTTGCTAGAAGCCCAAAGTCCAATCAGCTCTGCCCTCAGAGACAAGCCATTGCGACAACCAAAATTTGAAAAACCTCAGTCATGTACAAGACTCTCTCTCTCTCTTTTTTTTTTTTTTAAATAGCAGTCTTGGAGTTTTTCTTCTTCTTTTTCTACTGCATGTGTTAGTTTCGTTTTCATTCGAAATATGGTTATGAATGAAACTTGTCTGAGGTTTCCAAGCATCTTCCACTTGAGATGACCTGGATTCATACTTATCCTTGATGCTGGGACAAACCAAACATCTGTACTGAAAGGTCCTTGTGGGCTGGTGGTCGTAAGCCATCTCTGCTGGGAAGCACATTCGACTGTCTTCGTTTCCTGAGCAGGATCTGTGGACATGGACCCGACTGACCACATGTGCTCTTTGTTGTTGTTGTTTTAGCACTGGATTTTAGAATCTAGTTTGTGTCTTGCCACGGACAAGATGGTGAGCTCATTGCATCTCTAGGCTCTTGTCTGTTGTTAGGGTATCTGATCACTCTTTGGACTTTTGAGATGTATAGTTCTTGGTTGCAGGGGGTGCTATTCATGAGTTGTGTTTCTTTTCTGGGATGTATTGTGGTATGAAGTAAAATGAAAGCGTAAATGAAGATTTCTTTCTTTCCAATTTCTGGGCAGAATGCAAAGAATTCAGAGGGTCATTTCCTTGGGTAGAGACTGGAAGGAAACACCAGTCGACAGCGCCCCCTCTGGGTGAGTATGTTAGAAACACTAGAAAAGAGCACTTACAGTAGGTACTATCTATAACACATGATATGAAGTTAAAGAAATAACAAGGGTGCAGAGGGAAGGGCAATTCTTCTATGAATTCTGTCTCTCTGGGAGCCAAGTTTTTTTTTGCCCAGAGGCAAACATCTAGCAATAATTTTGCTGTGTGGATTACCCTATCCAAGCCCCCTGCATGTCGTGTCCATCCCCACCTTTTCGTTTTTCCTCTCCTCCCCTCCTTTCTTCCTTCTCTACTTTCTCACTTGACCTCACTTTCCCACCTTTCTCTTTCAATATAAATGTTAGCAAAGTCACACATCTTTCCACCCCATTTATTTTCTTCCAAGTAACAAGGTGTCACTCAAGAGTCCCTCAGTTTCAACATAGAAAAACAATGGATCTTTAGAGAAGCTTTTTAAAAATTAAGGTCTATTACACAAATATGTGAAGTACTTAAGCACACACGTAAGTGTGACAGCTTCCTGCACAGCATGTGCCAATCACGGGATTCCAGAAGGAAAACATTGCCTGCTTTCCTGAAGTCTGCTGGCCCAGGCCCCTCGCTCTCTCCCACAGTGAGCCTTGTGCCAACACCATCTTCTGCCTGTTTCTGGTTGTAGCATCTATACCATCATACAGGTATCCTACAAATGGTCTAATTTTGTATCTTTTTAAACTTTACTATAAGTGAACACAAATTGGGAGTGTGAGTGTGTGGGTGTGTGTGGACACGTGAGCGCCCGTGTACATGCATGCAAGTTTCACCACGGGAGTTGAACCTAGGGCCTCGCACACGCTAAGTGCTCTAGCTTCCACTGACTATAAATCCTCAGCCCTGTTTTGCTGTGTAGCTTAGTTCTGTTTCTCAGTGTAATGTTTCTTGAGATCCATCTGCATTTGGTCACGTAGCTCTGGCCTGTCACTTTTCATTGCCATATTGTTGCCATGTTCTGAAATCTTGAGGTATTTCGGATTCTTGTTACGGAGCTTACTATGGTCTTCCCTGAAAGTTCCTGGTTTCTTGTCTTTGCCCCTGGAGTTCCAACACATCTTGCTCTGGCTTGTTCATATTTGCTTGATCAATGGAGTTCTCTTCTCTTAAAAAAGATGCATCTGTATTTTAAAATGACATGTATTTGTGAGGAGGCATGCACATGGCAGTATACACACAAAGAGACCTGGGTCATTTAGAAAAATGATCAGCTGAATGCCATTTATTTAACCTTGGGGAAATCCTTATATACCTAGCTGCTGCACAAGGATTTCTGCCCAGGCAGGTGGGAAATAACCACACCAAAGATGGAGTAAACAATGCCCTACAGCTAATCACCAGGCGGGGCAGAGGGAGCACAGGAACAAACAGAATGTTTTAGCTGGCTGACCAGAAACTGTCCTCAAGATGAACCCCAGGAACAAGTGTTGGCCCCAGGCCCTACAGTCCTGTATCCCAGATTGGCCTCAAACTTACTGGGTAGCCAAGAGTGGTGGCCCCGAACTACTGTACTTCCTACCCCCATTCTGAAGGGTTGGGATTGCAGTTCAGTGCTACCATGCAGGTTCCTGGCAGGCTCACTACGAAGCCTGGGCTGTCCTTGAATTCAACACCTTCCTACAGTGGCTTCTAGAATGCTTGGATTATAAATTAGAGCCACCATACCCCGAACCACTTTCTCCTTAACTGCCCTCTGGTCCTGCAATAGAAAGCTAAAAGAAGAGATTAAAAATGGTTAAAATGATGGCTCAGATGCAATTTTCTATCACTTGTCATCATTAAATCAATATGCTTAGCCTGAAAGTGTATACATTATTAATCAACAACCAAGAAGAAAATCCTAAAGACTGTGAACACATTAAAAAGCTGTATTAGAGCACATGTTAAAAGACAGCAGGGATTAAAGGTTTGTACCACCACTGGCTGGCAATTTTCCTCTGTGGGTGGATCTCTGTAAGTTCGAGACCACCCGGGTTTACAAGAGCTAGTGCCAGAGCAGGCTCCAAAACTACAGAGAGAAACCTTGTCTCGAAAAGAAAAAAGAAAAGAAAAAAAAAACAAAAGGAAAGAAAATCGACAGACTCCGAAATGACAGTAAAAAGCAACCTTAAGCGGTGGGACAACGAATTGTCTAAAGTTCGCGGCACTTTCTAAAACTTCTAGGAAGGTGGGATTTGAAAGAAAGAGATCCACAT
Source organism: Alexandromys fortis (assembly GCF_014885135.2). Taxonomy (NCBI): domain Eukaryota; kingdom Metazoa; phylum Chordata; class Mammalia; order Rodentia; family Cricetidae; genus Alexandromys; species Alexandromys fortis. The sequence continues at coordinate 3,713,640 of NW_026067925.1, read as the reverse complement.
CATGGGTGGTTGCACGATAAATAATAACTTGGTATTACATTCTTTCTAAGCTACTTCTCGGACCCAGTGCCACCGGCGTCCCCAGCTAGAAAAGCCGCCTCCTAGCAGCCGCACAGAAAGCATCGCCAAAGACGGGCGCTCCCGCCGCGTCTCTTTTCCCATCATTCCTTCCTGAGGACTTCAACCAGTCCAGGGAAGTCAACCCGCCTCCTCTGCTGTTATTGGCCAGCCATTTCTAGTCCCGCCCCAGAAACTGAGCCTCGGCGTTTGATTGGATATGAGAGTAGCCGGGCGCTGACGTCAGCCAGGGGGCGTGGCTCAGACTCAGCTTGCCACCCACGTACTGGAGCACCATGTACCGCGCACTCAGACTTCTTGCACGCTCGCGTCACCTCCTGCGGGCCCCGTCCGCCGGTGCTGCCATCTCCGGGGAAGCAGGCACCCTCCCGCGGTGTGCCCCGAACGTCGCCCGAATGGTGAGCGAGCATCTCGGGCTGGGCCTCTCTGGGGTGACCTTCAGGTCAGCGTGGCCCGGGTGTCCCCGTGGGCCGGGCCTGGGCTCCGTGCCCGCACGCTCACTTAACCTTCCGCCCCGGGCGCCGCCTCCAGCCCGGTGCGCTGGGGCTGCGGGCACCGTGGAGGCACGCGCTGCTCTCGGGCAGGATGGGCGTCCGGGCAGACCTGCCCAAGCCTGAGTTTGCAGAGGCTCCAGGCCCTGGGCCCATCTAGGACCGTGCTTGCATGGGGGAGGATGCTGGGTTGCTGGGGACGGATTAGGATGCAGGAGGCAGGAAGTGCGGGGCCGGAGGAGGGCACAGGGAAAGGGGCAGCCCCCGTCTTGCCCAGGTAGCAGTCCCTCCCTGGCCGGACACAGGCAGAGTGCTCCCCTAGGCTTGGGACCCCCACAACTCTGGGTTCTTGCAAGGTCCTCTCTCCTTTCAGACCCTCGAGTTGGATTAAGCCGGTGTGTCTTCTGAACGGAAAAGCTTATCTTCTTATGAATTTGACTATTTAGCTTGTGAGATTGCATGTACTTTCTCATAAAAACTTTTGTACAACTCTGAAATCCATAAATACGAACATAGGAACATTAAACCTCAGAAGCAGGCCTGTGAGATTGGGTAGGGCTAAACTAGCCGAATCAGCATTTTGTCAGAAAGAGAGCGAAGCAAGTTAAGAGCCAAGTCCAAAGTGTGACGTGCTTCATTAAGTCCCTTTGCGTTTACAGTCCTTTAGAAAGTGTTAAATATGAACGTGTATTGTTCGGAAAAGCCTGAGAAGTGAATAGTGAGGAAGACACTCTGGGGTTCCGGGTGCTCTCAGCAGTGTGAGGTGATTTCAAATCCTACTGCGGCTTTCGGGCAGGTTGTCTTTGTGCCTGTTTCCATATGGAAAATTGAGATAATTACAGAGGCCCAGCAAGATTGACCTTGGGAAAACACTATGTGGTATTGTGCTCATTAACTGCACCTCCTCTAGTGTACTTGAAAGGGCCAAGATTTTTATTGGGACTTCAAGAAGCTTGAATGACAGCTCGGTACGGAAAGCAACAAAGCCTGGGGCTTGGGGAGATGGCTCCAGCAAAGAACAGAAGACAGGAGTTTGACTCTCAGTACCTGTGTCAGGTGGCTCACACCCGCATGTAACAATAGCTCCAGCGGATGTGCAACACACACTTACGGCCTTCACATGCATATACATGCTTGCACGTTCACTGTACACACAATAACATAAATCATGAACAGAAACTGCAAAGTCCGGGGCTGGAGAGATGGCTCAGTGGTTGAGAGCATTGCCTGCTCTTCCAAAGGTCCTGAGTTCAATTCCCAGCAACCACATGGTGGCTCACAACCATCTGTAATGAGGTCTGGTGCCCTCTTCCGGCCTGCAGGCATACACACAGATAGAATACTGTATACATAATAAATAAATAAATATTAAAAAAAAAACTGCAAAGTCCAGGCTGCTTAGAGTTCCTGGAATTTTACTCTGGTGGGTTTTTTTTTTTTTGACTTGTTTTGCTTTTTTGTTTTTGTTTGTTTGTTTTCAAGACAGGGTTTCTCTGTAGCTTTGGAGCCTGTCCTGGAACTCACTCTTGTAGACCAGGCTGGCCTCAAACACACAGATCTACCTGCCTCTGCCTTCCAAATGCTGGGATTACAGGTGTGCATCACCACTGCCTGGCTTGCTCTGGTGGCTTTCATGCATTTAAAAATCTCTTAAGGGAGGATCTTCCTTCCTTTCTTTCTTTCTTTCTTTCTTTCTTTCTTTCTTTCTTTCTTTCTTTCTGTTTTGGTTAGGGGAACAGGAAAGTGGAACATACTGTGGCAGATGTAAAAATGTGGCACTCCCTTGCTCTTAGGGTTGTAATGCCAGAAAATAGAATCAAGAGAGTTTTTTTTTCCCCATAGTTCAATGACATTTCTTGACCTTTAACCTCTTGTTATTTCCAACAAATCTGTTGATTTTGTTAAAAGTTGTTCACCTGGTGTTGAGAAATTCACATACCCTGGAGGCTCTGAAGTGCGTCCTGTGGAGTGGAGGGATGACGCATTTCTGGCCTCCTTTCTATTGGGTCCTTGTAAAGAAGACAGTCCATATGTGCTTAGAAGTTAGAGGCTGTTGGCAAAGATTAGATAAGCAGGGGGCCGCAGAAATGACTTGGGGTCAGAGTCCTTGCTGTGCAGCTTCAGAAGCTGGGTTTGACATTTCAGGGTGCAGTATAGCATGATAGGGCAGGCATGGCAGCAGGCGCCTGAGGTAACTGGTCACACTGGGTATGCAGTCAGCAAGCAGAGAGAGGTGGGGGGGAATGCTGGCACTCAGCTGCCTTTATCCCTTTTAAAAATACTTTATATTTTATTTTTTAAATTAAAATTTAACTGCATAATTTTCCACTTCCCTTGCCTCTCTCCCAATTTCTCCCATGTACCAGCCCCCATGTTCCATCTTAAAGTCATGGCCTCTTTTTCTCTAGTGGTTAGTCTGCCTGTCTGTCTGTCTGTGCCTCAGTTACTTTTCTGTTGTGATAAAACACCATGGCGAAAGCAGCTTACAGAAGAAAGGGTATAATTTGGAAGCAGAAAGAGCAAACTTAAAAGTTCCCCAATGACACACTTCCTCTATCAAGGCCACACCTCCTGAACTTCCCCACACAGGGCCATCATCTGGGGACTAAACATTCAAATGCCCAAGAATGAGAATATGGGGGACATTTTATTCCAACCACCATAATCTGTAAACGCCTAAACACACAAATACAAGCATCACAGTGTAGTGTTGCTTATGTGAGTTTGATTTCAGGGCTGAGCACTGGGTGTTGAATGTCCACTCCAGTGCACAGCATGGTGCCACCCACACAGTGGTGCTGCACCCTGCTGAGATAGGTCCCTCCCATCTCAGTTGCCCCAGTCTAGATGATCCTCCCAGGCAGGCCCAAAGGCTTGTCCTGCTGGAGACTGTAGATCTAACTGTCACACCTGAGGATAAGGGTAGGAAGTAGCTTTTGGAAGAGTTTGTTACATGCTGAGATGCTGCAGTGTTTGCTTTTGTTATACATACATTGGGTATGTTCTTAAAGGCCAAGACAGGATGCTCTGAAGTGTCTGCTGAGACAGTTCACTTTTTAGCACTGTCATTTTAAAATGTGGGTATCAGAATCCTAGGCTGTGCCTCCATCTCTTCCTCTCTCCATTTGTGGACTTGTGGTTTCCTGCATGCTAGGCAAGTGCTCAGCTATTAAGTTTCCCCTCTAAGGAATTAAATTCAATTTGAATTAAATTTTTTTTTTTTTTTTTTGAGATTTAAGGCTAAAGAACATGAATCTGTAAACAGGCAGAGCTTTTCTTTTGTCCTGACTACCCGGTCCCAAATAATCACACAAAAACTTCTGTTAACTACAGAATATTTAGCCTATGGCTCAAAATTATTATTAACTACTGTTTATAATCTAAATTAACCTATTTCTGTTAATCTATATTTTGCCACATAGCTTATACCTTTACCTGTCCTCTAGCATTTTTGCTTCCCTGGTGGCTGGCTCATCTTTGCCTTCACTCTGTTTTTGTGACTCTTTCTAGTCTTAGGAGAAAACCACGATTAACTTTTCCTTGTCAGTTGACTGTATGCTAAAGCAGTTACTTAAGGATTAAAAAAAAAAATCTGATTATCTTTAGTTATAATCAAGGAGCATTTGTGTGTGTGTGTGTGTGTGTGTGTGTGTGTGTGTGTGTATGTGTGTGTATGCCTGCATGCATGCATGCACACTTTCTTGTGCACAGATCAGGCACTGTCCATTGTGCTCCACCATGTCTCTTAAGCAAAGGTGTCTTGGGCTGAAGGGTTGGTTCAGCCATTAAAGGCTAAGTTAACAACCAAAAATTCAAAAAGGGTATCTCACTGAACCTGTATTTGTGTTAGACTGGCGGTCCAGTGGGCTTCAAGAGTCTCCGTGATCCGTTGTCCCCGGGCTGATCTGATAGGCACATCTGCCACTCCAGGCTTTTATGTGGATGTGGGCATCTGGGTTCGTGTCCTTTCACTTACCCATGCCCTCAGCCCTACGTATGCATGTATTAAAGTTCTCAGTGTCACCCTGAAGTCTCTGTGATGAGTGCATTGTGTAAATGTAAGGTTTTTATTGTTTGTAGATTTTATAGGTTTATAAAATATTTCTTGGGGGGAATGATTTAATTATATTTCAACTAATAAAACCTCCCCCCAATAAAGGTAGAGATCTCTTAATATTTCAGTAATATTCTGCTAAGATTATTCAGTATTAAAAATTTATCATTTACTGTTCAATATTGCATAAGTTTTATATTAAAATTTCAGTATAAATTATTTGTTGAGCAGTTGCAATTTTTTTTTTTATTAGTTTAAGTTGATACATTTGATAGAATCCCAGCTTCTCCACAAACAGGAGCCTTGGGTCCCTGCTCTTACTCTGTGTGACTGTTTACCTTCACTAAGTCATAGGAGACGTGCAGGTTCCTTAGCTTTCCTCAGATTCTGAAAGGCTGGCTTGTAGAAGGTGACGACACAGATGTTAAGAAGTGGTTGTCTGCCTGTCGGACCCGGCCATTCCATTTCTGTTGTCACTACTGTCTCAGTCATAGTGACTGTTACGCCTATTTCAAATTTACCTTTGCTTAAGTAAATTTAAAAATCTCAAAGTGTTCTTATACTTTTCAAGTTTCCAGTAAAATAAACTAAATGAGGTCTGAATTGGTCAAATCTTGACTAGTAATAGGCATACTTTTTTTTTTTGTATTTTGAAGACTTTGTGTGCTAGCAATATGTTAGTTATATAAATTTTCCTTAATACCTGAATTTATAAATGTGGGTGTCAGAATATTTTTAAGGAAAACTGAATATTGAGGAAAAGAGTAGCAAGATGGAATTTTATGTTTTGAGATACTTACTACAGTTTTTTTCTCCTCACAACTGATCAGATTTTGTTTGCTTTGATCCTGGATTTTTTTTTCCAAGCTAAACTAATGCCTTATCCTTGTCTTTAGGCAAGCCAAAATTCCTTCCGTATAGAATATGACACCTTCGGTGAACTGAAGGTCCCAACTGATAAGTATTACGGTGCCCAGACTGTGAGATCTACGATGAACTTTAAGATTGGAGGTGCAACAGAACGGATGCCGGTAAGAAGCTTTGTGGAGATGTTGACTTAGGACTAGGCTATAGTCACATAAATCATTCTTTTGTAATATTTTATAAATTTAAAGTGTAAAATTATGAGAAAACTAGTTTTCTACATAGTAGTAAGTTCTCATTTATTAATATCCAAGAGCCTATGAAAGTTGTAGAATGCTATTACTTTCAGCTGAGGCGTTAAATACTTTGGATTTTTTTAGCTGTTATCACTAAATAACACAGCTGACGGGCTGTGTTAGGGTTCTCTGAAGGAATAGAAGGTGTGTGTGTATATGCGTGAGATTTATTAGACTGCCTTTCAGGCTATGCTCCAGGTAGTCCCAGGTAGCTAGCGTCGATGGAAAGGCCAAGGATCTGATAGTTTTCCGTTCACAGCTCTGGATGTCTCAGCAGACTTAGTCTGCTGCTGGGTCCCAGGGCGTTTCCGGAGAGCCGCTAGACTTCAGTCTGTGCTGGACAGCTGGAGAAGTCAGTGCTAGTAACCAGTGAAGGGACATCTCAGCATCAGGGCAGACAAACTTGCCAGAAAACGAGAGAGCCAGAGGAGACAGGTGAAAAGCAAAGCTTCCTTTCTCCATGTTGTTTTACATGGTCTGCCCCTAGAAGGTGTGGTGCAGATTTCAGGGTAGGTCTTCTGACCTCAGGTCATCCACCAAGAAAATCCTCCACAGTATGCCCGCTACTTAGGCTTGAGGTGACTCCAGATGTCATCAAGATGACAACCAAGGTGGACAATTTAAAGTTTTATTTATTTATTTATTTTTGACGGGTAGGGGCGCGTCAGTATTTCAGTTGGTAAGTGTTTTTATTTCAGTTCTTAAATTCTCTTTCTTTTCCTCACTGTGTAGCCCAGGCTGGCCTAAAATCCATGATTTTCCCTCCTGGCCTTTCCTATGTTGAGATTCCAGGCACACACCAGCCATGCCCAGTCCTTTTATGATTGTTTAGAATGATGACGCAGCATCTGTTGGAGGAAATGATTGAATGCTAGTGATCTTAATGCATACTATGTAAAATAAACACATCCTTTACAGTATACATCTATGAAGCACCGTTATTATTGGCATTATCTTTATATGAACATTTCTTGAGTGTATGTGTGTTTTGGTTATAGGTATGTGTGCATGTTTGTATGTATCTGTACACAAGCCTCTAGATTTTGTTCTGTTGGTTCATTACACTTAGGTAATTCCTCTGTTTTTTAAACTTTTGAGGGTCACAGTGTTGATACTATTTTTGCATCTGCATAAAATAACAAATTTTCATGCTTATCTAAAATTGAAAATTTAAGGTATTTTTATGATTTCTTTTAGATCCCAGTCATTAAAGCTTTTGGCATCCTGAAACGAGCTGCTGCTGAAGTGAACCAGGATTACGGTCTTGATCCAAAGATTGCTAGTGCAATAATGAAGGCAGCAGATGAGGTAGGAGGCGCTGAGTGTGTTTACACAATGTCATCAAAGTCCCGGGGTCTCTGAAGTCCTGGGTTAATGAATTTCAGGCTAGGGTGGCAGCATTATTCGGTGAAGATTTAATACATTGCTGAAAACATTTTGCAATTACATCTCTGGGCATTTTTATATCTTACTAAGTCTCTTTGTTGACTTATATAGTTTTAAGGGAAAAGATTAAGGTTCTGGGGAGATGGCTCAGTGGTTAAGAGCACTGACTGCTCTTCCAGAGAACCCAGGTTCAACTCCCAGCAACCACATGACAGCTCACAACCATCTGTAATTCCAGTTTCAGGGGATCTAATACCCTCACACAGACATACATGCAGGCAAAACACCAGTGCACATAAGATATCAATACATAAATGGGAAAAATTATAAGGATGATTTGAACTTTAGGTTTTTATTTTATGAATGATTCCTTTTAAGCTAATTGATCATTTGGTTGTACCTGTCAAGAATGTAATCTCCTTAAGCCCTGCCTTGAAGTGTTCAGAGGCGAGTTGAAACATTGAGTTCACAGTGTTGCCTTACAGTGTTTATGATGCAGGAAAGGAAGACTTTATTTACAGCAGCTATGCATACAATGTAGCTACCTTGGTTACATCATTAGTAAGAGAAATTAGTTCTTTTTTTTTTTTTTTTTTAAGGTTATGCATATTTATTGAAAATTTCCTCCACCAACAATGGTGAAATCAAGACCTCAAATTACAAAACATGATGGCAGTTGATACTTATAAAAATAAAGCGAAGGCCTGCATTTCCCAGATCTATGCACATTCCCTTCAGTTCAGTCTGTCCTCTCATCAAAGAGGTCATGGAATCTGATTCCTTATGATGTCGCTGCAGAAAACTGCACTCGATTGACAAACAAAAACAACAACTTTGCTTCCAAATAGCACAAGTCTTTAAAATGACTCTCCCCATAATAAATATAGAAAATAGCCTGTAACAAGCATGTCTTCGCTTGGTCAGGGTTGTAAGCTTTATGTAGAAAGTGTGTCCTGACAGCCCTCCCAGGCTCTGTGTCTTTGGTGCACTGTCATGGGCCTGATGCCACTGGAGGCTGAGCTACTGAGCCCCTCCTGTCAGAGCCCAGCACAGTGAGGTACTTCAGGATGTACCTCAGAGATGCCTGGAGAGAACACACTAATCCAGCCACAAGCTGGAGATGGGTTCCTTAGAAACAGGCACCTCCCAGAATGCTCTTCTGATGCCCTCCCTGTGTGGCCATCAGAGTGGTCCAAGGCCTGTTGGCTCCTGTGGCAGGCCACTGTGATGATCACACTGACGGGGTCCTTGGTGGGTGGGTTTGCTGTGCAAGCTGCGGACGCTTTGCCCTAGGCCGCCTCCGCTTCGGCCAGCTTTTGGCCTTGCTGATCTGTACCACAAAGAAGGCCAAGGCCACCATGGCTCCAAGGAAGGCAAAGACAGGAATGGTCTGACCCACCTCTTGGTTGTAGCGGCCGGGCATGATCCCTCCAGGAATGTCCCAGGCACCACTTTCTCCAGGGGACAAAGGTCTCACTTGAGGGCGATTCGATCGAAAGTTGGGTAACACTACTTTGTCCAGGTCAATGGAGAGCAGCTTCTGATGCTTCCAAAGATTACTGGGTGCAGTCTCATTCACAGGCTGTGGCTTTGCCCACGACAAGTGTGGACAGGCTGGAAGAGGTCGAGGTTTCGGGTCTCCCAAGTGGGCCTCAAGAACCTTGGAGTACCGATGAAGGTGGTTTCCTTCCATCCTTTCAGGAGGGGCCAAGCCAGCTCCACTGGGTGGGCGCTGCCGATTTCCTGAATGGCTGAGGCTGGGAGGGGTCACGCCATATGATGTGTACTGAAGGAGCGCATCCAGAAGCCAAAAGCAGCCCTTCAGTCTGTGACTGTCATCCAAGCAATTGGAGTCTCCATACAACACGATCCGGCCTCCACCCTCAGCTGGGATCTGATAAAGCCCCAAAATGGGAACATTTTCAACAAATTTCATCTCTTGTTTTAAGATCTCCAATCCTTGGTCCTTGAAAGTGTGTGTGATCACGACACCATCTTCTGGAAACTTGGCGATGCTGCAACCCGACGCAAAATACATGTCATGGTTTGCCAGGGCAAATTCTCCTTCATAAAGACGGTCACTGAACCCCATGTTCCACACAGATAGCAGCTCGTTCAGAGCTGGGATGTTGGCTCCTCCAGTATCTGGCATCCACCACTGCCTTGTGTTCTCATCGTAAAACTTCACTTTTCTCATAACAGAAGTGTTGTACCAGTCACTGAAGATGACAAGGGAGAGGCCGTTGTCCACGTCCCTCCTCAGCTTGGTAATCTCCTCAGGGAAGTACTCTTCCTCACTGTCCACCATAAGCAAAGTGCCGTACTGTGTAGCGTCAAAGCATGTGAATGGTGCCCCGAGCACCTCCACGAAGTAACCCATGCTGCGCAGATGCTGGTACATGTCCCTGAAGTTGGTGTGGACATGGTCGCCATTCCAGTCTAAAGGGTCATTCTTCATCCGCAAGTTGTCTCTGGGGAAGTAGCCTGGCGGGTAGCGGAGATTGTGATACTGATCCCAGAGGACTCTCTTGCTCCGAGGAGGGGTGGGAATTATCTTCACCTTAATTGGAAGCTTCACTGTGGAAGTATGCTCGGCACCATTTTTTGATTCTATCTCTGCTGGAGAAGCCACTGTGATCATGATGTGGCCCTGTGCGATGCCTTCCCAGGAAGCTGCCTTCTTGGTCACAGAAATGGAGATGGCCAGGTAGCCTGACCAAGGCCATAACACGGAGGAATAGGAGAAGGCCACTTCAATGTTGTCTCCATTCTGTGGTAAATAGGGCCGCCACTCAGGCTTATCCACAATTCTTCCTGTGACTCCCATGCCATTGAGGATGGTGACATTAACGATTGTTGGCATTCCTCCATAGTAGATGGGCTGGGAGCAGTAGGGCCACATGTAGGGACACTCAGTCAGGTCGATGTAACTAGGACTCAAGCTTGCCTGTGGTTTGTAGCTGCTGAGGATCTGATAGGCTCGCAGCAGATCCAGCTTGCCATGGCCTTGCTCAAACATGTTGACACCAGGAAGCCTCCGGGCTGATGCAATCAGGGCTTGTTTCACACTGGCAGGATTCACTAGCTCCCGATTCTGCACTGTGCTTACTAACAAGGTGACAGCCCCAGCAACGACTGGGGAAGCAACACTGGTCCCCGAGAGTGCCCGGCAGCCCCCTTTCACACCGGAACCCCGCACTCCGGCACCATAGGTGACAATGTCAGGTTTCACACGACCATAGCCTTCTGGTAGTTCCCAGGTAGTCATTCCCCTGGAAGAAAAGCGGGCGATGTTATCTTCAAAGTCAATGCCACCCACTCCAATCACATCCATCTGATCAGCAGGGTTATTCAGAGTGCCATAAAGAGGTCCATCGTTGCCGATAGCAGAAACCATGATTACATTGTTAGCTGTTAATTCCCACACCTTATCAACAAAGGGATGATCCATGAAGTCAGGACCGCCGATGCTAAGGTTTAGAACGTCAATCTTCTTTAGGATGGCATAGTTGAAGGCGTCCAAAAACCAAGATGTGTAAGACACCTGAGTGTTCGTAAAGACCCTGAAGATGTGCAGCTCTGCATCTGGGGCAAATCCCTGGCACTCCCTCATGCTGGCAATCACACCTGCAACAAATGTGCCATGACCCAGCCCATCATCCAGGGTCCGCTCATTGGTCCAGTTGGTTCTCTCCTTCACATTCTTGAAGTGTGGATGCTTCTCACTGAGCCCAGTATCAAAAACAGCAACCCTGACATTAGCACCTGTGTATCCCATCTGCCACAGCACATCTGCCTGCAATGTCTGTGCAACCTGTCGAGGAATGGCTCTCAGCAATCGTCGACTTGAATGTCTTCCTGTTGCATGCCAGAATCCAGAGCCCAGGGAGAGACTGGCTCTTTTCAGGGGTCGTGATGACTGCCACTTCTGGCTCCACCGGGTTTCATTACATGGCACAACGGGGTCGGATTCAGCAAACTTCAGGGAACGAAAGACTTTCCGCTGAGGGGTCACCTGCTTGATGTTTGGATGATCTTCAAGTGTGAGCAGCCCAGCCTTCTGTTTCTCTTTTATCTGAATCACCTCAAAATCACTAGGGTAGTCACTGGATGGGTTGTTCCGAGGTATAATTCTCCAGTTGTCTACTTCACTGCTTTTCAGAGCGCTTGAAATAAATGAGTTTCTAGCTTTGGCTGTGAAGTACCCGTTGAAAGCCACAATATATTCATATTCCACCACAGTTGAGGAGAATTCCACCTTCAAAGTCAGGTGGGAACAGCTAAGGCATGGGGCCTTTTCAAAAGCTTTCTTCCCCAGCCTATCACCAAGATGCTTCTTCCCGCAGAGCAAAACCACCAGCAGAAGAAGCCAGATGTTGATGAGCTTCATGGTCCTAAGTGAATATGGTCATAAAATTGTAAAAATTCAAATCGCACTAGGTTCTTCCTTGATCAGAAGTGAATTCCTCTTTTGGCTAAAAGCTGCAACCTTACTGATCAGCGTACTGACTTGTCCAACGTAAAGAAAACCTCAGTCCCATAGTCACCCATGGCTTGGCCCAAAAAGAGGCTTTCATTTCTTTCTCCGCTTCTTCTCCATCTTGGACAGAGGCTTCTCTCATTAGGACAGAGTCGACTAAGTCCTAAACTCCATTTGCGCCACAGGCCCAAATCTAGCAGGGACGCCCAAGCAACCACTCTGTGAGCCGATCTGCGTTCGCCTCAGGCTCGAGGTCGGCGGGCCGAGGGGAACGGCGCCTCCGCCGCCAACACGCCTTGACTCTCCATTCGGGGGATGTTTACTCGCACGAGAAATTAGTTCTTAAAGAGTGGCATAGAATGAACCTAAGCTTTGACAGAGGACCATTCTTTAAACATCTTAGAATGTTAATTTTGATGAGAAAAAGGAAATTGATAGAAAATGTGTGTTTTCCCATACTTCCCACCCCCACCCCACCTTGGGTAGTATAATCCACAGATGCTCAAGTTCCTTTTGTAAGATATGTGATAAAGCCTGCGCACTCCCTGCTATGTGTTTTGTTTCTAGGTTTCTTGTAATAGCAAGACTGTAAATGCTGTGGAAGAGTTTTAACTCTGTTTCCAGCAGTAAGGTGCACAAGCTTAGTATGCTGCAGCATTTAGAAAGTTTTCAGAGAACGTTTTCATCCCGTGAAGGTGGAGCCCACAGTGACTGAGGGCCTTCATAAACACACGCCATTGTAGGGGAGCAGGAAGCAGGCTCTGACGAGGAGGTGGACTAATGGTGGATCTGTGATGGGGTTCCCCTTTCCTTTGTTCTCACAGTTCTCTAGACAGATGACCAGTGATGTTCATAGATCTGGAAAAGGAGCCAGTTATCCAGGTTAATGGAACTCTTAAATACATGCTGATCTTCTATGTCATTTTACAGTGAAGTTAAATATTCATTATTTTACGAAGCCCACAGTTTAAAATCTATCACATAAATTGAGAATTTGAAAGTCTCACAGGACCAGTGAGGTGGCTACGTGGGTAAAGATTCCTGCTACACAAGTCCCAGACCTGTTTGAGTCCCAGAACCCATGTAAAGGTGGGAGAGCTCTTAACTCCACAGAGTTGTCCCCCGACTTCCACACAAACACTGTGGCATACCTGTGCACACAGACTGTGTACACACAAATTATAAAATTCAAAGAGAAATCTGACTGAAATTGGGGCAGATCTGGACAGTGCTTCACATTTGCCAGTTGCTACTCATTGGACATGTGTACCATGAGGTTGCTCTTAGTAAACTCACATTACTGAGCCCTGGTTGTGCTGGCTGTGGCAATAACTTCTGTTGGATGTGCCTGCTGAGCAACAGCAATAAGTGTGTCTGAAGACATCATAGCAGCCTCATAGGTGGTCCTCCACTGCAGCAGGTGGTCTCACAGGTGGTCCTTCACTGCAGCAGAGAGCCTCACAGGTGGTCCTCCACTGCAGCAGGCGGCCTCACTGGTGGTCCTCCACTGCAGCAGGCGGCCTCACAGGTGGTCCTCCACTGCAGCAGGCAGCCAAGGGAACAAGCTAATGGCTTTCATTCAGTTTCTGTCTGAAGCCAGTGAGTTGTCATCATTCAGAATATATAAAGTTTGGTGTTCAAAGTAACTGTCATTAGAATAAGTGATGCAGCAGATATTTAAGATTGTGCTATGGCTGCTTTTAACTGTCTTGAAATCATTAGGAAGTCACTTAGCATATGAAACAACTGACATCTTTAAAATAGTTCTGTAAGCAGAGCTTTCCTTCATAATGGCTCTTTTAAATAGCTTAATTAATATCTTATTTTAATTCCTTATTTTAAGAAGACTCACTGTTAATGCTTTCTTTTCTGCAGGTAGCTGAAGGTAAACTGAATGACCACTTTCCTCTGGTGGTGTGGCAGACTGGATCAGGAACCCAGACAAACATGAATGTAAATGAAGTCATTAGCAACAGAGCAATTGAAATGTTAGGAGGTGAACTTGGCAGCAAGAAGCCTGTGCACCCCAACGATCATGTTAATAAGAGCCAGGTGGGTACATGTCCTCTGTTCCGTCAGGACAGATGGACAAGCGTATGGGGCATGTGTATGGGAGATGTGCTTGTAAGGCCAGCATGTGCTTTTTTGACAAGGAGAGTCTGTTGAGCTTGTGTTCTTTACTAGAGAAGACTTTTAAGTTTGCTTCTTCCAGGAGTCGTGGCTGGTTTCAAACTCCATAAAACAATCATCGTTAAGACATCTAGGTTTAGTGTATGTATACATTTTATTGTTTCATTTATTTAGAACAGGTTTTTTTTTTTTTTTCCAAAAATATTTATTTATTTATTAGTATCTCTGTGTAACAGTCCTGGCTGTCCTGGAACTCACTCTGTAGACCATACCAGCCCCAAGCTCTACTGGAACTAAGAAGTTGTTCTGGGCACAGTACTCTTAAACAGACTTCTTTTAGGGTTTCCCCAATTTTCTGCCGAGTTTTCACTGTAAAGTTCAGGGTTCTCCAAGGGAGGACAGGTTGTGGAGATGTAGTCTGTAAGAGTAGCACTGCCTTCACTTGGTGTGTAGCCAAGAGGCTGTGAGTTCTTAGGGGGACTGTCCCAGAAGCAAGGGACCCTTCACACTACGACCTGTCGAGTACTCAGCCGCAGCCTGACTTGCTGCGGTGATGTCACGCTTTAGCACTGGTTGTAAGGTGGCTCTGCTCTGTGTCACCACCATTACATCATGTTTGTTTCCATGTTGCCTTTGTCCCTGTTTGCCCCCATTCCTGGCATTACACTAGAGTGTTGGCTTAGAGGAGAGGTGGAGGAGATCTGTGGCTATGTCTTAGATTCCCTGGGAAGTCATCAGAGAGACCTTGAGACTGTGGAAATAATCTCCTCTTTGTCAGTGCATCTTACTCAGGGACTTACTTCTGTGTTAGTGTGTTGTTTTGTTTCAGGGTTTTTCTAGTTGTCTGCGGTGCAGGGAGTGGAATCCAAGGCCTCAGCAATGTTCTGCCACTAAGCCCACTGCTAGGTGGCTTAATAATGATTTTTAGTTTTCCTTCTTTTTATATTTATTAATGGGAATTTTTCTGTAAGGTTTTGTTCTTCCATTTTTTATTTATTCAGTCGTGTTTAGCACTAAATTCACAGTGGCTTGCTATTCCTTTGTTTATAACCCTATATTTTGTTATTTATATAAATTATTAAGATTGCCTGAGTTTGGGGGTCCCTGTTCATTTGGCTTTTGGGTCCTTAAGGCATGCTACTGTCTTTTTCTCTGAACCCACACCCTTATGTGTTGCCACGGTAAGATATCTAAGCACACTGTAAGATGTCCAAGCCTATTATCAAATATTTTCCCTGCTCCAGCACATGGAAACCGTTGTTGTTTTGTTTTTGCTCTTTTAAGAAGCTGGGACCTGGGTGCTAGGACTAATGTGTTCTTAAGTATCAAAAGCAAAACTCTAGCCGGGCGGTGATGGTGCATGTCTTTAATCCCAGCACTGCTGAGGTAGAGGCAGGCAGACCTCTTGTTTGAGTCCAGCCTGTTTTACAGAGCGAGCTCTAAGACAGCCAGGGCTACTCAGAGAAACCTTGTCTTGAAAAACCAAAAAAGCCAGGCGGTGATGGTGCATGCTTTTAATCCCAGCACTCAGAAGGCTGAGTCAGGCGGATCTCTGTGAGTTTGAGGCCAGCTGGTCTACAGAGTTAGTTCCAGGATAGCCAGGGCTGCACAGAGAAACCCCTTTCAAACCCACCCCCTCCAAAACAAAGCTTTTATATAGTTCATTTTAAAGGTGCTTTTAAAACTCAGTATTACTTTTAAGTGTGGTTTTATTAAGTTTAATTTGTAGTCTGAAGTCTGCTTCAGAAGGGTGTAATAGGATGAAGCAGCAGGTGTCCCAAGCCTGACCGCACATTGCTGGATTTCTGGTTAGATTAGGTGGCAGGTGCATGAGTGGTCGTTGGACTGTTCTCTGAGCTTTCTAAGTGCTTTGATGGTTGCCATAAGAAGCAATTGAAATATGTGAATAGTAGATGAGTGTTTTTAAAACGCAGCATACCTTAAAAGTACAAGGACAGCTGTGTGCTGTGTGCACACCTGCTTGTCAGTTTTACAAGTTCTAAATATTTTCCAGGTCACATTATCTCCTTGTCAGCTTGGCTTTCTGCCTCACAGAATTTTTTCAAGTTTACTAAGTAAATGTTTTATAAAAGAATGGCTGCATTCTAGAATACATTGTAGGGACCTTCAAATGCTTCTTAACTCCTGTGTCTACTGTGCTTTATTAGGGAGCACTTGTATAGTGGACTTAGCATGCTTAGTTATAGTAAATATTATGCCCAGTGCACTTGTATGTGGGTCAGTCCTGAGTATGTTCCTTATAGGGAGCCTGGTTGCTTTTCATTTCATCAACTGACCTATTAGTTGCCTCGTGAACACTATTGTATATGCTGGGTTTTGAATAGTCACCCAGTTGGTTTTGAGGTCCTCTGTTGAAATAGGAGCGGCGGCGGGGCTGCATCCCCAACACCCCGGCCACTTGGCTAGCTCATGCCCGAAATAACAACACACAAACTGTATTCATTTAAAGAACTGCTTGGCCCATGAACTCTAGCCCTTACAGGCTAATTCTCGCACCTGGACTAGCCCATTTCTAATGATGTGTGTAAGCACCCCAAGGTGCGCTTACTGGGAAGATTCTAGCCTACGTCCATCATGGGTCTCAGCTTCATGCGTCTGCCTCAGAGCGCAGAGCTATCGCATCTACCCGGGAGAGCTGAGCATGGCGTCTCTGCTCCAGCAGAGCTGTCCGGTTTCTCCGGAAGCAGAGCAGAGTCTGACCTCACTTCCTCTTCCGCCCAGAATTCTATTCTGTTTACTCCTCCCATCTATGTTCCAAGCCATGAGGCCAAGCAGCTGGTTTATTATAACTTAACCAATGAAATCAACAGATTGATATATGACACTCCCACATCAGTCCTCTTTCCTTACCTCCAAGTTAACATCTTCTGTTTCTTTTGAAACTTCTCCACAGAGCTCGAATGACACCTTTCCCACAGCAATGCACATTGCCGCTGCGGTGGAAGTTCACGAGGTCCTGCTACCAGGACTGCAGAAGCTGCATGATGCGCTCAGTGCGAAATCCAAAGAGTTTGCGCAGGTCATCAAAATCGGGCGGACTCACACGCAGGACGCTGTCCCCCTCACTCTTGGGCAGGTACAGGAGTTTGATTCATTTGTTCAGTTTATGGGTTGATACAAACTGTTGGTGTTTTCCCTCAAAATTACCTTTAAAGGCCCAGTTTATAACAACAAAGGTCAGAGATTGATTTTCTGAATTAACCATTTGACAACTTTTAATAGTGCCCACATGAGATCAGACCATGGTGGCAGTGAACTGGCCTCAGCTCGACTGCTGGGTTCAAGTTTTGCTTTGCTGTAGACCAGTTATACAACTGTAGAGAGGGCATTTAGCTTCTCTGAGCCTCCGTTTCCAGGGTTATAAAGAGAATGCATGGCTAAGAGGCTGCAGTGGTTGATTGCGAGTGTTTAGAACATCTCAGGTGCATAGCCATCGTCGTCATCTTCATCGCTCCTTCGTCACGATCGCGTCATCCGTTTCACCCTAAATCAAGAGGTTATTTAACTAAAGCAGATTTTTTTTTTTTTAAGTAATTAAGAAAGGCTGATCTTACCCTTGACAATTATTTTCACTACTTTGGAAGAGAGATTACTGTTCGGGAGAGTAGAAGTTATTTTTCTGTTTCTGCATCAGCAGCTGAAGGGAGATCTAATAATGTCCATTGTAGAGAAACAAAAAGAAACTCAAGCAACGGTTTAGTCTCAACTCACACTCCAGTTTGGGAGGTAGAGTCTGTAGTTTATGTATCAAGAGATAGCCATCCATTGCCAAATATCAACTGATAGTTACCGAGTAATAGTTTGATAAAAATTGTGTGAGGGTGGGAACTTGATTGCTGCTCACTTGTACGGATTCTCAGTTGCTCTATGGCAAATAATAAATAAAATATTATTTAGCACAATTTTTATAGAAGGAATGAGGAACGTTTCTAAGGCTTAGCTAAAGACAAATGAAGAGATGAAATTGAACCCACTAGATTAAATTACCTCTTGGTATTTTCTTTATATCATGATCTTAATTCTATGTGTAATTTCTAAGGAGGAGCAATATGTGCATTTCAGTCTGTTTCCCCTGGTTTCTAATTTTTACTTTTCTTTTGGTATGTTTTATGTTGAAAATTGCTATGCTGAAAATCAATTTGAGCCACAGCTTAGTCTCTTGTGTGACATCATGACACTATTTATTATGACAGCAATTTTCTTTTTCTTTTTTTAATTTATGAGAAACATGTACATTGTTTTAATTGGAATTGTCTTGAGTTTTTACAATTTTCAAAATCTATTCTCTGATGTGTGTCTGTCACTTAGAGATGGGGGAGATGCAGAGATGGGAAGAGCACAAGAAAAAGTTAGTGTTTCATGAATTAGGTCCACCTTTGAAAATGTTTTTATTAGAGAGTTATGAAATGCTGTCTTAGTTAGGTTTCTATTGCTGTGACGAGACACCATGACCATGGCAACTCTTATAAAGGAAAACAGGTGGCTTCCAGTTTCAGAAGTTTAGTTCATTACCACCATGGTGGGACATAGTGGCATGCAGGCAAGCCTGGGGCTGGAGCAGGAGCCGAGAGTGGAGAAGGAGCTACATCTTGATCCTGCAGGCAGCAGGAAGTGGTCTGAGACACCGAGCATGGCGTGAGCATATATGAGACCTCAAAGCCCGCCTCCACAGTGACAGACTTCCTCCAGTAAGGCCACACCTACTCTAGAACCACATCTCCTCGTAGTGCCACTCCCTGTGAGCTTGTGTGGGCCAATTACATCCAAACTACCACAAACCTGAATAAAGAGTATTTAGGTTTTCAGTATTTTTAGTTCGGAGAAAATATTTAGGTTTTAGTTTATCTGCATATCTTGGTTTATACGGATACGCTCCATTATAAAATACACAGGGCATAAGGCTTTGTCTTTGCATAGTTATTAATGGTTCACAATGTTCAAAACATGATAGACTGATGATTGCTTTAAAGTGTTGTAGTGTGGGAAGCATTGTGACACTGGTGGCAGACTTACAGTGCACAATGAAGCTATGAACCTGCCCACTGTGGCCGCTCAGGATGTTGAATTGCTTCACTCTTGGGCCCCTGTGAAGGAACCCTTGGGTTCCCTCTTAGGACTTCAAGCTGGAGCTGTATAGAAAATATTTCCATTCTCTTTTTTCTTTGAAGAATATTTGGTATTGGGTGGGTAGCAGTAGAGCCGCAGTTTAATGTAGTGGAACTTTTCTTTTTTAAAGGTTTATTTCATGGGCTGTCTTCTTGACTGTTAAAACATTAAGTTATAAACAAACTAAATTGCATGTTTTTAATTGCAATGTCCTGCCTTGTGGATTTGTATCCCTTCCTCCTTTCTTTTACTTCATCATGTGAATGAATTAACACTGAGTAGCATATAATTTAATATTCTGAAGTTCCTGTTTAACACTATTAGAGTAAGTGAACGCTGTTAGGAAGTTTGCTCTTACTGTGATTTTTCTTTGTCAGGAATTCAGTGGTTATGTTCAACAAGTCCAGTATGCGATAGCAAGAATAAAAGCCGCCATGCCAAGAATCTATGAACTCGCTGCTGGAGGCACTGCTGTCGGGACGGGTTTAAACACCAGGATTGGCTTCGCAGAGAAGGTGGCTGCAAAAGTGGCTGCACTCACAGGTGGGACCGCATGCATTGCCACTCATGTTCTTGGTGCCAGCTTATGCGTTGTCTAGATGTTTCC
>NW_026067925.1:3664653-3693295 GCF_014885135.2 Alexandromys fortis | reverse complement strand
TACAGAGCATCTCCGATGTGCCCGATCCTGTGCCAAGGGCTGGAGACATATTGGCGAGTGTTATAAATAGTCATAAGAACTGATCAGCTGGCTACCCACGTACCGGAGCACCATGTACTGCGCACTCCGACTCCTCGCATGCTCGCGTTGCCTCCTGCGGGCCCTGTCTGCTGGTGCTGCCATCTCTGGGGAAGCAGGCACCCTCCCGCGGTGTGACCCGAACGTCGCCCAAATGGCAAGCCAAAATTCCTTCCATATAGAATATGATACCTTCGGTGAACTGAAGGTCCCAACTGATAAGTATTATGGTGCCCAGATGTGAGATCTATGATGAACTTTAAGATTGGAGGTGCAACAGAACGGATGCCGATCCCAGTCATTAAAGCTTTGGGCATCCTGAAGCAAGCTGCTGCTGAAGTGAACCAGGATTACGGTCTTGATCCAAAGACTGCTAGAGCAATAATGAAGGCAGCAGATGAGGTAGCTGAAGGTAGACTGAATGACCATTTTCCTCTGGTGGTGTGGCAGACTGGATCGGGAACCCAAACAAATAAGAATGTAAATGAAGTCATTAGCAACAGAGCAATTGAAATGTTAGGAAATGAACTTGGCAGCAAGAAGCCTGTGCACTCCAACGATCACGTTAATAAGAGCCAGAGCTCAAATGACACCTTTCCCACAGCAATGCTCATTGCTGCTGAGGTGGAAATTCACGAGGTCCCGCTACCAGGACTGCAGAAGCTGCATGATGTGCTCAGTGCGAAATCCAAAGAGTTTGCGCAGGTCATCAAAATCGGGCGGACTCACACGCAGGACGCTGTCCCCCTCTCTTTTGGGCAGAAATTCAGTGGTTATGTTCAACAAGTCCAGTATGCAATAGCAAGAATAAAAGCCGCCATGCCAAGAATCTATGAACTCGCTGCTGGAGGCACTGCTGTCGGGATGGGTTTAAACACCAGAAAAGGTGGCTGCAAAAGTGGCTGCATTCACAGGCTTGCCTTTTGTCACGGCCCCAAATAAGTTCGAAGCTCTGGCTGCTCACGATGCTCTGGTGGAGCTCAGTGGAGCCATGAACACGACCGCCTGCAGCCTGATGAAGATAGCCAATGATATCCGCTTCCTGGGTTCCGGTCCTCGGTCAGGTCTAGGAGAGCTGATCTTGCCTGAAAATGAACCAGGGAGCAGCATCATGCCAGGTGAGCACTTAGCTGATAAGTTTCCGGAGCTGGAATTGACTAGATCCTAAGGACTCGTAACACAGAACATGCCTTTCCACTGCCATCCCTAAAGTGATGGGGATGCGTGAGGAACACTTGTTCCACAGTATCGCTGTGGATCAGAGCTTTCAGGACCATCACTTACCAGGTCAGGAACATGACATGAGTTAGTGGCATGTTGAGGTTCTCAGACTGGAGCCTGCATAGTTAGTTGTATCCTTCAGTCTGAAGCCAAGAGAACGACAGAGTACAACAATCAGCCTTGGATAAATATGAGCCCCCTTCTAAAGTCCTCATGTCATGTTTGCCTCTGGTTCTGGCCTGATACATAGAAGTGACAGACATTGGAATCTGGGAGGTGAGCATAGTTGGGAGAACAGACATTTAAGAGAATGACTAATGAGTTGTCTTTATTTGGAAAAATAGCTTGATATTGGGCTCCTACCCATTCAGCATTTTACTGGTGACGTGGGGTAGAGACGAGAAACGCTTACTAATTATTTAGTTGATAGCAAAAGTTGAGGTGGCAATATGTTGTAGCGTTTAATAGTTTACTATGTAGAAAATGCTTTCACTAGACTTTTCACTATGTATGTGTACATAGCCCAAAAGATCTCTATTTGCAGTTGTGTTGAAAAATGGCATGTAGGTTTAGTTGATTGCAAGTTGAAAATAATTGTTAAAGAGAGAAATGGAACCAGGTATGGTAATGCGTGTGGTTGATCCTGGCACTTAGGAGGCTGATCCAAGAAGATTAGATAGAGTTCAAGGGCAACCTGGGCTACAAACAATATTTCAGTACTGCCCTGGCAACTAAAGCAAAAACTTGTTTCCAAAATAAAAAACAAATGGCAGAACATCACAGACAGGGGGCAATCCTCCCATGTATTCTCATGCTGGCTAGAAGAATCTGTTGTGTGCGGCTTGGATCTGGGCTTGTTAAAGGAGTGCTGCTGGGCTCGAGCCCTGGGACTTGGGTTACGGTAGAGTCCCAGCCTAGCATCTCCCCTTCCCTTGTGAACCCCTTATTTATTGGAGTCGCCAGCTCTTTTCTTGGCTGCCACTCTCTTGGAGGGTGGAGTCTATGTCTTTCTAATTGTATATTTCGTGCCTGGTTGCCTAAATGCCTATGTGGGAAAAAAAGCCATAAAGAAGGGAAACCATGTGTAGATGGAGTTTTTCTTGAGTGATCTCTGGCTATACATCCCCCTTTCTTTGATATTTTTGTGTGCCTGTGATATTGGGGGCTGGACCTAGGGCCTCCTCATGGTAGGCAAGCATTCTGTCTTTAAGATGTATCCCTAGAATTCTTTATATGTTTTGAGTCAAGATCTCCCTAAGTTGCCTAGTCTGGCCTTGACTCAGGTAGTCCTTGAATGTGGAATCTTCCTACCTCAGACTCCTGATTGGCTAGAATTGCAGTCTGTACCTCAATTTTGTTTTCTTTTATGTCTTTATTTAATAATGTTACATTTCTTTCTTTGATATAAAAACAGTCTTAAGTGATATGGGAAACCATGAGCCTATTTGATGAGACTCTGCACTGATTTTCTCAAAGGAAAGGTGAACCCTACTCAGTGTGAAGCAATGACCATGGTTGCTGCCCAAGTCATGGGGAATCACGTGGCTGTTACTGTCGGAGGCAGCAATGGACATTTTGAGTTGAATGTTTTTAAACCAATGATGGTAAGCTTTCAATTTGATTTTTAGCAGTTTCTGATTGAAGACTAATTGCCAGTACTCTTGTCCTCCTGAAGGTTTCTGGAACTTCCACACTAGGTAATTGTGTGATGTCTGTAGAGTACCAATGTGCTACTGGAATAGTCTGGGTTTCTGGAGTAGGAGAGGGGTTTCTTCTTCCCCTCCCAACATGGATGCCAGTAGCTGGAAATCAGTTGAGGTCTGCTCAGCTTATAAAGTATGCCTCCCGTACAGCCCTGTCTCCTGCTCAGACTGCTGCTTTGTGGCTTCTTCCTTCAGGGTTGGGTGGAAGAGACTGGCCCATTGCCAGTCTTGGATGGTTTGATCACTTTGGTCCAGCCTCAAGCCTTTCACGTAGCTCGCATTGTTCCTCATTGTCAGTGACCTTTTCCTTCTAATGGACGTCCCCCATTCTCAGGATGACATGTTGACCATCTCTCCTTTCTTCAGCACTTTTTCTGCCCCCAAAAAGTCTTTCTTTAATTCCCTTTTGCCTTTTCCTTGTACCTTAGAAACTAACTGTGCACCAAACTTCTCTTTTCCTTCATCACTCCAAATATGGAACAAGCTGGTATCATTTTGTATGCAGAGTCCTGAGCTTCAGTCAGCCATTTGTACCCTGCTGAATCTGAAATACACTAGAGGCTTATTTCTTACTGGCTTGTGGTATAAAGTCCAATTGATAAGTATATGCAAATGGATATTAGTATGTTCATTTAGGTTTCACTTTGGATCATACAATTTTAGGTGTTCACAATAATAATAAGCATAATGAGCTTTATGTTTTTTGCCTTCATGGCATGCATATTCTGTCAGGATTGGCAAACAAAAGACAGGCCAAAATGAACTTCAGATCTATATGCTTTTGCATCAGGGCCATATTTCCAACAGTTAATACAGATGTATAACAACTGTTTATTGTTAGATTTATAATCATTTACTATGTCTTAAAAGTAATGCCATCCTATTTCTTCTTTGTAAAAATGAACAAGAAAAAAAAAACCAGTTTGGTAAATACAGTTTTTCCATCGCATAGAGTAAAACTATTACATCAGCCTGAGAGACAGGGAGAACATTGGGGTCAGAGGTATACCTAATTGAGAGAAAAAAAAGTTTTTGCTTTAATTAGAAAATCAAGATAGTATTTAAGTTACAGTTAAGTCATAAGAATCAAGCTTTAATGTCTAGCTTCTGTTAGCATCCATTGGTGGAAGTATAGCTTCCAGATCTTACTGGGGTTTTAGACAGAGGTGTATATGGGAAGTGTTGCTCAAAAGAAACAGGTGTAAACACCGTGTGATGTTACTTCAAAGTGATTCTGCAGTGTTTGTTCCATGAGGCATAAAACCAGCGAATCCAGCATTTAGCAGCTGTCTCAGGCCTCTATACTTTTGCATCTCTCTCCCCTGCTTGGATGAGTCTTCATCATCTATGGCTATCCACATCTGTGGCTGCTAGGAATCCTCCTGGATTGTGGATACAACACATCTCACCTGTTTTAAATGTTCACTGTGTAGCTCTCAGTTATTGGTTATCTGTGTTACTTATTCACCGTGAGCTGTCTTGTGTTAGTTATCTACCTTGGCTATCTCGCCTTAGTTACTCTCCATGGATACTCTTTTTATCCACCATGGGCTAGCCTGTGTTAGTCGCTGTGGGCTGTCTTGTGTTAGTTACTCAGACTTATGTCTTTTGTCATTTTTAGATTTGTAACTTCCTTTCTCACTTGTCTTCTTGGGTATATACTGCAGAATTTGTAGAAGCGATGTATGGTTATTGAATTATATATCCAGCATGGAACGTCAAATAATGCATGTCATTGGACAAAAGCAAAATAAAGTCAACTGAGGCTTAGAAATGATTCTCTTTCTTTCTTCTTCTCTGTGTCTCTGACAGATTAAGAATGTATTGCACTCAGCCAGGCTGCTGGGGGATGCTTCAGTGTCCTTCACAGAAAACTGTGTGGTGGGGATCCAGGCCAACACTGAGAGGATTAACAAGCTAATGAATGAGTCTTTAATGTTGGTGACAGCTCTTAATCCTCATATAGGTAAGTTTGGAGGATAATGCCATTTTAAAAACAGCATTTAAAAGTTAAAAACAAAAATCCTTAAATTTTAAAAAAATGTTGTGTGTGTATTTGTGTGTGTGTATGTACATGTACACCGTGGTGTACATGTGTACGTCAGGTTATTTTCTTTCTACTATGTTGGTTCTAGGAATAGAACTATGGTTAGCAGTCTTCACAGCAAGCACCTTTATCTTATGAACTAATTTGCTGGTCCCAGAAGTTTCAAGTGACTAGTTTTTTTGGACAGGGTTTTAGATATATGGCTTAGGATGGCTTTGAGTTCTTTTTTTTAAAAAAAATTAAAAAAAAACCTTACATTTCTCCCTCTTTCTCTCTCTCTCTCTCTCTCTCTCTCTCTCTCTCTCTCTCTCTCTGTGTGTGTGTGTGTGTATGCATGTCTCTCTCGGTCTCTCTGTCTGTGAGTCCATCTGTCCCATGGGATGGATTACATGGAGATGGGAGAAGAGCTTGCAGCAGTCCGCTCTCTCCTACCACCACGTGCGGCTGTGGGATAGAAGTCAGGGCACGTGTCTGGGCAGAGAGCACTTTTACACACTCAGCTCTCACTCCAGCCCTCATTTCATATTCATGCACTCATGTGCTGGGTGTTGCAGTTGGGAAGGTCGTCTGTCAGATCTTCTGTTGGTAATGTCACTAGGTGGCACTGCCTGATTACCAACAGTGAACGAACGGATTCATTTGTTTTTTTCCTTTTCTAGAGACTATGTAGCGCTTGGATTTTGTTTTATCCAATTCAGATATTTAATGTTACTAATTAAAAGAGAAAGACAAAATATTTAATGTTCATAGGGAAAGGAGAGAAAATGGAATACTTTTTCTGAAATTAACCTTTGTGTTCCTAGTCTTTTCTAGATTGTAACTGTTTTTATACAGACTTAGATGGCAGGCTGACCACCACTGCCCAGCCCGTAAGATATTTGCTGTGGCTTCTGCAGGCTGAGGCAGACACAGCGCTACATTCCCACTGCCGAGCAGTTGACTTTGGTCTGTTTTTGAGTGAGTGATGTGGCATGATGTAGTTACACTTTAGCATGTTCTCTAATCCCGACCTTTGGGGCAGATCTTCTTTGAGGTTTTCTAGTTGTGTAAAGTTGGTAAAATGGTGACTCATTTAAAACTTACACACCAGTATTCACATGGAAATGTACAGAGTGACCCTGTTGAAATAGGAGCGGCAGGGCTGCGTCCCCGGCACCCGGCCGCCCACATGGCTAGGTTATGCCCGAAATAATTACACGGAAACTGTATTCTATTAAACACTGCCTGGCCTGGCTAGTTCCAGCTTCTTATTGGCTAGCTCTTACATATTGTTCTAACCCATTTCTAATATTCTGTGTAGCCCACGAGCTGGCTTACCAGGGAGGATCTTAACCTGCGTCTGTCTGGAGCGGGAGAATCATGGCGACTCCTTGACTAAGCTTCTTTTCCCAGCATTCTCTTCTGTTTTCTCCGCCTACCTAAGGGTTGGCCTATCAAATGGGCCTAGGCAGTTTCTTTATTAGTAAGAAATCACTCCCACATCATGACCCCAAAGGCTCCTTTGACAAGTGCTCCCTCCGACACTTCTAGGTTAGAGACACCGTCTAAGCAGGATGGCTGGGGCACTTTCGTGGACTCTGTGAGGACAGAGCCACCCAAGGCAACATCTCTGGCAAATGTGCCTCTTGATCTCAGCAAGGACCTCCTCACTGGCTGAGTGAGTCCTGGTCCCCGGCTCTCAGGGGTCTTGAGACACAAGAGTCTGGTGGCTAATAGTGTTTTGTGTTGGTGAGCAGGGTGCTTATGTTTCAGTCCTTGCTCACACACAAAGCACAGAAGGAAGGATGAAGTCGAGCAGGCCCAGCTGTGGTTGCTTCCGGACATGTCACACTTTACCACCAGGCTCCACCCTTTGGTCACAGGTCTCTGACTTTTAAGCTTTATTTTTGTCTTTTCTCACTGACTTCATTGTCCTGGCTTCTGCCTTCTCTCTTTTTAAAACTCAATTTTTAAGGTCAGAACAACCTTGAGAACTTCCCAGTGGTAGCCTTTATTTAAAAAGCAGATGACTCTGAAATAAGCCAATGCCAGTGATCCTTTGTTTGGTTTTTGAGGCAGGGGCTTGCTGTGTAGCCAGGCTGAGACTCAGGGTCGTCTCCTGGCTGAGAGTATTACAGTGCATTGGGTTGCCTGGGTTCTTTTGTCCAGTACATATTTCTGCTAAGATTTTCCCAGTTTTCTCCTTGTAATATCCAACCAGGGAATGACACCCTCTCAGTCTGGCTGCTCTGCCTCAGCAAGGACCTAATTTCCCAGTTCTCCAGAGGCAGTCCTGACAGCCGCCCATTAAACAACTGTCTGTGCTGCCGGCCTGCCAGTATGGCCAAGCATGGTGGCACACACCTTTAGTCTCTGCACTCAGTAGACAGAGGCAGATGATCTCTAGGAGTTCCAGGCCAGCCTGGTCTACGAAGTGAATTCCAGGACAGCTAGGGCTACACAGAGAAACCCCGGTGGGGTGAGGTGGGGGTGTAATTATGGGGCAACATACCCAAATGTGGGTTTTTATACCATGGTGCTTTATTTTCAATCTTTTATATTCTCTTTTGATTATTGGTCCACTTCAACATGGGAACAAATCTCGGATAAAATGAGGCGTGCTTAAGTCTGTTTCCTAAGAAAATCCAGGCCATATTCTGTAGGAGACCTGACAGTTATTGGCATGGTCACTCTTACACACGAGGCCTGTGACATCTGTATCACTAACAATGATGGTTGTCTAACGTGTGTGCTGTGTGTCCTCCCCTCAGGGTATGACAAGGCAGCGAAGATTGCCAAGACCGCACACAAGAAAGGATCCACCTTAAAGGAAACGGCCATTGAGCTTGGCTACCTCACAGCGGAGCAGTTTGATGAGTGGGTGAAACCCAAGGACATGCTGGGCCCAAAGTGACTTAAATAAATTTATATTAAAATAAACTTGTATGAAATTTTAAAAAAACAAGACTGTTTATAAATGAAAATGAGGATGTTAAAAAGGAAATGTGTGGACCTGAGGGTCTGTAGCAGCAAATTGACAATTTGCATGAAGTTCCAGGGCCACAGTAAACTAAATAAGTGTAAGATTATTAGATAAAATAAAAAAATAATGAACTAATTTCATTTTGTGCTAAGTAACTTATGTAATAGAAACTGATATTTTGTGCATATGTGTTTGTCACTTCATGAGTTTTTAAAAATACTCATCAGTTTTTTAAATAGTTTTAGTTTATGGCTGGTAGTATTTTGATAAAGTTTTTTATAGTAAAGTATTATTACTGATTCACAAATCATATCTCTAACCAGCTTGAATTTACTGTGCTCTCAGCATAAGCTGGCCAAGCCCTTTTGAGTAAGCATGTGTATATGTGTGTTGTGTGCGTATGTTAGTGTCAGGAAGGGGGATCAATTAAAAACTGGGACGTACACATGCTCTCGTACAGTTATAGACTGGTATGCTTGGGCCAAGCATCCCTTAATATTTGTTCTTGGGAAAGTAATTATACCACCAACTCCTCCGTGGCACTTTAAAGTCATTGCTTATATAGAAACAGAGTAATTAAAACTAATTCTAAAACTGTTAAGGAAGATGGATGAATTTATTTATTTTATTTTTCTGGTGGGTGCTGGAGGTAGGACCCAGATCCTTACACATGCTTGGACACTTTACCATTGAGTTCTATCTCTATA
Source organism: Alexandromys fortis (assembly GCF_014885135.2). Lineage (NCBI taxonomy): Eukaryota > Metazoa > Chordata > Mammalia > Rodentia > Cricetidae > Alexandromys > Alexandromys fortis. The sequence continues at coordinate 3,684,577 of NW_026067925.1, read as the reverse complement.
GTCTTTTGGTTTTTTTAGACCAGGCCTCATGGAGTTGCCCAGTTTCCTTGAGCTGTCTGTAGTCCAGGCAGGTGCTGACATTGGAAGCCTCCTTTGCTGGCTTCCTAGGCTATGATTACAGTTCTGACCACAGCTTGTAGAATTCTAATTTGTTAAGGCTGAATGGACATTACATTTTTTTCCTTTTTTTTTATATTACGAGTTTTCTCTGAATGTATGTCTGTATATTACGTACATTCTCAGTGTCCTAGAGGCCAGAAGAGGGCAGTGATTCTGTGAGACTGGAGTTGATTGTGAGCCACTGTGTAGTGCTGAGGATTGAACCCAGGTCCTCTGGAAGAGCAGCTAGTGCTTTTTACCACCAAGCGATGTTCCCAACCCGAGGCATTTTTATTACAGGTTCAAACCTTTTCTTACATAACTCCAGAAATTATAGGGATTATTCTTAGTCTATATGGTGTGTGTGTGTGTGTGTGTGTGTGTGTGTGTGTGTGTGTGTGTGTGTGTCTGTATTCTTTCTCAATATGGGGATTCACCCCAGGGCCTCAAGCTTGCTAGGCAGGCATTACCACTGAGATACTTTCTTACCTGTAGTTCTGTCTTTGCCAGCAATAGTTAGATGGTGATACTATAATGCATCTACAGCTTGCTTTTGGATAAGGTGTGCTTTCTCTTAATTCCATCTTAGAAAGGTTTTGAAATTAATAAAAATCAATCAATTAGAATGTGTAACAACAACCAAAACAACCAAATAATTGGTAGTTGTGAGAACTGGTCTTTACTTGTGACATATTTGTTCTGATGTTGATGTCTACCTTGGCAGGCTGTCATCTGAGGGCTTGTCTAGGGATATAACCACTTAGGTAATACAGATAACAGCATATCAGGTTCCCAGCCTCTCAACTAGCATTTGTATGACCGATTTAGCCCAGCACATTACAGGACAAGGAATCCTTTGAATTAAAATCATCTATCATGGTGCCGAAGCAAATTAGTATAGGGTGATGTCATGGGAAGAAGGCTTTTAGATTTCCCTGTTGGATGCTCAAATTGAAGGTTAAATCCATGTTTCCAGGGGGAAACTTCTCTGAAGACATATAGCAAAGTCCAGAGACACTTGTGTGCCCCAACTGTGGAAGAAATCTAACTGATAGAAGCCAGAGAGACCAAAGAGATAGCTAAGCACAATGCACAGGAGAGCCCCTCCAAGGGCATTTTCCAGCCTAAAGACCATTTAGGTTCCCTTCCCCTCTTCCTTCCCCCATCCATGGTGCTAATAGGAAGGTCCTATTCCCAGTAAAGGTAGGCAGGTGGGGAGTGGTGGCTCCTGCCTTTAGTCACAGCAGCACTTGAAGCAAAGGAAAGAAATTTCTCCATGAGGTCAGGGCCTGCCAGGACCACATAGACCCTGTCTTTAAAAACAGATCAAAAAACCAAAACAACACAAATGTCTTGAAACAATGTCAGGCTTAAGATGAAGACATACAGTCTCTTGATACCTGTAGACAAACACTAAGAAGAGCCAGGGACTTTCCACTTTTGGCTGTTGTTTGCTGTTGTTCTTTTCTTCAGCTATATCTTGTTCTGTAGCTCAGACTGGCCTCAAAGTGGGATCCTCCTGTCTCAGTATCCTGAGTGCTAGGATTACAGATACCTGCCATCTTATTCCACCTTTGATAAAGGGTTTTCTTGAGCAAATCATCTCAAAGGAAAAATCAGAGAACTGGAATGAACAGGTCCATTGAACTGTCAGCTCAACAAACAGCAAGAAATTCTGAACGTACAATTTACTCATTTCTGAGATATTTAGCCTGGCTGGCCTAAAAAAGTATTCATAAACGCTAGAGACTTCAGGCTTAGGCGTATGAACAACCACACTCCTACATGGTGTGTTCCTTTCTTCCTTGACTCTGGCCTGAAACGCTAGACACCTGAGAGTCCAGTGTAATTGTTTTAAAGAAATGTTTACCAAAGACAAGATTAAAGCTGGTAAGCCCAAATGATTCAATTTCTGGGAATAAATTCATTGAATCATGAGTTTATCCTAACAGCTTTTGTCTGGAATGTAGGTGAGGAGGAGGAAGTTAATGCTGGTTCTGTCTTACGCTTTAAAAGGGGCGACCACAAGGCACTGCGAACACAGGCAGGTGAAACCCTTGTGAACTGCTGAGATTTTACCCCATTTCTGGGTTATCCCCAAAGATGAAGGGGCTCCAAGTTGCTTGTTCTCTCTTCCCTGCTATATAAGCATCACACATCACCTGTAAATCTAGAAAGAAACCGGTTTCCGAGGACAAAGTGGAGAGACCTCTCCTGTGTCACCAGACTGTATTCATACATGACTCTAAGAGCCTCGGGTGGAGTGTGCTTGGCCCTGACTCAGTTAGATGAGGGAGGAATTTAAGAAGGAAGGTTCTTGAGAACTATATGTTTTTCAGTAATTTGAGCTCTCTATCATATTGAGGTTGAGGCTCAAAGGAAAATAGGCAGCCAACTGGAAGGAAGATGGAAGGTAGCCACTGAAGGGAAAGAGTGATGGATGGAGAAGAGATGGCATTGGGTGCCAGCTTCTAGCTGCTGAGGAAGACGGGAGACTGGTAGGCTGACCCGGGCACTACTCTGTCTCTGACCCACCCACCTCCTAACAGGGCAGCTGTCCGTCCACCTTTCATATTTAGGTTCCCGAGTTCTTAAGTATCTATGAAGTACCCAGCACAAGTACCCCGCTTCCGTTTTCTAAGCTCCCTGAAGAGAAATGGGGGAAGCTGCAAGTACTTCACAGACTAAGATGAGCACAGTAGCACGGACAGGCTTGTGTATTATAACATTTTTCTGTATGTTAAAGTTAGCGCCCTAGAGTTTCATTGCTGTAGTTTTATGCATATGTAATTAAACTTTTATTCTTTTCATCCGCTCCCCTGTCATTCACCTCCTCCCTCCCCTGAATTATTGCTGCTTCTCTTTTGTTACATGTACTTCATTACTCTTCCCCCCTGTTGTGATGGCTGAGTTAGCTGTCAACTTGACACACCTGGGAAGAGGGAACTTCACTTGAAGAATTGCCTTAATGTAGGAGGCTGCTTGTTCATCCTGGCTGCCCAGAACCGAAATAACCACACAGAAACTGTATTAATTAAGTCACTGCTTGGCCCGTTAGCTCTGGCTTCTTACTGGCTAACTCTTACATCTTAATTTAGCTCATTTTTAGTAATCTGTGTTTCACCTCAGTGGCTGTGGCTTACCAGGTAAAGTTCCTGTGTCTGTCTCTGGCGGGGCTACATGGCTACTTCTGACTGCTTTCTTTTTCCCAGCATTCAGTTTAGTTTTCCCCACCTAGCTCTTTTCTGCCCTGCTCTGCCATAAACTCAAAGCGTTTTTTTTTTTTTTCAAAGCAATTTCTCTATTAACCAATGGTACTCACAGCATACAGAGGGGAATCCCACATCATTAATCAGATTGGCATTGGGCAAGTATGGGGACTATTTTCTTGATTGCTAATTGATGTAGAAGGGCCCAGGCCACACTGGGTAATGCCACCCCTAGACAGATAGTTCTGGGCTGTAGAAGAAAGGTAACTGAGTATGAGCCTTAGACAGGCCAGTAAGCAGCCTTCCTCCATGGTCTCTTGCTTCTGTTTCTGCCTCGGTTTTCCATGATGATGGGCTGCAACCTGTAAGTTGAAATAAATCCTATCCTTCCCAAGTTGCTTTTGAATGGAATGTTTTATCACGGAATCAGGAAGGCAAAACAGAAATGGTTACAAGAGTGAGCATTGCTCTGGAGGACCTGACCGTGTGGTTTTAGGCCCTGGGTGGTTTTGTAGGAGAAAGCTGGAAGACTGAAGCATTGGGCTGGAAAAGCCACTGAGTGCTCAGACCCTAATAAGCTGTGGGGAGAAATGGGAAGCTTATTCTGAGAGCAGAGCAATGCTGACAGTGGGGGCCTGGTTTGGGGGGATTCAGGGGGAAGCAAGACTATCAGATGTGATGCAGGATTTGGGGTTAGGAGGCTGTAAGAAGCGAAATCTTTGCGTTGCTGAGACCATGGATGCTGGTTGACCAGAACTGAAGAGTCAGCTGTGATTAATAAGAGACCAGCATCACTGAGGTGAAGGCTTCTGGGGAATATTTCCTCAGAGTCAACACACAGTAATGCTGCTGAGGGGGCCAAGACCACAACTCAACCTGGCAACTAAACTTGGAAAGTAAGGAATAAAAGTCTCCCACATAGTACTGATTTGGGTGTCATAAGATGCAGGATTTAAGGGTCATGGAAGGAACCTGAGGCTTGGCACCACAGGACAGGAATGAATTTCCAGCAGAGCAGCCTGGAAGATCCTGGCGATGGTGCAGCCTCAGTGGAGAACCCAGCACACTGGAGATTCCAGGACCATGGTTGACTAGCAAGGATGGTGGCAAGTGTGTGGTAGAGCCACCCTGTGCCTGTTAGACAAGCTGTGTGTGCTCTGGATGATAGGACTAAAGAGGCGTCTACACAAGCCCTTTGGGGCCAAGAAGATCGTGTTTTGAGTTCCATATTTTCAGGTGTTGTTGGCATAGGCTGTTCATTCTTTCCTGTCTGCTCAGACCCAAAATAATTACATAGAAACTATATTATTTGCAATACTGTTTGGTCAATAGCTTAGGCGCATTTCTAGCTAGCTCTTATATCCTAAACTAACCCATCTCCATTCATCTGCATCACCACCAGGTTGTGGCCTACTGGCAAAGTTCCAGTGGGTTTGGGCAAGGGGGCATCTGTCTCCTGTGGTGGCTACATGGTTTCTCACTGACTCCACCTTCTTTTTCCCAGCATTTAGCTTAGTTTTCCTGCCTAGCTCTACTCTGCCCTATCACAGACCAAAGCAGCTTTTTATTCATTAACCAATAAAAGCAACAAAAAAGGCAACAGAAGGACTTCCAACATCATGGGGAATGTCCATTAAATGGACATCGAGGTTGGTTACATTTCTTTTTTAGTTATTGGAAATAGTGTAATGATAAGCTGGTCTGTGAAATATCTCTGTGGTATGTTGGTTTAGAGTCCTTTGACTATATAGCCAGGAGTGGTATAGCTGGGGTCTCATGGTAGTGAGGTTTCTGTTTGTTTGTTTGTTTGGTTTTCCTGAGGAAGCTCCACACTGACTTCCATAATGAGTGAGCCAATTCCTACCATTGTGGAAGGCTTCCTCTTTGTCTACATCCATGCTGGAATTTATTATTTATTTTCTTGATTAAAGCTGTTTTGGATGAGATAAAATGGAATCTCAAACCAGATTGATTTTTCCATCACCCACATCTCCTCTCTCTCTCTCTCTCTCTCTCTCTCTCTCTCTCTCTCTCTCTCTCTCTCTCTCTCTCTCTTCATACATATGCCCACATGCCACTTGGACAACTCATAGGAGTCAGTTCTCTCTACCATCTGGATTCTGGGATTGAACTCAGAGCCTTGAGTTCATTGAGTTTATCGAGACTTGGCAATAAGCATCTTTGGCTACTGAACTTCACTGCTCCTAAAAGTAGTTCTAATTTTAATTTCCCTGATAGCTCAGGATATTGAATTATTGACTGTATTTCTTCTTTTGAGAACTATTTATTCTGTTTTCTAGCCTATTAGCTCATTTATTGATTAAATGATTTAAGACCTTTTTGGTGTTTAATTTTTGCAGTTTTTATATATCCTAGATATTAACCTCCTGTCTGATGTACAGTCAGCAAATAATTATTCCTTTTTGTAGTCTGTCTCTGTATGTTGGTGATTGTTTTTTTTTTAATTTTTTTGTTGTGAAGAGCATTTTAATTACATGTAATCCCATTGAATAATTCTTGAGATGGTTTCTCATCCTATTGAAGGCATTTTTGGAAAGTTTTTAATGGTGCCGGTGTCTTGAAATATTTTACCTGTATTTTCCTCTGTCAGTTTCAGTGTTCCATGTGGGTCTTTGAGCTGACCTTTGTCTAGATTAGTGGTATGATTCCAGTTTCATTCTTCTAAATATGGATAGTCAGATTCCCCAATGTCATTGCTTGAAGAAACTGTCTTTTCCCCAATGTGTGGTTTTGATTTATGATGGTTGACTTGGTTGGGCATGGAATCACATAGAAGGAACTCATCATATTTGTGAAGGAGTTTCTAGATTGGCCAATTGAGGTGGGAAGTCTCATCCTAATATCTTGATTCCCAACATTAAGTTGTTTCTTGTCAGGTTTCAGGGCACAACAATTAGAAAAGTAACGAATATGGGGATATTTATGGGAGAAAAACAGAAGGAACTGAGTGATGGGGGAAAATGATGTCATACATGGCCTATAGAGGTGGCAGTAAACTCTGAGGCTCTCCACAGGACAGGGGATGGCAAAGGGCAGAACACAGTCACTTGCTCACGCGATATCCTTTTATTGCATATGCTTCTTGGCAGTTACTGTAGAAAAGGGATAAGCATTTTAGGCAGGAAAGCCAGAGTGGGAAACCAAAGTATTTGTGTCTCAGTTGCTTTGGGTTAAGTCATGGTTCTTTTCAGTTTCTTGCTTTTGTTTTCTTTTTAACATGAAAAAAATGACAAAAGACTTCCTGTGAGCCAGCTTCATCCTGTTCAGTTTTCCCAGCCATGACACAAGCATCCTGGATTTGCCTCACTGACCACTAGCCATTTTTATTGTAATTTATTTTTTAAACTTTTCTCTTTTCGCCTATTTTAGGCTTACAGGGAAGTTAAGAGGCCAGGATGAAAGACTCCTCCATGTCCCTCACCCAGCCTCTCCTCATGCTAACACCTTACATAACCATAGTACAATAGCCCCGGCTGGGAAGTGAACATCAGTACAGCATCGTTATCTGAACTGCTGACTTTTTCTCAGACTTCCCCGATTTTCCCACTGTTGCGCTTCTCCCTCCTGAAAGTCTACCCAGGCCCCCTGCGCTACATTTAGCTGTAAACTGAATCCTGTGTCTCTTCTGGTCTGTCACGTCTTCTCAGCCCCTTGTTTTTGTCACTAGAAGTATATTCAGAGGGTGGATCCATCATTTTACAGAATCTCCTCCACTCTGTAAAATTCTATAAATTCTGGCCATTCGGGTTGCAGAGAAGGTAGATACTTGGCTGTGTTGCTTTGAGTGTGGTGCCACGCCCCTATAATAACATCACTCATGAGCCTTAGAGAAGAGAATTTCATGTTTAAAGCCAGGCTATCCTACAGAGTGAGACCTGGTTTCCAAAGCAACAACAATACAGTGACCAGCCAAAAGGATACCAAAAACAGTGCTATGGTGTCCTGCTGTGTCTCATGGTTGGTGCAGATGTTCAGTCAAGAGGGAACCAGCTGTGTTTCCATGCTGTGAAGTCACTATTTTTCCATTGTAGCAAGTAAGCATGTTGGAACAATACCTGAAACCACAACTGTTCTCATTACGTTTGCGTCCATGAATGAACCTTGTCTGCAGCTTCTGTTGTCAGCTGTTTGTTAACAATTCCATGTCTTTTACTTTCTATTTACAACCCATTATGTGGAATGCTCCTCTAAGGAGGAGCTGTTTCCTTTCCCTGTGAACTGTGTCCTGGTTTGCTTTCCTATTGCTGTGATAAACACCATGGCCCAAAGCAATCTGAGGAAGCTAGGGTTCATTTTAGCTTCAGATTACAGTCCATTACCAAAGGAAGCCAGGGAAAGAGATCAAGGCAGGCACCTGGAGGATGGTACTGCCCACAGTGGGCTGGGCCCTTCTACGTCAATTGTTAATCAAGGAAATGCTTGACATATGTGCCTGCAGGCTAATCTAGTGGAGGCAATTCTTTAGTTGGGGCTCCCTTTATGCAGGTGACTTTTAAGTTTGTGTCAAGCTGACTGTTGATGCTAACTGCACCAACTTCTTTAGTCTGTTGTTTATGGCACTATGGAAAGACGATGCGTTGATTAATCTTGAGCATCAACTTGCTGGGATTAAGAATCACCTAGGAGACAGGCTGTCTATGAGGACCTTTCTTGAGAGATTTAACTGAGGAAAGAAGGTACCATCCTGTGGGTTGGGGTACTGGACTGAATAAAAAGGAGAAAGGGAGCTGAGCACCCCGGCTTCCCAGTGTGAATAGCTGCCTCATGATTCAGCTACCATGGCTTTCCCGCCATTATGTATCCCTTGGAACTGTGAACCAACATAAATCCTTTTGCTCTTAAGTCAATTTTTCAAGTATTTTGGCATAGCAGCGAAGAAACCAATGCAGATGTAAATTTATTTATCCTATGTTCAATGCCATCACTTCTTATTTTGTGACTTGTTTGCTCTGAATTTGGCCATTCATTAGAGATTATATTTTTTGACAAACCCTTCTAGCACTTTCTCTCTCTCTCTCTCTCTCTCTCTCTCTCTCTCTCTTTTCATGTTTCCTCCTCATTTTTTAACTGCCACAGATTTTGTATCCATATGACTTCTAATCATTTCTGTAATGTAATGAAACATAGTCTGTGACCTTTTAGTGGAAAATTTTATAATTAAGGCAACTGGTAGAATTTTGTTCACATCTCTGTCATATACTGTACAATTGTAAAATAAGAAACATTTGCATCTCGGTGATTCTGCTCTCACATAATACTGCCAGGTGACGGAATATTTACCCCTAAGCCACCTATTATTGACAATAACAAACTGAACTCATACCTTTGCTTATGGAATAAGGTGTCCATTCTATGTATTTCCCAGTGAACTTAGAACAACTTTTGATTACCGTATGGGGGACAACAGACCTGCAGGGCTGATTGAGGAAAAAATACATGGGTAGAAGGTGTCAAACGCAATACAGTCCAACACCTTTGTTCAAGGCAGAAGCCCTTATCAAGTGGGTCCTTCTGTAGCCTAAGGTGCAGGATCCATACCCGCCAGAGACTCCCAGGGGACAGGAAGCTGGAAAGAAATGGGCTTACATGCTCTGCAGCATAGCCAGAGTCCGAGTCTCCACAGCACAGCATCTGTCTGCAGTCTTTATGGCTCACGGCTTAGCTTATCTGTTCTCAGAGGGTTGGGTGGCTTTTTTTTTATAGAGTGTACACACAGATAAGCTCCAAAATGGCTGGAACTATATATAGGCTGGTTATTTAGATAGTTAGATGATAAAAGACGACAGGCTTTTGAACTAGTGGGTATCTGGCTATAGAGAAAAAGAGCCTGCCAGACATATGGAGAAAGGCTGCTACTAGCACCCTGAAGGCTGAGGCAGGAGGATATTAAATCTATGCCCAGCTTGGTTTCACAGTATAACCTTATCTTGAAATACAATATGACACTTCTTGGGTGAGCATGTCCACTGGTCTAACAGTGGCTTCCTGATTGGATTGTAGGGTCACTCCACGGGACGGAATGCATGCCTGGCGCTGGAGGGTTGGTCAAAAGTCTTTGGCTAGGGGAGTCACAGGCCCTATGGAGGAAGCTGCTAATGATGGTTTGCTGTGTAGTTAAACTTCCTTCTAAATGTTTATACCTCCAGAGTACTGCAGTTCTTGGCCTTGGTTACAGAAGCATCTTTGACCTTGGGTGATGACCAAGTTGGGGGCACATTCTTAATAAAGTACTAAGAATAAGTACTTTCTAGGTGCTTAATCCCAAATGAGACACCTATGCCACCCCCTCTGAGGGGAAGGGAACATAATAGAAGAGGGGCCGGAGGACTGTGGGAGCTGAAGGATAGGGAAGAGCATGTCTTCTGGGTATGGCGTGTCCACTATAATCACGAACATACAGGAGGCAGAGGGCTGTGGGAGTTGAAAGATGGGGAGGAGCAGGGGAGGTTATTGTCTTCTGGATATGGCATGGCCACTACAGTCACAAACACACAGCAGCTGGGACTTCCTGTGTGGGATCAAAGAAGTAAATAGGAAAGGAGGGACATGAGGCTGGGAGAGAGACCAGTTAGGAAAAAGAAGGGACTCTGTTAACGAGAGAGAATGAGAGAAGGTAGTGGGGGTGTGAATGTAACCACAGAACACTGCATACAAATTAATACTGTCAATAATTAATAATAAAGAACCCAAAGGCCAAGGCCAGTGTAGCCTCATTTATATAACTTAATGTAATGCTTTCGTACTACATCAACTCTCAGTTTCCTGCATGTAAGAAACGATGATACAAGAAGGCAAGCTAGACAGCTGAGGATCTTGTCAACAATCTGACCTCAGAGGAAGGGGAGTCATGCATGTCACTGTACCTCAAGATAAAATGCCAGACAGGAAAAGACTCTAGCGCCACACTGACATTTGTGGAGAGGACGTAGGGGACCTTAAAGAACTGAGGAGGTCAAGGACATGTAGGATGCTAGTTAGCTGATTCTACCCAGTGGGCTTTATGCAGCAAGAACGAGGAGGTCTTAGCACGACACTATTGCAACAGTAACATCTGCAAACCTCCAATCTGTCTCCCATCTTCTCGCCGTGAATGCATGTGCTAGGTCATAAAGATGATGTGCAAACTCCTGTAATCCACCTGTGGCTGATCTAAAGGGGTTGGTTCAGACACTGAGATGTCACCAGTGGTGGAGTTAACAGTGCTACACTTGGTGTCCAAGCGACATCCAGATTCAACACAGTTACTTGCTTGTCCTGTGACCACTGGGAGGAGGCTGACCTTTGCAAAGCTAGCTTCATTGTTTTCTGCTAAATGGCAACAGAACCCGCATGCTTATTGTTTGCTCAGGAATAAGCCTCAGAAGACAATTCTTTAATACAACATTGTCTATATTTCATAAGATGGTGGAACAGATGCACCTCTCTTGAATGTGAAGTAATAGAATGAGTTCAGAGACAGCCAGTATAATGTACTGGCTTGACAGCTTAGGTCACAGTGCTCAGGAGCGAGGTACCCACAAGCTCAGCATAGGGTCTCTCACTGTAGTCCCAGCATTTGGAAGGCTGAGGCAGTAGGATCACCATGAGCTTGAGGCCGACTTGACTTCAGAGTGGGGGTACAGTATGAGACCTGTCTCAACCAAAATAGAGCCAAGGGAAGCCAAACAGCTCTCCCTATGAAAAACCCATAGGGTACGATAGTGCATTGAAGGGTACAATAGTATGTTGTAGGGTATGATAGTGCATTGTGGGGCATGATAGTACATTGTAAGGTACAATAGTGCATTCTAGGGTATGATAGTGCATTGTCTACTTCTGGATGTGCAGTGGGGCAGGGTACAGATGTTATTTGAACTGTCTTTTGAACCTCTGTTCAAGGAAGAGTTTACGTGTTTGTCTTAGTTAACATTCTATTTCTATAACAATATGCCTGAGGTGGCTAACTTACTGAAAGAAAAAGTTATGTGGTTCACAGTTTGGTGTTTGTTTTGGGCTTTTAGTGACTCATCAAGGTGGGAGTGTTTGGTGAAACAAAGTTATTCACAGCCAGGAATAAAAGCAGAGACGGGTGAAGAGCTGGAACAAACATGATGAAAACACATTGTATGAAAATCAAAGAACTAGCACATTATAAAAATACTTATAGCCGGGCGGTGGTGGCGCACGCCTTTAATCCCAGCACTCGGGAGGCAGAGGCAGACGGATCTCTGTGAGTTCGAGACCAGCCTGGTCTACAAGAGCTAGTTCCAGGACAGGCTCCAAAACCACAGAGAAACCCTGTCTCGAAAAACTAAAAAAAAAAAAAAAAAAAAAAAAAACTTATAAAACACAGCAGAGGAGAAAAGAGCAAGGGTCCCATCATTTACAACCCCCTTCAAGGCCACCTCCCTAAAACTCTGGGTAATTCCCTGAAAGCCCCACCTCTTAAAGGTTCCTACTGCCCCCCGAACAGTGCCGCTTGAGATTAGTCCACATGGACCTGGGGAGGACATTTGCCTCTCACAACAGAGCCCTAGCTGTACCACAGCAAAACGCAAAAACATACAAAGCCCCAATAAAGCAAACAATGTCTGTTCAATGATCAGTGTCTTGGCTTATACTAAGCAATCACATTAGCTTCACAGTTAGCAGTGTCCTAGGGTAACTGGACCCAGCTGGATGGCAGAAGGTCAAGGTCATAAGATGCTGTTAAAGGCAAAACATATGGCTATGGTACTGGGGCGGCTAGTGGCTGAGCAACTATCAGGGAGTCAGAGGAGGCTCACGGTAGGAAGAACACCCCAATCTAGGAGGGGGTTGGGAGGAGCATCACAGTGCAGATATGGACGATTTCCCATTTAGTGTAGATATTCTCTGTCCAACTTGGAGTAAGATACTATGGAATTAATTGCCTCTTGGAAACATATATTTTTAGGTGCATAGTAGAAAGAGATAGACACCTATATTTTGCAGGACCTACAACACATTTACCTCAGGAGGCTAGATCTCAGAAAACCAGCATGCATACAGAAACCACGGGGAAAGGAGGCAGAGGAACTAGGGAAAAAGAGCTAAGAGGAGCGTGAACTATTATGAAGGGAAAGAAATGTGGAGCGGAGGAGAGTGAGCAGCTGCCTGTGTAGACCACTCTGCCATTCATCCAGCGTGCCCGCTTGGCTCCGAACCTGGTGCTTCTTCAGAATAAACCCAAGTCCTCAGATGACCTGCCCCCAGACACCCCCTGACTTTCTTCTCTCGCAAAGCTTAAGTAAAATTGCCTTCGAAAGCTATTCATCTGCCTCTCAAATGTTGCTCCCACAGTCTTTAGAATCCGAATGGCATTGTATGTTCCAGCCACCGAAGAGAACATTTATGGAGGGTAATTGGGCAAATTGAGGGTCTAAAACCCCACAAGAGACAATGTGCTTTGACAAGAAAAGACGGTTGGCAAATGTTAAGGACTTTTTAGATTATTTATTTATTTTTTATGAGTAATCATGATGATTCTTTGAATAATTATACTCTGTCACAGTTGCTTGGATGTGTGGCTTTTTGTCAGTGAATAAAGTTATTTTGTTGTCCTTATTTTTAGGAAGATATTCGCAGTATTGAAATATTTCTAATGTCGATGATGTTGCAGTTCTTGAATGTTTTTCTTCTAGTGACTGGTGACTCACCAGACTCTCACTCTGTCCCTAGAATCTGGTGCCACCAGTCCTCGTTAGAAAGTCACTCCTACAGTTGGTGGTGCAAGGGGAGGTGCTGGGAGTGGGGGCAGGATATGGGATAAAAGCCACACACTGGGAGAACGTTGCTGAATCACAAGATTGGAACCGTTGCTCACATCTTTGGACACTGATTTACTTATTTATTCCCAGGTTTCCTAACACCCAGCCACCCTGTTCACGGGTCACACTCAGACAAAGAGAGCTGCAGGGATATACAATATGGACAATGTAGTTTCATAATTCAATTTTCTTTCCACAAGCATGACAAAGGAGGACTAAGGCTATTCTACAGGAAGATGAAGTACAATGGGCCCCAAAGTCTTTTGTGTACAACAAAAGCTTAAAGCTAGAGCAGTCTAAAGCCTATCAGGTTAGCGCTCTCTTACCTGGTTAGAGGTGAGAGAGCACTCTTACCTTCGGATTTTCACATAGAGGAGACCGACATAGAGGATTGGCTGACTCATGGCTGGACTGGCATTAGGAACGTGTCACATATTACTAAAAACTTTACATGAAAGAATTGTACGCAATGGTGAGACGATCTCATCTGCTTCTTACAGTAATCATTATTTTAAAGTTAGCATTCTTACTATTTGCATGATACTCTTGCCATCTTTATACTTCCGGGCCTCCTGGCATCTGTTAATCCTGTTATGATGGATCGGAGTTGAATATTTGGCAACAATGCTGTGTTGGGCTTCTGATTTTTTGTTTTTATCTTGTGTGTTTCTCAGGCAGAACTAGGACCTTGTGCACACTTTGCAGTTATGGAGTTGCAAAGATAGACCCTTATCCTTAGCTTTGAAAGAAGTGTTGATGATGATATTAGATGAGACTTGGTAGTAGCAACTGTGTTAGCAAAGGTGTTGGTGATTGTGTAAAATTTCACAAGGATGCTGGAACCAACATGGTTAGTGCATAAAGTTACGTAGGAAGGTAACTATGAAAACCCAATATCTGTTTTTTTTCTTTGCCCAGAAAGGGTATATGGCTTTATGATATGAAGCTCTGGGCTCTCTTTGATTTCCATAAGCATCCTTGTTTCATGTCTGTGGCTGGGATAAAACACCCTGAGAAGAACAACTGAGGAAGAGAGGGTTTCTTCAGCTTATGACTGCAGGTCAGCTGAGTATCGCAGGGAAGCTCATGGTCAGAAAGAGAGAGAACCAAAACACACATGCCTAGAACAAACCCAGGGAAGGCAGTTGCCCACATTTAGGCTGGGTCTTTCCCACATTAGGTAATGTCAATCAAGACAATCGCCCATAGATGTGTTCACAGGCTATTGTGATGGAGGAATCCCTCTTTGAGGTCCTGTTCCTAGGTTGACATCCCAATGAGGTGTAACAATCTTTTGGTGAATTGTAGCCTAATAAAGAAAAACAGATAAATGGGACTGAGCCATCCTAGATCCTAAACAGATGATTATTTTTCAAGATCTAGGTGTGCAGAAGAACTAACCCTGGGTGTTTATAAGGGGAGGAGCTCAGGGCCTGCTGCTTAGAAAGATTGAGGTCCCTACCTTAACAGCTCCAAGGTGTCTGAGCCTGGAGGAGTTGGTCAAAGAGGAGAACAGTGGGTTTACAGAGTATGCCAGCAGTAAACAACTTCAAAAGAGTCTCTGGGGCTCTGGTTAGAATCCAGAGCTTGTCACGAATGGAGGGTAGGAGCAGCAGGAGCGGAAGCATCCCCAACCCCAGTCTGAGGGTCGGGACTTCCACTGTTTTCTAAACATTTAGAAAATAGGAAAAGATTATAGGAAAAGATTAGACATTGTACATCTATTATAAATTTGGTTCCTTTACTTTACTTTTCTCTCTTGTATACCATAGTCACCTTAAATTGCTTTTCACTAAGACTTGGAATTATCTCAATATATATATAATTCATTTATGCACATATACTAATACATACATAGATTTGACACAATATTTTGATTCATAGGTATTTGAAGTATTCTGAGAAATAAACCAGGTGTCCCTTAGTTTAGAGTCAGGAAATGTATGAAAACCAAATCACATGTCTAGCAAGGTGGCAGTGGGAAAGAGACCTAAATTAAAGTTTAAAAATGAATCATTTCTGTTGATCAGTTTTAATTACTTTCCAAAAAACTGACCAAACCTGCTTTGGCCTTTTGCAGATGCGAGGTGATGATACACTCTATGAAATGGTATGTTTATAGCCAAACACAATTTTAAATCCATCTTTGTGTATCAGTTACTTGATAGCCAGGAAACATTTGTATTGCTTCTGACTGTCACGGAAAAAAAAAAAAAAACAGATAAAGCCAGAAGGACTGTCATTCATCCAACTGATCACAAGAAGACATTTGCCATCTGAGAAGTTCTCATCTGAGCAACAGCACCCGCACTCACACACCCCTGAAATATACTTTCCTACTTAAAGATTACTTTTTCCCTATTATAAATCTCAGTCCTGAAGAAAGCTACTTGCAGCTTTCCACAAGGTCAGCGCTGAGAAGTTGCAGCAGGAAACGAATGGATGCATGCACGCACACCCGTGGGAAGGGCAAAGATCTGCGGTGCTGGTAGTTCCTGCAAAACTGAACACTGCTGTCGTATGATTGAACAGTTTCCCTTTTTAATTTTTCAGCAACAAATTGGATACACATTTATCCAGCAGCTTGCACATGAGGTTCACATGAGCTTTATGAATAACAAAAAAATTTGGAGCCACTTAAAGTATTTCTATTTAAGGACAGTAGTTAGTAATTGTCCTTAAATAGAAATAAACAGAAGTGGTACATCCATTCAATGGATTATTACACAGTGAGAAAAAGAAATGAGTTACTGTGATCCTTGGTTTTAAATGTCACCTTGCCACAACATAGAATCACTTGGGTGAGGAACCTCAGTTAAGGACTTGCCTCCATCAGGTTGGCATACGGGAGTGTCCGTGGAGGACACCTTGATTATCTTAATTGATTTAGGAAGGTCTAGCCACCATGTGGGTGGAACCTTTTCGGAGCAGCCCAGACAAGAAAAGAACACAGGAGAAGGAAGGTATTTGGTTTCTGCTCACCATCCTGCCCTGCGGCAGCTACTAATTCCATCGCTGATATTAGAACCCGATTTTCCGGCCAGGTCAGGGAAAGGGGGTGCTGGAGACATGACTGGTTGACATCAGACCACTACAGTTAGTTTGGAGTTAGCAATGAGTGGAGTGTGCAAATAATCCATTATCATTCTTAACTTCGTTCTTCCAGTGGTCTTCTAGATTTTGTTTTTAACAACCTACGGCTGATTTTTTTTCTTCTGACTTCAGGAGAAATGAAAGTTTATTTATGGACTCTGCTATCGGCCTGGTATGCCATGTAGGGAGACAGCCTGCCTCCATGAGTCTACCCTTGAGCCTGAAGATATCTCACTTTCTTATGGCTGATGGCTCCAGAGCAGTTGTCAGTACTTGTGTGTGAAAGAGTCATAAGGCCTTCTACTATAGCAATGGTCCAGTCACAAGTCTCTCCCAAAAGCCCCTGCATTCCCAGCTTGAAAACCATCTAGGATACCTTAGAAATTGGTGGCTAGAAATGTTCCAGTTTCTCTCTCTCTCTCTCTCTCTCTCTCTCTCTCTCTCTCTCTCTCTCTCTCTCTCTCTCNAATTTAGTGCAGTTCAGAACAGACAGCTGTGACCCCGAACCCACACAACTGTGGCAGAAATGTGGTTGCAGATCTGCCCACGCGTGTGGAGCAGCACTGACCAGGTAGATCTGTCCACGTGTGTGGGGCAGCACTGACCAGCACCACCTGCGAGAGCACCATGGTCAACGCCATCAACAGCGCCTCTTCAACCAATGGTGTTACACACATCCATGCCTCTTCACGAAACGGAGCAATGAGCTTACACACCGCTGCACCTTCACCCTCCACAGACACACAGTGAAAAGCTCCTACACTGCCTCTGTACACTTGCTTCATTCCCTGCATTAGGAGCTGTGACTTCCGCTCTTCCCTTGGGCTAGCTTCATTGCTTCTCATTGGGTCACATGTCCTCTGGCTTCAGTTCATTTGAATGTCTTTCTCTCTCGTCTCTCTCTCTCTCTCTCTCTCTCTCTCTCTCTCTCCTTTCTAGACAGGGTTTCTCTGTAGCTTTTGGAGACTGTCCTGGAACTCACTCTGCAGACCAGACTGGCCTTGAACTCACAAAGATTTTCCTGTCTATGTCTCCTGAGTGAAGAGATTGAAGATGCGCGCTACCACCACTTGGCTTTATTTTTTACCTAGCACTTGTACTCATTCTTTTAGACTTTCACACAAGGCAGTTTGGTCATATTCACACACCCTGAAAGTCCTCTGTGACCAATCTGCCCCTCTCTACACATGTGACTCCTCCCACTTCCTCCTTCTCTTCTTCTTCTTCTCCCCCTGGAGTCCAATTTGTGTTGCCCAAATATCATTTGGCGTGGGGCCAACTCTTGGAGCACAGTTGACATACCAGGGGTTAAGTCTTAAAGTAAACCGGCTGTGTCTTTCCTGGTGGCTATCATGTGCCAATAGCTCCTCAGCTAGCAGGGAGACTTCCTGACTCTTTCAGGATGGGATTTTGTGTGAGCTAAGCTCATGCAGGTCCTGTGTGTACTGTCACAACCTCTGTGAGTTCATGTTGTGTCTGGGAAGCACTGCTTCACTATCGTCACACGTTGCTTCTGCTCTTATACTCTTTGGCCTCCTCCTTCTCCCTGGTAAAATCCTTGGGGATAGGTATGTTATAGATGTCTCATTTGGGGCTGTGCGCTCTTCGGTTTCTTATTCTTCAGATTAACCAAATGCAGATCTCTGAGTGAGTCACTGGCTACTACAAGAAGAAGCTTCCCTGATGAGGGTTGAGTGAAGCACTGGTCTATGAGAATATCAATAGGTCACTAGGAGCCGGCTTAATACCGTACCGCCCTGAATAGGTCTGATCTTGTCTATCGATTTTTTTAAAAATCTGTTATATGATGCTTTAAAAAGTATTTTTGTTTCTCTAAAACTGAGTGCAACATGCAATCACTGACATCTTATGCCTGGTGGTTTTTTTTCCTTTCCCTAGTTGTACATAAAACATACATTGTGGAACTCAGTGGCAGCATAAAAATGTCTTTATAACATTCTGGAAGAAAACATTCCCTCCCAACCTAAAGAGAACAATTCAAGGACCTAAGGGGCCAGAGTTCTAGTCTTGACTCTGTTACGAAGTAGGCGTTGACTTTGGTCGTGTCCATTAACTTCTTTGATCCCAAGTTCTGTCATCCATAACATGGTAGAAGCTAAGTATCCTTCAGGATCATAACTAACACTGGAATCTAGGCCACGTTGTCAGAACAGGAAGTGCCAGGGTAATAGGACTGAAATTGCTCTTTTCTCTCTGTGAAGCACCTGGGCTGTTTCCAGATGGAAATTTCAGCATTAGTGATTACAAGTGAGAGAGAGAGAGAGATGTCCCAGCCAAGCTTACCGAGGCAGCGGCAGCTCACGCACAGGACTCGGGCTGTGCAGGCCCACGTTGTGTATATCTGGCACCACCTCGGACTTTCATAGGAATAGAAACGAAAGACTTCTTAGTTTTCCAAAATAAAATGTTTCAGATTTAAATTGGCTTTGGTTTTGAATTATTCTTAGGAACAAGGGGAAATTAGTTAAACCTCCAAGTCATTTTCCAACCCTCCATCTGCTGGCTCACCCCACGCCTCCCCAATACCTTCTGTGCTCCTATTCCGTCCCTGGTACCCACTGTTTGCTGATCCTCTGAGCCCCCTTCTCCAGGCTCTCGCGTGTGCACACAGGTTTGTAGGCGACAACTACTGTTGCTACCCAGAGCCCCTTTGGAAGACGGTCTCTCTCCTTCCAAATGCTCCCCCACCTGCCTGAACGCCATTGCTAACACAGCAGCACAGCTACGGCTTCAAGCCAGTGAGCCTCTCTGAGAGCCAATTTCTCTGGGTTTTATGTTTCCCATAGTTACCATCTGTGAGCACATTAGCAAACCCAGAAAGGCCCAGAAGCTCCGCTTCTTGCCTGCATGGGTGTGTTGTCGATAATGCAGTTACATAACTTATTACTGATAATTATGCGTTTTATCATGGCAGGGATCGGTTGTTTGCTTAGGCTAACTTCATAAGGGCCTCCGTCTAGCTTTGAATATTGCCCACATCTCTGAATGACATGGCCAGAGATAGCTATGCAATTTAGCCACGTCACCCTCCACTGGCACCTCACAGCTGCCTAAACGACAGCCACTGCTGTTTACTTTGCTGATCTGTCTCCCCACAGCTCTGGCAAAAAGATGACGATGAGTATCATAATGATGTAGAAGGGGAAATTCAGGGCAATTTAAATGCATCCACTTCTGCCTTGCTGAATCGCCGTGAACAGATGAGACAGAAACTGGCATATGATGTTAAATGCTGGAGACAGACATGGAGGCCAGGCATGGCTTCAGGATCAGAATTTGAGGGAGAACAGATGCACAGACTGTTTCGCTCTTCAGTTTACTCTTTCAAACAAGGAAAGATTTACTTTTATTTTTGAATGATGTGTACGTCTGTCAGTGCAGGTACCTAAGGAGGCCAGAAGAGGGCGCAGGTGGCCTGGAGCTAGAGTTAACAGGGCTTGAGCTGCCGGGTGTCAGTGCTGGGAATGGAACTCAGCTCCTCTGTAAAAGCCATTGAGCCATCGCTCCCATCCTTTCGGGTTACTGTTTCAATAACTCTTAAATAAATCTCATGGTTATTTGTATCTTGCTTTATGAAGAGCAATAGAAATTAAGAGAAGTCATTATTTTTTTAATTTATTTATTTCTTTATTAATTAATTAAAGATTTCTGTCTCTTCCCCACCTCCGCCTCCCCTTTCCCTCCCCCTCCCCCAATCAAGTCCCCCTCCCTCTT